>NW_028258317.1:33568586-33876739 GCF_053883595.1 Heterocephalus glaber
GCCTACTTTACGGATGGGACCTCAGTTCAATGGTCTCTTTCCCTTAGTCACACCACAAGGGTCCCTCTTTCAAGTCCACAGAGAGAAAAGAACTTTTTCTGAGTTTTCTGTATCCCATATCGTCCCAAGTCCACAAACTCTGGGAAGATAAGTGTAACATACAATCATCCCTTCCTCAGCCCCATCATGTGATGGGCTTAGGAGAGCAGCACTTTTCAGCACTCCACTGGGAAGATGTCTATGGGGAGCCACTCGGCAAATACGTCCATGGTCTTTCCTTAACTGCTATTTTTAATCACGATTTCTTCATGTATTATGTCATATTCCAAACCAAGATCACCATGGAAAAGTCACCAACATGCCCACGCACACATGTGCACAGACATGTGAATGTACACAGGTTCAGTCTCTACTCTTCAACCCTTTCCCCTGCTGAAATCAAACTGTTTCTAAATTAACAATACAGTTGCTCTCCCTTGTGTTGTGAGGCACTACTGAGGTGACTTTCTGGCCCAGTTATAAGACCTATGGTAGCATAGGCTCCCTCTCAACTGCAATGCTCATAGCAGGGCCACTGGATGTACTCTATACTGGCTGATAACATACAGGGGAGAATTCTGAGGTTCCACTCAGTGAAGTAGGCCTTTACAAAGGAATCATATTGAGAAAGCCGGCATCTTGATTACCACTGGTGGCTTTCTCTCTGGAAGCAAGCGTCTATGGTGTATTTCAGATAGTGGCACTTCACACTATAAGATGCATATTACACAAAGAGGCCATGGGGTCAGGAGGCCAGGTCAAACACTTGTATGCAAAGAAAGGGAAGTCCTTGATTTTTTTTTTGGCACAGATTTTTCACTTCAGGCCTAGTGATCATGTACTTGGCTCAATTTGCCAGTGAGGTAATAATTTGGGGACTTCTCTATGGAAGCTACACAGGCCTATGGAGCTCAGGGAACCAAAGGCATCTCAAAAGAATCACAGGGGCTGAAAACAAATGAGCTGAGGCTGGCTGAAAATGAATTAATTTGTGCTAGTATTAGCAAGGAATTATTTAGAAGAGCAGGTTAGTTGGAGGTATATCGCTAACTCGTGAGGGAAAGTGCAGAGTGGTGGATGCTGAGGCCATCATTTCTTCAAAGGGAGGGCAACAAGGGAAATCAAGTTCTCTTGCTGGAAGTTGTTGAAGTTTTAGAGCCAGGAAACTAACAGTAAAAGGCAGGATTTCCTTGGCCTTCTTTTGGTAATAAATCATATCCTTTATTGTTCAGTAACTTGGAAGAGAAGAACTAGTAAGGCTTTGCCCTTCCTGAGCAGAGGCTGGAGCCATCTGGGAGCAGGAGGAGCAGGGAGGTCAGGAGGGGGACAGGGCAGAGATGGAGGGGAGGGTCTAGGGTCCTGGTTTTGATCCAGGAGGAGCCCATTTACAGTCCCAAGTTCCAATTGTTCGGTAAGGGCTGGCTGCATAACTCAGGTCCCTGAAGCCTGGTTAAAGCTACTTATATACTATGGTGTAAATGGTACAAAAATACTGCTCCATGTTAGGCTTGTTTGTTCTCTTCTTGTCTTTTCTGCGTATGTGTTTGGAGTGACTATGTTTCCCCCTCACACCTTTCACTCTCTCCTTCTGAGGAGCATACCCACCTCTGTCCAGTTTGAGAGAAGCCACTCACTGGGGCAGTCTTCTTTCTGGCAGTCTTGCTGGGACGTTGGTTTGGAGGCAGAACAGAAGGTGTCAGGGAGCTCCAGGAAGCTTCCATCTGCCATTTGCTGCTTGCAAAGAACCTCCCGTTTCTGAACACCCCCTCCACAGGTCCTGGAGCACTGAGAGGGAAGGAAGAGAAAGCTGACTCAGCGCAGGAAGATAGTCAGACTTTCAATTTGCACCTTAGCCTTGGCTGAGAAAAGAGTATTAAAAAAAGCAAAAAAGGACAAACGAAAAAGCAAAGACAAACCAGACAAACCAGGAATCAGGCCAAACGGCTTTGTTTCCTCTTCTAAAATAAATTTCTTGGCAAAATCTGCATACCCTGCACTCTTAATTCCAGGTATTCAACTTGAGCATTCAGGAATTTCCAGGGCATTGGAATCTTAGAAAACTGTTCCTGAACTATGATTTGTAGTCACTCAAGACAACTGTTTTAAATGTCAGTATAACAGAGTGTTCAACATATTTATGACCCAGTGAAAATAATCTCTGCTGCTTCCAGAGTGAACAAGAAAGAGCCCTGCCGTCAGGACCCATCCGAGGGAGCAGTCCTCTCTCCAGTGGGAGTGCTTGCTTCATCACTGTGGGCAGCATTAGATTTAGGGCCTGGATTTGGGGAAGGCTTCTTTGGAGTACTTTTCTTGCTGGATTGGTGATTTCTTAGGGAAATGGGAGCCAGAGCCGCTGGAATTTAGAATACAAGAAAAATAGGCTCCTCATGTCACTTGCTTTCAGGAGGACCCCAATAATACATTGTTTATATGTAACTTAATAGTTTTAATGCAGCTGCATGAGAGGAAGCAAAGCCCTCTGAAATAGACCGTTGGCCCTGGCTAAATATTTGTCCCTTGAAGGAAAAGGAGCCCCCAGATTTTCGCTGAGCACATGACCTTTCAGTACAGACTGGATTTGGCCACCTCCCTTGAGGTAGATATGGTCATCTGACTAAAGACTTGCCAATGGGACACAGACAGATGTGCTATGTGCAGCAGAGTGTGGCCTCTTTTCCCTTTCTCCTCCTCACTGGCTGGAATGTACACATTGGAAATTGCAGCTTCTTTCTTGGATTGTGATAGGCAAAAAGATAAAAGCCGGGTTTCCTGATTGTGAAGCCACCACACCTGCCCTGGACTGCCTTTGTTCATGTGAGAGAAATGCTTTTGTATCCTACTGAAGCCATTGTTAGAGCTTCTATCACCCAGTCTGATGTAACCTTAGCTAGTGTATCAACTCAGGACTACTCTCTGCTGGAGCTGGTTTATGACAGTAGAGAGTGCTGCTTCTTACAAATACTCCCTTGCCTGTACTTGCTGCATTTGGGCTTGTTGAGAGACTTGGCCTGCCTGGGGTTAAGGAGCCGGAGCCCTGACTTTGAAGGAGTGGCCCTGGGTGCAGGGTGCTCCTCCTGGAACTGGCCATGGGGGTCTGTGATTGTCATTTGGACTTAGAATCACAGTGGGAATTTTTGACCAGAGTACTGTTAGGTTTATGTCTAGATGTCCCCCAACGCCTCTTGTGCTCATAGGTGGGGCTTTTGGGGTGACTGGATCATGGGCGTGACACTGGATTAGTCCACTGAGGGTTTAGAGCTGGGTGTGATGATGGGAGGTGAATCCTGGGGGGCAGATTTGGGTCACCGGGGGTGTGGCCTGAAACAATGTATCTCTCTCTTCTCCTGCTATCCTGGCTGCCTCCTGCCTGGCGGTCCTCTGCCATGGAGCAGATGACCGTGGACTGAACCCTCTACAAACTGTGGGCCAAAATAAACCCCGCCTCCTTTAACTTGTGGATGTCCAGTGTTTTGTCCCAGCAATGAGAAAGTAACTAAGACAGGAACAGTCAAAACCCTGCTGTGGGCCACACTACTGCCTATTCAGTGGCCTCAATCCTGGATATATCCCAACATTACCTGGGAGCTTTTATTCTTATTTCTTTAACTTTATTAGTATACATTTGTCATACATATTGATTACATACATCACAGGGAATTTGCACCTGTATATAACATGCCACAATTCTTTTTTTCCTATTCCCTCCACTCCCTCCAATTCTTCTTGCCCTCCCTATTGACAAAAGCTTTGTTTCCATTTTTCCTTCCATTCTCTTTTTTTTCTTTTTCTTTCCTTCCCTTCCTTTGAACAGGTTCTTCCTACTTCCCAATATCTGTCCTCCATTTTGCTCTATTTATTCTTTGGGTTTCTTATACAAGAGAAACAATGTGATATTTAAACTTGTGTGTCTGATTTACTTCACTTAAGATTATGGTCTCAAGGTGCATCCATTTTTCTACAAATGATTTAAATTTATCCTTCCTCATGGCAGAGTAGTACTCTGCTGTATATAAATACCACATTTTCTTTATCCATTTGTCTGTTGATGGGCATATTCACCTGGGAGCTTTTAAAAAGTACTGATGTACAGGCTTATTGAGTCAATTCCTGGAAGCTAGGTTCCAAGTACCCATTTTTTTATAAGGGACTTTGTGAGCAATTCTTCCCCAGATAATTCTATTGTGCAGCCAGAGCTGAGAAACATCTCTCCAAATTAATGCCCTTCCACTATTCCCAGTAGAATTAAAATAAACGTGGAAAGGAAAATCTAGGGCTCAGAGAGGCCTCTGTTTTGACCAGAGTTTAGCTGGATCTCACCCAATCAAATATGTCATTTGTTTGCAGTTGTGAAAGGCTTGAGGTCACAGAGGTATTGAATAAAATAATCCTGGAGCCTTTCAAATGATCTAGACATAGTTAGCAACCTCTTTTTGCATTTAGAATTTTAACAATTCAAAATAAAAATAACCTTATTGAATGTAATAGGGGAAAAGGTATATTTTCTTATTGCTAGGATCAACTATCTACCATTGAAAGCTTACAAAAATGGTAAAAGCATTTTATGAAGCAGATCTTATTCCTGTGTCACAGATAAAGCAGCTAAGTTCAGAGAGATGACGTCACTCAATTCAGGCCACTTGGACTAGAACTGGTTCACTTCCATTTAGTCCAGCTTCCCCAAGCACTTGCTGAAAACTACCCCCGCCCTGCCCCCCCAGCTGGCAAACAAACGCAAGCTCACTTCTCTCCCCTGTGCTTGTGTGTGCTTGTGGCAACTCTTCTCAGGTTACAGAGCTAGTGGGCTGCTCTGGCCAAGCTTCAGTCCATGCCCAGGGCTGCTGACACTGGCCTCTCCTCCCTGGAGGGGAGCTGGTTTGCAATGCAGGTCTCAGCCTCTCACTCTAGGGACCCTCACCCACTACCAGCCCAGGATCTAGGTTGCAGACCAGCCTTTGAAAATAGTTGATCTACGCTGCTGACCCTAGAAACTTGTTCTCCCCAAACGCTTTGATTTCTGAGCTGACCAGCTACATTTGAACACAGTTGGCTGCAGAGAATGTGTTGCTTCTCACAGATCTAAACAGTAACTTCCAAGGGCTTTTTAGCGTCTTTTGTCCTTAAGAAAAAAAGTCTACGTGGCCTCAAATCTTTGGCTTCTTTGTGGCTTACTTCAGTAACTCCTTGGAGTTTTCATTAGTAGAGAAGCAAATTTTTCTTTTAGTTCTTAGATGCAATTCAATAAAATAGCAAAGAATTTCACTTTAATTCACTTTGTACCCACATTGCCTAGTAAAATGCCTCTCTCTGTTAATGTAAGTCTTTGACAAATAATTGTAGCACTGATTTAAAGTTGGTACTTAGGAGAAATTTAAATTAGTGGCTAAGAATTTCACTTACTTAGTAAAACCCTTCCTGTAACTATGGATAATTAAGGTTTTAAATTTAGTTTTACAGTCTTTTGCTTGACTTCTTAGGTTTAAACTTCTGTTAGCTTTGTTAAATTCTGTCTTCTAACCGATCAGTTATGTTATAATCATATAAGTCATGACCTTTTATTGTTCTGTCTTCAGAATTCTTTTATAACTAGACAACTAGCCATGTGGATTACTGACTCCCAAGGATTTGCCAAACAGGGGGCTGTGTTCTCTACAATATTTTCCATTCTGTGAATTACTAAAATTTTTCCATGAATTAAATATAATTTTTTGAAGCCACAATTATCTGAAAGAAATAACTTTACAGTGACAAATAAAAAATTCAATTTTAAGCTGTGATTTCTCTACCATGCCCACTCAAAATGCAAGTAGGTTTCTTGACTTAAACATATTTGAAATGCAGGTCTTAGCACAGCGCATCCGATCTCAGCCCAGTCGTTCCTTCCTTGGTCCTCCTCAGTCGCCTACTGGAACTGTGTTTGGGGTAAAAGCTTAGGCAGCACCCTCGAGTTTCCTGCTTCTCACCTCCCTCCCCTAGAACCCAGCTCATGACCAAGTGTTAGATTTGTCTCCACAACAAAGGAACTATCCCTCCAAAATAAACAGTAAGCCAGAATGCCATCCTCTCTTCCCACATTACTGCCAAGCTTCCCAATTTTCCAGTGCTATGATCTGAATGTTTGTGACATCTGTCTTGTTACCATTCGTGTAATATTGAAATCCCAACTTCCAAAATGATGGCATTAGGAGGCGGTGGTGGGGGGCTGCCTTTGGGGAGGAGATTAGGTCATCTCTTATGGGAAAGATGAGTGCTTTTACAATAAAAAGGCCTCCGAGAGTCATCTTACCCTTCCACCATATGCAAACATAGGCAGAAGATGCCATGTATGAACCAGGACGAGGGCCCCAACCAGACAGTGAACATGTGAGCACTCTGATCTTGGATTTCCCAACCTGTAGAACTATGAGAAATAAATTTCTGATGTTCATAAGCTACTCAGTCTATGGTATTCTGTTATAGCAACCTTAATGGACTATGACACTGAACTCCAGCTTTTCAGTCAGATCAGCAAGATACAGATGGTACAGAGAGACGTGATCATTTGAAGAGAGCTCTTGCCTCCCCTAAGCGGCCTGCTTGAAGCCCCACTGTTAAGCACAGCTGGAAAGCAGAGGGGAAGGGAGCTGACTGAAGTAGACGGGTCAGCTTCCTGGTGCACAGGTGGAGAAAGGAAGACAGGATACCAAGAGGAGCAACGGAAGATATTCAGCATATTGCCTCACTCCCCTGCATTTTATTCTCCACAGAGTGGCAACAATGTTTTTGAAAGCATAAATCAGATCACATAATTTCCATACGTAAAATCCCCAATGCTGTCCTTTCCTAGTTGGAATAAAAACTCCAGCCCTGCAAAGCCCTGTTGTTGTTGTCCCTATCCTGATAGAACTTAGTCTATATAACTCAGAACCATCTAACTTCATTTACCGATTACACGTACATTTATTAAATGTGAATTGTAGAACAAGCTTGGTTCTATCTAGGAGGAGATACAACAGTGAATATGAGAAGCCCGTGCGCCTCTGCAGTCTTGACCCTTAGAGCTCTCCCTCACTTGTGTATTCCACTTGGGCCTCTCACTACCTGTTTGTTCCTCCAACATACCCAGTTTGCTTCTCCATGGGGGCTTTGCATTTGCTCTTCTCTCCACCTGCACTCTTTTCTTAGGTCTGCAGGTACCCGAGCCTTCCTACTACTCGTCTTCAACCTGCACCAGGACAGCAGCTCTAGTACTCCTAGCTAGAGAAGCCAAACCAGTTTCTATATGACTGCCTCATCCACGTAGCTCTTGTAAATAGTCTCATCTCACAGAAACTATTGCTCACTACCCTACTAACCACATGCAGGGAAAGATCTTGCTTCTCTTGCTATTCATATGGAGTGTATGAAATTTACATTCAAAAACCTTCTGCCAGTATGACATTACTACATCTTTTGAATCTCAATTCTTCTATCTCTTTTTCAGTACTGGGGACTGAACCTGGCCTTCCTACTGAGCTACATCCCCAAGCCCCTTTTAAATTTTGAGACAGGGTTTTGCTAAATTGCTCCAGCTGGTCTATAATTTGCAATCCTCATGGCTTAGCCTCCCAGAGTGCTGAGATTCCAGGTGTGAGCCACCAAGATGGCTTGTTACATTTTTAATAAGAGACTTAAGGATTGAACAAATCTATCTCTAGCTAGTTCTCTTTCTTCTACACCTTCTCTCCTTTTCTTCCTTTTAAAACTAATGATTTCTTTGTTTCCCATGAAGAATATAAGCTGGATAGTGAGTGACATTTTATAATGGATTCTGGAGACACGTGATGATTTGGTGATTCACAGACATTTACAGAGTTGAAAGTGGAATATAAAAATATACTTCCCTATGGGAGAAGTAGTGGCTGGTTCATTAAACTATTATTCCCTAAACTTCAAAATGACATAAAATCACTTTCCCCTTAATTATCTGATTATAATTCACCCTCAAATTCCCCACAGATCCTATTGAGTTCATTAGGCATACGGAACTGCCCTCAAAGTTTGCTACTTGGTGTCTGAGATACTTCACTATTAATGTTGGATTTGTATAAATACAGATCTTTTCAATGATTTATGGTTGAAATTTTCTTTTCCTAATATTTTATGAAGTACATGGGATTTTGTTACGTTTGAATAAGTGCTCCAAAAATAAACTAGTAGCTGAATAAGAACAATTTTTAGAGTCTAAATGTTCAGTTAGTTTTTTTGTGAATTTGCCAATAAGGAAAAATGTAGATTAATTTTCTCTCTTTCAGTTTCTGGAACTGGATGATGAAAATACCTTCTAAGAGTGGTGAGGTAATAAAATAGTTCTACAGAGTGACCACTCATGGAGAATGACACAACTGGGTTGTCAGTTTACAGATGGAACCCGATTTAAGGGACAGACTTCAGATAATTGTCCTCAATCCTCTAGGGAAGTGTGAAACAACATGATGTCCTCCCCAAGGTACACAGACGGTTTCTCTGCTCAGGCCTTTGGCCATGTTGTTTCCCAGTGTGCAAAGCCCTGAGCTCTCTGCTCAGGCAGGAACTTCAAGATACCCTTGTTGGCCAGGCCCTCAGGCCACTCTTTCATCCCAGCCTCTGTCACCTCCGCATCTTGGGGACAAATCTCCAACCCATCCTGGCCGGGAAGGGTGCCGTATCTCTTCGGTAAGGGCTCGTCCCTTATGGGTCTACTACTTTCCTCTACCTCCCTGTACACATGGGATTAGGAGTCTTTTGAGAGAGAGAATTTACTCATCTTTATTCTCCCCAGTGCCTAGCGCAGTGTCTGCGAAAGAACATGCACTTCATAAACATCTGTTGAAATTGATGACTGCATGAACGTGAGTCCCAAACCTCGATGTCTCAGCAGCCCAGATGAGGGGCTGATCACCCCCTTCTTATCAGGCTGTTTTGTCATAACCAGAAGCTGCTGCTCAGGAAGTCAGCGGTGGGTTTCGGCCAGAGCAGCGTGACCTCTGTGGAGCCCAGCATCCCAGCCACAGAGGACGAGCGCCCAGTTGAGGGTGCCATCAGGGATCCTGCTCCCAGACGCTCGCCTCATCTTTGCTCAGGGTTTCCCATTGAGTTTATGTAGATGCAAATATGTTTTTATAAATGTTCAAAATTGGTAAAGGCTTCAAAGTCTAGGATGACTTGGTAGGCATGCTGAAATTCCCTGGTGAGGTTGAGGTTTCTTAAGTAAGAGGCAGGATAGAAAGGAGAAAAATGTTTTAAAGAGAGCAACAGCAAAAGAAATGTAATAAAACTAAACGAAAAAATTTGCCTTTATGAATTATTATTTAAAATAATATTCTAGTATAAGGCGGTAAAGCCCTGGTAAGGGGTATTATTTTTAAATATATGCAATAAAAATAAATAACAAAAAGTATTTATAGTGCATGTACTGGCTGCCATGCATATTTTATGATATAAAGTCATGGGTTTATTATTTCTGTGAGAAAAATAAGAAATACATAATAAGGAAAACACTTAAAAGTTTTGTTTCTATACAGAAATATAATGACTGAAGTGACCTATATTCTTAAAGATTTTTTTTTTTTTTGCAACAACAAAATAAAAGTTTATTTTATTAGAATTAGGAATGTTCTTTCCCTCTGGGCAACCTGAACAGTCCATTTACAATGAAAATCTAGCAACAGTTATTTCCACAGCACAGGGTGCTCTATGCACAAAATTACAGGGTTAGGAGCGTTTAATCAATTTACCGATCTGATTGTCTCACCAACCCATCCCATCCCAACCCCCAAGTGCTCTATACCAGGATATGTAGCTATAAGAATTTGTCACATTACATCCTTTTCTTTCTTGTCCTAAATTTGAATTCCTAATCGTGGCTGAACCATGCACTCCACTGTAGATTCAACCATTTCAAATCAAGTCCATCTCGGATCTGTTATATATGTATGTATACACGTGTATTTAATATATTTATTTAAACACACATAAAACCATATGACCTGGGTGGCAGCAAATTACACAAAATTTAGTCTGATATTATGCACTACTCCATTTTACCACTATGGTTTGAGTCCTGAGCTTTGGATCAAAATTTTATTGTAAATCAATGGAAGTCCATCTGCTGCTCATTGAACTGTCTGGGTGAAGCATGCACTTTTCAGAAGACAATGTCACTGACCTCAAAATGACACAGAGACCCTTGTGCTGACTGAACCTTCTGACAGACTCAGGTAGGTGTATGTAGTAGGGAAGCTGTCATATAATATGGCTTGCCTAGCCCATCTGGGGGACACTGAAGCTACTAATGAGAGCGGTTAACTCTGGGAATCCTGTCAAATATGAGGATTGCTAGTAAAAGCTTGGAAGTAGAAAAGGCCAGTTCACCTTGTCATAACAATTAGCAAATGCACCCAACAACCACAGTGTCCTCGGGTAGTATGCCGACACTGGAACTAGAAAGCAGCTCTAGGAAGTACTGCTCCTCCACAGGCGGGGTTATGAGGAAGGGCACACTGCTTCTGGAGTCTTGTTTCAGAGGAGCGAGGGGAGAGGATGAATGACATTCAGATCTAGACACTGCAGAGTGAACTGGGAAGATGGCTGAAAAACACCACACACAAAGCATCTGAAGGGAGCCACATACATCTATGCAGCAACTCTGGGCTGCTCTTCAAAGTTACCAGGGAAAGGAACTTATTCAAGCTTTCCTCTAAAAAATTTTCCTTAGTCCTCATAAATGTCACTTAAGATTGATCCCATTAAAGTAAAGGTCAAGTAGGATGATGGGGGAGGGAGGAAGAGAGAATATGGAAGAAGCAGACACTGAGTTCAGATTTTCACCTGAGGTGGCAAGAAGGGGAAGAACAAGGTACAGGTAAAGTCGATCCTAAAGCGACAAGTGGTTTAGGAAGCAGCATAATATACTCAGCAAACATTCACTGGTTTTTGATGGGAAAAGAACAGTTGCAAGTACATCTCATGTAACAACCTTTCTAAAAGGAAAAGTAGGGTTGATTCAGCAAAGCCTAACTTAGGCAAAAGGCCCAGAGGAAAGTGAGCCTACTTCCCAATGGTGTATTAAGATGTACAGTGCAAGAGCAGACGAGGCTGCCTCACGTGTGGTAAACACACCCTAGGCACAAGACACTGAAAGGAAGACAAAGAGGTCTTCACCCCAAACTGGTATTTCATATTCACGCCTCTTAATCAAGTTGCCTAGTTCACACTACACACTTGTATAAAACGGACAGATTTAGGGATGCTGACCTGTTGAAAAATACACAGCCAGAATGGCCTGAACAGGTAACACAGTTAATAAAACCACCACCATCCTTTACTTCTAACATAGCTCTCAGTAGAAAGGTCATAAAAAATGGATGTCGGAGCTAAAATGCAGAATTAATTCCCCTATCTGCTGACAACAGAAAAGAAGTAAACGCAGTGATTCCTATGTAAATGCCCTGGACGAGATCATCATTTCCTAGTGGTGTTTGACTTTAAGCAGAGCCCACAGCAACACACACAAGCCATTCCGGTATCTGCCATCTTTAGTTCACAATCTGACACTCTTTAGTGAATGGCTATTTACTTCTATTTAAAGCAAAATCACTCTATTTGACACCTTCACATAGAGACAGGTGAGAGATGAGCCATAACTGAAATCTTACTAAGAGGCTCAAAGCAGCAATTAAGGAAAAATTTAAAAAGGAAAAGAAATTATGAAACACTTCCTCTGGATGTGATGGGAGCACAGGAAGCCTACAGCTAGCTACATGTATGACCCAGGCACCTGAGGTTGGGAAAGGCCTGAGACCACAGACAGAAGAGGGCTGGGCACAGGACCATTTGTGAACAGTAGTCACAAACACCTGGTGCCATCCTTACCAGGCCATGGCACATAGAGCTTGACCTTCCGGTTCCTGAACAAGAGCTGGGAATTCAAGGCATGAAGTCCATGGCCAGCAAATGACATAACCCAAATCCGAAAGGGCAAAGGAACCTCAGGAAAGGAAAACTGCAGAGCTCTAGTGAGGTCTTCCAGAGGTGCTAAACAAACACGCATTTTATCCCAACCCCATCCCTGGAAAGAAAGCAAACTGAAAGAAAATGCACAGCAAATAGACATAATCTTGAAGATTTTTAAAGAGTAAATATTTTTTGTAATTAAACATTATGCAAAACACGTGCCATGCTTGCTTTGTCCATGCATATGAGCTATATACAATTTTGAAAACTACTGTGTTGTCCTCTTGTTTTAAAAGTCATACACAAAGTGTGTGCGTGTGTGTGTGTGTTGTTTAATCCTCTTTCTGCCTATCCCTTTCCCCAGCCCGAGAATTCTGACCTGGGCATCCTGTGTGTGGGTGTGTGCCTATGTGTGTGGGGGAGGGGAAAAGGGCCTTTACCAAAGTACAGCAAGTGGCTGGTTTGGACATGAAGATCAGGGTCAAGGAGCTGTGTCGAATTTTAACTGTACTACACTCAGGAAAAAAAAGAAAAAAGAAAAAAGGAGTCAGCTTTGAGAATGAAGCTACGTTACAAGTTAAAGTTGGAGGGCTTTTAGTGTGTCACACTTTTGTTGGCGGCCTAGAATACTGTTGTACAATGGTTTATCTACCATTTTTTATGACAATATAGTTTACTTAAACTTTCTGTCAACAAAACAGAATCCTGGAACTACAGACCAGTGGTGTCAGAACAGGCTTAGCGCCTTGTTTGTGTTTGTGTTTGTTTTTTGTTTTAATTGCATGAGCACTCTAGATGGTAAAGTTTTCAGAATTCATTTTATGCAGGGTCATTCTCAGTCCTCAATGTACTCCCACAGATCTTTTTCATAGCCTTCATGCACATGCTGTAATAAAACCCTTTGTCGACTCTCACAGTATCTGTACTTATCTTGTACTTTCTGCTTTATATCCTGCAGAGAATCTTGGGAAATATCTCGTTCACGGTAGCCCGAAAGCACCTCTGTGGCATTCTCTAGATCTGCTTGGTTATTCTCAAAAATAATGGACTGGTTATTCTTTTTGAGGTAGAAAGCGAAGATGTAAGTGTACATGAGTGTGGCACGGCACTGGCAGAGAACATCGACTGCTTTCTTCAGGAACTGCACCTCAATCCAGGACGTGTTGTGCTGCTGCATCTCCTCCATTTTCTGCTTCTCTTGAGCATAAAGTTTGTGCTCGAAGCGCAGATTGTGCATGTGGTTCATATAGCAATTACAGTAGAACAGGTACCTCTGCAGGGCTGCCCTGGATTGCTCCTGTGCATCTCTCGCTGCCTTGGCGTCATCCTCATTGTAGTGGTTACAGTTGTACCAGGCAGATCCATGTGGTTCCCAAGGGCCAAGACACACCCAGCAAAACTCTGCTTTACAGTTCTGGTTACGACAGACCCTGTGATTACAACCGCCACCCTTCTCAATTGTGACATGGCATTTGGGACATTCTTTTATGTTGGCTGCAATCCAACTGGAGGTTTCACTGACATCATCACACTTTTTAATCCACTTCTTTAACCACTTATATTTAACAGGATCGTGCCAATTTTCTCCACAGTTAAAGCAAAATTGGCGCCCGCATTTGCAGCGAACAGGTTTAGCATCGGGATATTGGACTTTAACAACATGGTGACAATCAGGGGCAGGACACCACGTTAACAGTCGACTGCACTCTACAAAGCTATTTGTTATTAAATGTTGATACTTTAATTTAACTTTTGAATCTGTGATCAAACACATAACTGTGTTGTCATCCACTAAGATATCACAACCACGAGCAGGACACGAAATAGTCTGTCCCATGCCTTCCTCCATTATTTTGGTAGTTAAATATTCACTCCAGCACTGCATACAAAACTTATGTCCACATTCAAGGCCAGTGAAATACGAGTTAGGGTAGTTCAGGTAGCAGATCTGACAAGGCATATCCTGTGCTGATGACCTTGTATTCATCTGGCGTGTTCGAGACTTTTTACTTGGGTTAATTACTCACTCAGCAAAGAGCTTCTGCAGGTTTCCATCAAAGTACCTTTCCATTAGCTTCTCTTTATCCCAATTGAAGTGGCTAAGGAATATTCTTGTGATGGTTGCTGGGTTCTGGATGACCTCGTTGACCTCCCAGATGCATTCCACCATGTGCTGGAGAATCTGCTCGGGCCGTGAGCATCTCGTAGCGGTAATCCTCCTCCCGCTCGTGCGGGCCGCCGCCCTCAGGCCCCAGGGCGCTGCCGCCACCGCCCGTCTCCCCGCACAGCAGTCCGTCCAGCTCCCCGCCGACTCCCAGCCCGGGCTCCACCAGCTCCACCTCGCCCAGGTCCAGGTTATCATCCTCAGGCTCCTCCTCGTCTTCCTCCTCCTCGGCGCCGCTGTCCTCCTCGCTGCACTCCTCGTCCTCGGCGAACTCGTAGTTGTAGCCCTCGTCCGAGTCCATGGCGCGACGCGCTCGAGGGCCCTGCGGATGCTGGCCCAGGCGGGCAGAGGGCGGGGACGCCAGACCCGGGCTGGGCTCTCGCTCCGGCTCGGGGGGACGTCCGGACGCAGGCCTGGCTCTGGCCCTGCGGACCGCGGCTCCTCCTTAGGCAAGGCGGTGAGCGGCTGGCTGTGTTAAAGATTTTCCTGCGACCTGTATGTTAATAAATCCTGCCTCTATCCATGCTTTCGAAGGTTTCATCTTGGTAGTATAATTCACTGATAGCTGAGTTCATTTCCTCGGCATTTAAATCATACTATTGAACTCAGCACAGCTGATGTTTATTTTCTCTTTCTAAGGTTGACTTTCCAATTTAACCTAATCCACTCCACTTATGGCTTCTACCATTTCCCTTGTTTCTTCATTCACTTATCTATTCTTTCATCAAACAGGTATTGAGTACCTGCTGAGTGCTGGACACTGTGTTTGGAGCTGGGGATTTAAGATGCGTAAAAAATGGTTATCAAGTGGGGGAAAAAACTGAAAAATGTAGATCAGTTTTGCAAAGGAAAGACTACAACAGAGAATGCAACTAAATATTTATGGAAAAGCTGGGGAGAGCTCTACAGAGGAAGTGACTCGGGAGGAGGGGCAGGATCTGTGTTGTGCTTACACCCAGGGCTGGGAGGAACAGGGCAGTGCACACCTAACTGCGGGGTGGGGGGGTGGGGGGGTGGGGTGGGGGGTGGGGTCCTGAGCCGGGAGCAGAGGGTTCAGGAGGAAGAACAGCTGTGAAATGAGACTGAGGGGAAAATGTAGAAAGGCCAAGAACACTATCTTAAAACCAGCGGCTCTGGATGGGGTTTTACAGCAGGGGGAAGCATGATGAAGACTTAAGACTGTGTGTCATGCCCTCCTCTGGGGTCCTCAGCACACATGTGAGAGACTTGGAAGAGGCCCAGGGTGAGGGGCCACTGCTCGCAGGTTGGGGACCCTGGGAGAGAGAGAGATGATACTGCAGACCACGGCAAAGGCTCTGCACAGTGGTTCGGGTGATTGTGAGGACTTGGATCAGGACAGCTGGAGAAGAACTAGAAAGGGAGAGAGCACTGGGCTGGGGGTGTGGGACACAGAACAACAGCATACGGGCACTGACTGAAGGACACACGAGTGAGAAAGGCTCCCACTCCAGGTTGAGACTGAGTCAACAGCTATGAACCATGCCGCGAAGGTCAGCAAAGGCGGCCAGGCTCACTGAGGCTGGGGTGGGAGGTAGGCAGACACCAGGCTGGGCGTTAAGAAGATGCCAGATGAAAGGCCGGAAGGCAGGTAGAGACAGAGACCAAACTGAACGAGGGCTTGGAGAAACCAAGGAAAATGAAGACTGGAATCTCACTGAACAAAATTATTGCGATGAGGGCAGAATTTGTACTGTGATTAGCTTGTGGGTTAGAATTACCGTGTTCACTATCGATTAAGCTTTCTTAACTCAGATGTACAAGGCACGAACAGTGTCCCCTTTGGGCTCCAAACGACTGTTACAAGGTGAAGTGAAGGCTCACTGAGATTCAGAGGGGTGATGCCGAAGACCTTTCTTTCTACTAATAAATAAATACAAAAGCAATCCATGTGAGATTTGACTTTTGTTTTGTAGGTTTATTGCTTTGAAAGATAGAAACAATGTCCATTTCCTTATGAAATACACTACTGAGAATTAGTTAAATGTCCTACCAGGCGTTTCTTCCCCTGAAATACAAAATGTTAAATACAGATGACCCCTACTTATATAGATGTATATTTTAGTAAGCGGAATATAAAAAAAACTGATAGCTAAGCCTTTTTCTGAGAGAATTCAGCCCTCTAATTTAGATCAAAGGTATTTCTTTCTGTATGTGCATGTGTGTGTTTAAATATAGAAAAGGAAAAAATTATTTCCAAAGCATTTATAGTTATCTTAAAATTATTTTTTTTCTTAATGTTACCAGAAGAGATTCCTCTCTTGCATACCTTTTTATATGGCTAAACTATGTGCATTTGAATTTTGACACTGATTAAAAAAGGTTTATGGGGAAATGTCAGCCTCATCACAGTTCCAAATTGGAGCAGAGAGGGATCCAGAGTGTGGTAATAACTTCTGTCCCCGCACAGATGTGTGGAATCTGTGTGTGCAGGTGACATACAGGGGACAGAATCCTGAACATAAAATATATGCATATAGAGAGAGAAATTTTGCTCCAGAGTAGGGGAATTCATTTCAGTTTAATTGTTCAGCATCTTTTTCTTTTTTCTTATTCTTTTTTAAATTTAATTTTTAGAATAAAAATGATGCCAGGAACAGTGGAGGTGGGAGGGCAGAAGGCAGCAGGACCTAGGGCCTCAGAGACTAAGTACTCACCAGGCCCACAGTCGAGCAGGCAGGAGTAGACTGAATAGTAACCCCAAAGGTGCCCTGACCACTGGGATCTGTGAACATGTTGCCTAACACAGCAATAGGAGCTTTACTAGCTTGATTAAGTCAAGGGTCTTGAGATGAGGAGACCACCCTGGATTATCCCAGTGGGCCGGATGTAGCCACAATTTTTCTTTTTGTTTCTCCCAGTGGTGGGGATTGAACTCAGAGCCTTACAAACTAATACATCTCCAGCCCCTTTAAATCTTATTTTGAGACAGGGTCTTGCTAAACTGCATAGGCTGGCCTCAAAGCGGTGATTCTCCTGCCTTAGCCTCTTGAGTAGCTGGGATTAAAGGAGTGTGTCACCATGCCTGGCTCCACAAGGGATCTCACAAAAAGGGGCAGCAAGGAGGGTCCGAGTCAGAGCGAGAGGATAGGAGGACGAGTCGGTGGCTAAAGTGACGGAGAAAGGGACCCTAAGTCAATAGAGAAATCTAAGTGTTTAATAGTCATCTGTGTACAAAGAAGCAGTGGACTAAAGGTAGATTGATACATATTAAAAGAATTCTTCATACAAGACCAAAGCCAAATACCAGGGGATGACATGAGAGGTAGAAGTAAAATAAGGAGGGCTCCCTAACAACCAAAGCCAGAATTTCGGCTTTCTGTTTAATTGTCTCTAAAACAATAATCTAAAATAAATACTTGGTCTCCAGGCTTGGTCGCCTCCAGTCCTGCAAAATGTATACATATCAGCTATTTGCCATTTCTCAGACAAATGCGCTACAAAGATTAAAAGTATTGTGTTTCCTTTTTCTTTTTTGAGACTGGGTTTTGCTACATAGTTCAGGCCTTGAACTTACTATATAGCCCCACCAGGGATTTTGCTCAGTGGTTTCGTCGCCTGCTGCGCAAGCGCAAGGACCCAAGTTCGATCCCCGGTAACCCCCCCCCCCCAAAAAACGAGTAACTTATTATGTAGCCCAGGCTGGCCTCAAACTCACAATGATCCTCCTGCCTCAGCCTCCCAAGTGCTGGGATTATAGGTGTGGGCCACCTTGCCCAGTGGGTATTGTGTTTCTGTGCAGCAAATGGCAATTCACATGATCAATATTTTGTTTGCAGGAAAAGAAAAATACATGTGAGGTCAGCCGTGACCCTGTGTTCAAACAGCAAGAAGGTCCTTTCTCCCATCGATTAGGCCAATGTCTCTCAGGTGGTGGTGGTTGTTTTAAAATGGAGGGTTGATCCCCCCATCTCCTTTTCTTTCATATAAAAAAAGGCTCTAAACCAGGGATGGTGACACAAGCCTATAATACCAGCCCTCTAGAGGCTGAGACAGGAGTGTCATAGGTTCAAGCCCAAGCAATTTAGTTAGTGAAACTCTGTCTTTAAGAAAAAAAGGAAGGCTGGGGTTTGTAGCTCAGTGAGAGGTCTTGGGTTTCAGTGATGAAAACTAAAAACAAATAGGAGGTATGGCACGCAGAGAGCTCTTTGTATCACTGAAAGCTCTGAGGTCTCCATCACTGGCCTGGGGACACCGCACTCACTCCTGACTTACTGCACAGGTAGCATAAGTGACGACTCCTCTCTCTTTTCAGTTAATTGGCATATGTTTTAGATATATAATAATTGTGTTCATTTTGGAAAATTGGTACAGATAGCCCTGGCAATTTGGTCATTTTTCCATACCCTTTCCTCCCCTTCCTCTTCTCCTCTCCTGTTCCTTTCCCTGTCTTCGGGAAGTGTGTCTCCCATTCCTACCATCTCACCTTTTTTATTCTTTATTGGTATTTTGGGTTTAATCATATAAGAGAAACTATAGGATAATTAACCTTCTGTGTCCGACTTATTTCAGTTAGCATTGTGGTCTCAAGTTCTATGCATTTTCCTACAAATTACTTGAATTTATCCTTCTTCCTGGCCAAAGAATACTATATGATGTAAATATACCATATTTTCTTTACTGGCTCATCTGTGTTTGGGCATCCGGACTCTTCTATAGTTTGGCAATTAGGAGTTGTGGTGCTGCAAAAACAGTTATACACATATTTTACTCCAGTAAGGATGACACTCATCAAGAACACAAAGAACAGGGACGGGGATTTAGCTCAGTGGTTCTGCTGCCTACCACGCAAGTGCAAGGTCCCAAGTTCAATTCCTGGTACAAAAACAAAAAAAAAGAACAACAAAGGCTGGTGAGGCTGTGGGGAAAAGGGAATCATTCTAACTATTAGTGGAAATGTAAAGTAGTGCAACCTTTAATGGAAAACAGTATGAAGACTGTTTCAGACAAAAAATAAAATTTCCATTCAACCCAGCTATACTTCTCTTGGGTATTTTCTGGAAAATTCAGATTTCTTCTTTTTTTACAAGTGGTCAGTAACTGCTGATTTTGTCTAACAGGGCTTAATGAAAGAAGTAGCATTCTAGGAAACAATGGAAGAATAGTTTGCTTCCTTGGGTTAAGAGAGATTCTTCTAAGTGAACAAGGTTCTGCACCAAACAATTAACAGGGGGTGGAATCACTGGTGGCTTTCACTTTCTATATTCTTTGTTTTTTGTCACGCTTGAATACTTTTCATAATTATGTATCAGAAATGAAAGAAGATGCTTTTTAAAGGTCTTTTAAAGTATAATCGTGAATTCATTGAATGAAATTCAGAGTTGTTTAGTATATGTTTCCTGATCTGAGAAATGGATCTAAACCTGTCTCATCCCAAAGGGTTCTTGCTAGTGGAAGGGAATAGAAAAATCTTTCAAAATAAATTCATGTCTTTCTAGGCCCACCATAGATGAAGCAGAAACATAGTGACTTTTGGGAATCTGCTGCTTCAAACAGGGCACTGGATGTAGGGCTGGTGGTAGAGGCAACTGATGAGTGGATATCTAATAAAAATCAAAAAGCACATGGGTCAAAATCATTTTTCAAGAGCACATGTGGCTACTGAAAAGAGTGTGGTATTTTACCAAATTCCACTGATAGGACAATATTATGACCCATAACCATAAATGAACATATCAGTAAGATAAAGCCAGAATTTCAGAGTTTCTGGTCCAGGCTTCATGATCTTGAACAAGACTATATCAGCCATGGTTGTGTCGACTAGAAGACAAGGCCCCTACAGCTGTGTAGCAACAGTGCCAGAGGTCACATAAAACTGGCTGATGGCCTCTTCTAAATTTGCTACCTGTGTGACTCTCACTTTCCTCAAGCCTAAAATGAGGATCATAAAAGATATTTTTCACAGAATTGTTGTGAGAATTAACTTAAACTAGGTATGAAATAAAACAGTGGTACATTGATAGGTGTTCAAAGTATGTTACATCCTCTTGACTTCCAAAAACTATCACACAGTATTATGGAATTGATGAACTAGCTATATACATTTAAGTGCTACCAGAAAATACACAGTCAATGTCTGTTTCTAGCTGTTTTATTGTTCTTTACACAGCAATTTCTCAGTATCTGTAAAGCACTGGTAAGATCTTCCTCAGATTTGGCTCTAAGACCAAAATCCATGAGCGCTCAAGTCTCTTATCATTTAGAAAAGGTGTAGACTTCCACATAATTATTCTGTGTACTTTAACGCATCTCTAGATACTTGTGGTACCCAATACTATACCCAATGCTATATAAGTAGTTGTTACACTACATTGTTTAGAGAATAAAGGAAAAAATCTACACGGAGCAGAGGCAAGGACCGTGGGACCCACTAAAGCACACGAGCCATGGTGGGTTGAGTTCAAAGGCATGCAAACTGAATGTGGAGGCCAGCTGTACTTCGGTGTTTGCTCCCATGTTGCTATTTGATTCTTTGAGTGCTTTAGTAAACCACAAAGTACAGGGAGAAGAACAGAAAGAAGGAAGGAAAAGCATGGTGGACTTTGGGCTACACGGAAGTGGCAATGCTCTTAGCACTGAGGCAAAGGTGTGTAAGCTGCTGTGCTCTCGCCTTCTTAGATGAATGAATACAAAGCTTTTTATCCCACAGGGACACCTTTGAGAGTAAAACTCAGTCTCAGTCAAGCAGGGATACATATGCCCTCCACCTTTCAGGCTTACTCATTGTGGCCTTTGTTGTTACTTTAAAGCTATGTGTGATGTCCTAATGAGGAGCAGATTGCAAAATAAGATTTTTCCTCCAATCAATCTAAAATCTTTGTTTTTTAAAAGCAGTTATAAAGTTTGACAAATATATATCGATTTAAAATGGGATGTAACAGTAGAATAGCTGTGTTTTTATTATTATAATGTATGTTTTGGTTTAAGTTTAGCAGACTTTTTTTTTTCCATTAAGTTTATTGGTACATTTTAGGTATAAAATAAAGTTACATTCATCACTGGGATCTTGTACCTTTATATGATATATCTTGGTTCTTATTTTTTCCCCATTCCCTGCCCTCCCTTCATCCCCTCCACCCTTCCCTATTTACAAAGACTTTGTTTCCATGTTTTTCCTTTTCTCATATTTTTTCTTTTCCCTTCTTTCCTTTCCCCTTCCCCTCCCACTTCCTCATTCCTTTAAACATTTTCTTCCTATTTCACAATATCAATTATACATTTTGATTCTCATTTACACTTTTAGTTTTTCACACCAGAGAAACTATTCAGTATTTACACGTGTGTGTCCTATTTATTTCACTTACAAGTATGGGCTCAATGTGCATCCACTTAGCTATAAATGACTACAGTTTCTCATTCCTTATGGCTGAGTAATACTCCATTTTATTAAAAAACCACATCTTCTTTATCCAGTCTCCAGTTGATGGGCAATTGGGCTACTTCCAAGCTTTAGCTATTACAAACTGTGCCGCTATAAACATGGGTGCACATATATCACTGTGGTATGATTAATTCTTTTAGGAAGATACCCAGTAAAGGAATAGCTAGGTCAAATGGGACTTCCAATCCTAGTTCTTTGAGGTATCTCCATATTGATTTCCACAGTGGCTGCACCAGTCTGCACTCCCACTAACAATGAAGAAGTGTTCCTTTCCCCCTACAACCCTGCCAGCTCTTGTTATTGGTTGATTTAATGATAGCAGTCATTCTTTCTGGGGTGAGGCGGAATCTCAGTGTTGTTTTCATCTGCATCTCTCGAATGACCAGTGATGTTGAACATTTTTTCATATGTTTATTTGCTGCTTTTACTTCTTTGTCTGAGAAATGTCTGTTCATTTCAGATGTCCATTTTTGAATTGGGTCTTTATATTTGGGGGGGTCTGATTTTTTTGAGTTCTTTACATATTCTAGATAGTAGACCTTTGTAGCAGACTTTCTTTTTAGGGACAGACAATATAATCTCTGTCACATCCATAAAATTCTTCAGTTGCAGTGTAAAAGCAGCTACAGACCAAATGTAAAAGAATGCCTATGGCTGTGTTCCAATAAAACTTTATTTATAAGAAAGGCTGCAAATTAGATTTAGTTTGTGGGGTACAGTTTGCCAAGCCTTGCTTTAACACAACAGTTTCTAGGCTTTTAGAACTTACACAATCAGAAAAACAAAACAAAAATCTGAAATTTACTCAAGATTTCTAACTTATTTAAGTAATAATGTTTAAAAAATCATTACCTTATTTCTAGAATTTTAAATAGCAAAAACTAGAAAGTGCATAAAGTCAGAACAAACTTAGGTTTATGGGAAAACTTACCATATTCTGCCCAATCTTCCATATCTTGGTGAAAGCTTTTTAATGACTATGCTCCAGTTAACAGATGGGTTATTTGAGTTGCTTTTGGCGATCACTGGGGTATGGTACAGTAAAAAGAATAGGGTCTGGGTTTGGTGGTGCACATCTATAATCCTAGCACCCTGGGAGGCTGAGGCAGGTGGATCAGATGTTTGAGCCTAGCCTGGGCAACTTAGCCAGTTAGCGAGACTCTTCTCAAATAAAAAGAGCCTGGGTTCAATCCCCAGTACCCCCTCCTCAAAAAAAACCAAACAAACCAACAAACCAGAAAGAATAGGATATTTATAATTTAAAGTTCTAGACTTGAATGAGGTCATGGGAGTACTAACAAAGGAGAGATGAGAAGACATTGGATGTTCCTTTAATGGGGCAAAACTATAGGCTGAAGAACCCTTACTCTCAAATCACTCTTGTAAACAAAAGCTCGGGCCCAAGAACCCTCAGAACTCACCGGCTGCCACTGCTCGGGGGACCAGGCCGGGAGGCAGTCGAAGCGGTTGCAGACTTGCACTGTGCTGGGCTTGGGGCCCGGACACAGCGGGTCAGCCAGGGTCACCCTCTCACTCAGCTCCCCGGAGAGCAGGCGGGAGCAGAAGACGTGTCTGGTTTGCAGGCCGACCCCACAGGTGAGGCTGCATGGACTCCACTGGCCAGTTTCCCACCTAGGAGAAGTTGGAGAGAGGATGCTCAGTTCCTGGGCAGGGCCCAGGTCCATGAGCTCAGATGACTCCTGGAATGTAGAGGTTTGGCCCCAACACTGGCTCGGAAAATCTGTCCAAGGCCTGGCACTTATCCTCCCTTCTCAGACTGTGGAACTCACTAGAAGAAAGCATGGAACATTGATGTGATGCCTAAAAATCACCAATAATGGTCACAACCACATCCACTATGACGGAGCACAGAAGCTGCGCCAGGATAAGGGAGCTACACCAGACAAGACGTCATCATGGCATAAATAGTTTGGATATCACATTCAACAGAGGGCTTAGAAGAGAAGTCTTTCTGCTAATTTCCATGGCCTCTATCCTCAGTGAGACTGAAAAATGTATGCTTGTTATGCTTTGGCTTCAGAGTGAAAGGTCATTGGTGCTAACTCCACTCAAACTTCCCTCAGAGCATAGAAATGTCTCTGTCTTATGTCTAAATATCATCACTGCCTGGGCCTGGGTAATGTAACAGAAGTGGAGGCCGCTAAATAGATCCTCCTGAAGGGAAGTAAGCACAGTGAGCAGCTCATTATCTGGACATAGAAGTCAGGTACACAGATGAGCTAAGTGCATGAACCGGCCAGTTCCGAATGGCCACGTCGTGAAAAGTACATTTACACAAGCTGAGGCCTGTAAAAACAACCCCATGTCTTTGCCACGGACACAGACTCCAAAAGCAGAACGATAAGCACAAAGCTCAGTTGCTTGGGTCAGAGCACTCTCTAAGGATCAGTTTTAGGAAGCTGCATCGACTGTCCAAGGCACAAAGATTCTCCAAACAGGAGTTAGCCAAGGAAATCACAGCAACAGACCTTCAGTAGCTAGGACTGCAGCCCGCTCAAAAAACTGGTTAAAAAATCTTTGGCCTTACTGATTTTCATTAGACTGAAAAACAGAGTCTATATATTCTCGTCTCTTCTTTTACTTTCATGTGTGTGTACGTTCCTATTCCTATTTCCACCACATTATGTGTAGACATACTGGTAATAGATTACTCTTAAATTTTCACTTATGCTTTATGGTTTTCTTAGCTTTGTCTTTATATAAGCTGTACCCTGATTTGGAGCAACTTTTGCTGTTTTCTTACCCCTCAAAATTTCTTCCATTTTTACATACTCAAATTTGATCTGTATTTAAAAGATTGAGCTCATACCTGCTCCAGACACTAATTTCTCAAATGCATTCCAGTTGTTCTGCCTCTCAATGCCCTGCTAGAGTGTATACCTCCTGAGGTAGGGCCTGTATCTGAGTCAGGTTTGTATCACTCACAGTGTCCAGTATGGTACTTTTTAGGTAATGTAGATAGTTAATAAATTCCTGATAAATGAGGAAATGGAAGGATTCTACCATCACAGAGTGCATATAAACGTACTGTCTTATTTAATTGCTTCTAGAGATGTAAGATCCATTGGTTTTCCTGATTTTACAGTTGAAGGAATGGGAGAATCCAAGAGGCTGACTTGCCCAGGTACCCATAATTAGCAATTAGTGAATCCAAATCCAGTATTCAAACTTGGGAAATCTGGGGATGCAGCTCAGAAGCAGAGTGCTTGCTTACCATGTTCTTGGATTCAACCTCCAGGACCACAAAAACTAAAATACAAAATTAAACAGAAAACCGAGCTTGGGTATATCTGACTCCAAGGCTTTGTCCTTCTAATTGCACCATGCTGCTTCCAGGAAATAACTTGAGCACTCTGCTGTAGTCATTCACAAAATTTTAAATAAATAAATTTTAAGTGAGCTTGTTTCTCATAGAGTGTTGTGTGAATTTTGATACACTTCTCTTACTTTTAGATCTCTCACATGATTAATTCCAAGCTTTAAAATGTTGTGATGCTTACGTGGTTTTAAAATAGGTCTACACAACTCTCACTACACCCTGAGCCACTGATCTCTGCTTTCTACATCTTGTGCCTTTGGGGTTTTGGGCTGGACTTAGAGGCTAATTTCCTTTCTTTTTTTCTTTTTGGTACCGGAGATCGAACTCAGGACTTTGCTCTTGAGAGACAGGCACCGGAACCACTGAGCTAAACCCTGGCTACAGGCTCATTTTCAATGAAGAGTGAAGCAGAACTGATGCTGTGTGACTTCCAACTCGACTGTAAAGGTATAGTTTCCAATCATTCACAGTGGCGAGGAAGCCAACCACCAAGCCCAGAACAGTCAGACACATGAAGTGAAAGCACACTGAAGAAGGCCGGCAGCTTCTGGCCGTGAGGAGCATCCCCAGACCAGCCACCCTGCAGATGACTGCAGCCTCAGGAAAGAGCTTGAGCTGGAACTGCCTCCGAATCCCTTACACCAACCGTGAGCCAGGACCGTGGTGACAAACTACCAAGTTCTTTTGGGGGTTAGTATGTTGTACATCCCTCCCCAATGTGCACTTGTTTATCCAAAGACCTGTACAAGAATATTCTGTAATATACATACACAATAAAATACTACTTACAACAAAGGAGGATGAACTTGAGTCATTTGTAGGAAAATGGATGCACCTTTGGGGCATAGTGCTAAGGGAAATAAATCAAACTGAGAAGGTCACACAGCTCATGGTTGCCCTTATATGAGAAACCCAAAGTATGAATAACTTAAAGAGAAAAGTAAAAGATAGATATAGGAAACATAGAGAGACTTTATGGAGATGGAAAAGGGATCAGGGATGGGGAAGATGGTGGGAAGGGAAGAAGGAGAACTGAAAAGGATCAAGATGTGATGTGTATATGTATCAATTTCCCACAAGGAATGTATTATGTCTCACAAACATATACCAATTTTAACAAAAGAATATTCATAGCAGCATTATTTATATAGCCCAGACTGGGAAAAAAACCCAAAGGTACCTCAACAGTTGAATAAGTAGAAAATTATAATATATTAATACAACATTATATAAAATGATGAAAATAAAACTATAGCAATAAGCAACCACATGGATGAACCTGACAAACAAGACTGAGTGAACAAAGCCACAGACAGAAAATCCATGCTGCTTCATTTCATTTACAGAAGCTCAAAACCAAAACCAACTCCTGGTATTGGAAGGTGGGCATCTGTCGGGGGCAGGGATGAGAACAGGGTGGGGCGGAGGCTTCTGGGACAGGATGGTACTGGGCTCCTGCTGGAGCTGGGCCGGCTTTGTGAAAAACCACTGAACTGGATTTATAGGATTTGTGCACTTTTCTCTGTGTTATATCTCAAAAATGGTGTTCTCTCCCACTTTTAACTGAAACACTGAAATGTTGTGGGTATAAATCAAAGTCCACCAACCACCCCAGGCTGCGGACCACTTAGCTCTGGTCTCAAAGTCTGCCGCACGGTTCTCGAGCTGGTCAGCTGTGGAGCACAGCTCGGCCCCTCTCCTACGCCCTCCCCTCGAGCGGGTGGAGATTGAGCCCAGGTTCTACAGAGGAGACTAGGCAGCTTCAAGGCCACTTAGCACTGCTCAGGAACCTCACAGACAGGCCTCTCTGCCTGCCCTGGTAAAAAAACGTTACGCGACCTCAGGGGAGGAGGCCAGCGAACCACTTGCGTATTTCAGCACTTTGCTGATTCTGGGTCAGAAAACTTTAACTGACTCAGGTCCCAAAGAGGAAAGCAGAGATCCTGACTGCTTCTGTCTTGCACCGCACCAGGAATGCACTTGTGGGTCATGGGACCTGCAGTTCTGCACCTGTGCCTCTGGTGATTCTAAGGCAGGGCTGTGGGTCCGGGGGAGCCCCAGGGCAAGGCCAGCTGAGGCAGGCGAGACGGCAGGAGAACTCTGGGGCTTCCCCTGCTGTGGGGCCTGGTCCTGCACAAGCCCAGTGCAGAGGAGGCAGGCACTCAAGAGCAGGGGGTTTGCGCCTCTTCTCCACCTGTGATGGGCTGAGTTTTGCTCATCTTTTCATCTCCCCTTAAAAAGTCACTTCTTCAGAGGAGACATTAACTGGGTAAAAACTTCCCACCAGAGTCCCCTTAATACTTCTCTTTCAGAAACTCTCATCACACTTACAATCTGACTACCTCGACTCTACTGTTAGTGCAATCGAGGGCTTGTGGCCATAACATTAGGGTTCACCAGTGGTTACAGGTTCATCTGTGTCCCTCAAAAGATGTGCTGGTTTCCCAGTTGCCGTTGCCTCAGAATGTGGTCTTTCATGGACACAGGGTCACTGCAGAGGGTCAGGGTCTCAGTGCACAGGCTTGGTGCACCCACGAGAGAGAGGCCCTACCGGGGGAGTGCCATGTGACGACAGCAGGCCTGCATGCAGGCAATGCCAAGGATGTCAGCAAATGCAGAAGCCAGAGCATGCAAGGGATGATTTTTCCTTTCAGGCTCTAGAGGGAGCATGGCCCTGCCAACACCTTGCTTCTGGGGTTCATTTTAGCTTCCAGAACTGTCAGACAGTAAATTTCTCTTGTTTTAAGACACCTAAGTTGTGTTCTTTCTACAGTCCTGGAAAACTAAATAATTGTGACCTTAGCATGTAGCAGGGGGCTGGGAACAACAGATGCTCAGTCTGTCTGCATGCCTCCAGCTGAGGTCAATTTCCAGGGAACTGTGTGTGCACCTTTGGGTCAGTCACATGACTGGTCATCGGCTCAGCTGTGTCTTCTAAACAACTGTTCACTCCCAATTTCAAAATCTCTAAGTCTCTCAACACTGTAAACTTTTCCTCAGTGTGGAGTAAATCCTCTTGGTGATGCACTTGGTTTTAAACTGTCATACCTTTGATAGGCTGCGTCTCACACCATGTAAATATTGATACATTTTACTGCAACAATTTTAGTCTAATGGGGTGTAGCCTTTCCCCCAGAAAATGATAGGCCTGTTATACAATTTATGTCACCATCCTAACATTTTTCTAAAATATAAAAATTTTTGATTTCTCAAACACACCTGGCTGGTGGTGTTGGCTTGAGGATCAAAGGCACCAAAGATGGAGTTGCTCCTATCATTGAGGCCAGGAGAGCAGATTTGTCAACTTCCGCCATGCATCTTCCAGTTTCAGGGTTAATCCAGCGTTAAGTTCACCCAAGATGGGGGATTCATACGAGAATACATTTACTCCTGAGATCCTATACAGTTCCCCATTTCACAGGTGAGCTAGCAGAGGCCCTGAGGCAGTAACTAATCTGTCTGAAGTCAGAAAACAAGAGGATCAGGATGCAAACTCCATAGCCTGGATGGTGCATGCCTGGTGATCATACCACACCTTCTCGCACAGCCAGGATGATGAGTACTGCAGAACAAAGTTGGTCTAAGTGGCCAACACCAGGCTCCCTAGTGCTCAGAGCTCCAGAAAATGACAAATGACAGCTTTCTTAATAATAGGAACAAACACACCAACATCACCCAGGGTCTCACATCTACTAGCAGATCCTACTTCAGCGAAGCAGCAGGGGTCTTGGCTGCCAAATGGGAAAAGGCAGAGTGTGATCTCCCGGGAGGGAGATGTGTATGTTTTTCCTAAAGAAGCACAGCAGAGTTAATGTGGGCAATCAAGGGCCCATGGTGATCGGCCTTCTCAGCAGCTTGTTTGTATTAACTCTACAAAAGGAAGGCGTTTTGCATTCTTTTGGGTCGGGCTCATTTTATGAGTTACCAAGGTTTTCTCCCTGCTCATCAGGGGGAAGGTAATGACCTTCTCCCAGCCGCTCTCTGCTTGTTGCTGGCATAAATGCACATAATTTCTAACAATAAACTCTCCCCTTTCCAACCTATCATGTCCCCAAAACCTTCTACCTTAGCTTTTGCAGAAAAGTAGGCTTGTTTCTTTATTCAATAATTTTAACTGCAGTTTCTTTTTGTGTTAAAAGTATTCCTTAAGCTTATATTTAACCCTTGAACCTGACATTTTGAACCACAGTTTCTATTCTGTGATTTTTAAAGTTTTCAAAGACATGCGTGTCCCTGAGAATGCCTCTGAGGTCAGGAGGTAGGCAGTAATCCTACAGTAATAAGTGGGTCACACTGACCGTGGCCAGCTCTGGAAAGTTTAGCATGGGGCAAGGAGATACTGCCTATGAACCATGCCAGATTCAGTTTCCTGGACTATTACTAGTGGCTCCCAGTTTATCTCTGCATCTCCCAGTATCCCATCCATCCACAGCCCTCAGCTGTCAGAATGTCAGTCCAAGTGCAATCTGGCCGCATTACTTCCTCTGATTAAAGACTTCCTTTGGAATCAGAGCTGAGCTTCCAGGGGCGGCAAGCAGCCAGCACGTCAAGGGCTCAGCTCTGGTCTAGGAGGAGGGAGGGGATGTGGCATGTTTGGAGCTCAGCTTTCTTACTGGCTTTTTCTTTTCCTTCTGCTCCTTTGCGGGGATGAACTTTAGCATGAGGTTTTGTGAGAGTGCCCAGTGGCACATGGTGGGGTTCAGCACTGGGCCAGGGTAGCTGGGAATGAAACCAGCCCATAAATACCTGAAAAGTAATGTGAGCCAGATTTCTTATTGTCAGTGAGGGGAATTACAAATATGTATAGTAGGAAGACTAGAATAACCCTTGTAGATTGGTATTGAAAAGTATGTAAACTTGTGATTTTTAAGTAGTTACATAGATAATATCAACAGCTATAAAAGAATACATAAAAACATACATCTACATGGAGAGAACTTTCTAGCTCTCTCCACTGAAAAGCCTAGATAGGGTGACATTCTAGTCATCAAGTACATCAAGTACCAGGCCTTGGAATCTCTTTGGTAGAGAATTATTTCTATTCTCTTGTAAAAGCCACTAGTCCCTGTAGAAACACCTGAATCCAGGACAAGGGCTTGGATGTAGGAAAATGAGCCTGGAACATCTTGTTAAAGCTACAGAAAATAGAAAAGGATCACAGAATGATGAGATATTTGTCAGAAGAACACGTAGGCAGCTTGAAAGGGCTTTTGCTGACCATATCTGGGGAAATTGGATAGTAATGGATTTTAACTCAGTAAAACAGAACTTTGTAAGTAAAGAAATGATAAGAGAAAGTTCTACCACCACAGAATGCCTAGTAATAATCTATCAGGCATGACAGAATTTAGAAGGTACTGTTGGGAAACCATCATAGTGAAAGACACAGGTAAAAATCATCGATGGATGGTAAATCTGATGGGTCAAAGAATAAGGAGGAATTGGACATTTACTTAGTATCAGATCAATTCTCTGCAATGGTTTTAATGTGTCTTCCCAAATTCTTGTGTTGGAAACTTAATTCCAGTGCAGGAGTGTTGGGTAGTAGGACTTTTGGAAGTGTATAGGTCATGAAGTCTTTTCCCTCACGAATGGATTAATGCCATTAAAAAGGTCTTGGAAGAGGGAATTCATTTTATTTGCTCTTTAGCCTTCTGCCATGGGAGGACAAAGCTTTTGTTCTCGCCGAAGGACACAGTGTTCACATTTCTCCTGAAAGCAGAAAGCAGACTTCTCAAAATGTCAGTGTCTTGATCTTAGACTTCCTAGCCTCTGATAGTATGAGAAAAAAGTTTCTGCTCTTTATAAATTACCTAATCTATGCTGTTCTGTCATACAGCACAAGTAGAGTCAGACATTCACCATAAAATACTTATTACTAATAAGTGCCAACATATTTATTAATTTTGCAGCAGTAAAACCTGGCAGACCTCATCTTAACCAACTCACAAGAGAATCAGTACGAGAACCTATCATCACTGTTTTTCTCCTGATATGATACACTAAGAGAAATATGTCATACTTCTCTATCACTTCTGTCAAATATTTAAGTAATAAGAAAATAACAAGCAAACTCAAACTGAGGAACATTTTACAAAGTAACTAGCCTGCACTCTTTAAAAATATCAAAGGATATGAAATATGAGAGATGATCAAGGAACAGTCCTAGACTGAAGGAGTCTAAAAAGCAGTGGCATGTGACCTTGTATTGGGTCTTGGACCTCTAAAGGACATGACAGGGACAACAGGCAAAATTGGAAAGGAGTCCATTGATTGCATAGTATTAACGGCTCAATGTTAGTTTTTTTTTTGGTACTGGGGACCAAACTCAGGACCTTGCACTTGCGAGGCAGGCGGTGGCACCACTGAGCTAAATCCCTAGCCCTCGACACTAGTTCTTGATTTTGATGGTTGTGTAGGACAGCATCCACTTATTTAGCTAATAAACACTTAATTGTGAAGATATAATGAGGTAAACCTGAAATTATTTTCAAATGGTTAAAAAATTATTAAAAACTAGAGACATGAAGGGTAATAGGAATACTATGTGCTATTTTTGCAACTTTAAAAAAAAATTAAAATTACTTCAAAATAACTGGGGTTATGAAAAAACACCACTTTGGCTTCCTACGCCCAAGTTTCACATCTGTGGCTGCCTTGTACTGTGGCAAGAGCTTGGGTCTCTATCTGGTGCAGTCTGAGGCTGCCCCTACTCCGCTCTGCACCTGTCTTCCTTACGCAGAATCCCAGCTGACTCCAGTCCTCTGGTCTCACCCCCTCCCCACCAGGCAGAGGCGGGCTTTTCTCCTGTGGCATGCTGGGTCTCCTTCCTCTGAATAGCTCAGTCTACACACCGTAGTGGTCTGCCCCCTAGCTCTACGCAGGCTGCAAGGGCACTCTGCACCCTAATGTCTGTCTCCTCTGACCATGGCACCCGGGGCAGCAGGAGGCATAACCCAGAGACGGGCTCTGGGGCCAGATGGTTCTGTGAATGGATTTTGCTTGTCACCTCTGGTAAACAGTCTTGAGAATTACTTAATAATTAACTCACCAGCGGCACCTACGCCATGGGATTTCTGTGGTGTTTAAATCAGAATCCGTCTGCTGAGGGTGGAAGGCGGTGCCTGGTTCCCCACATCAGCGCCAGGATGAGCTGTCCTCCCTGCACGCTCAGCAGACACGCTGCGAATGCAGGCTGGGGACTGTGTGCAGTGGCCAGGCTTCCTGGAATGCCTCAGAGCAGGTGGCCTGGTGACTGAGACCAGGGAAAGGCATTTGACATGCTCAGTTTAACTTGCTGTCATCCACCACTAAGCACTGTGACACATACAGAAGTGGGGTGGTGTTTACCACTGGCAGGGTGCTTTCAGCAACAATGGTAAGAATGGACAGAAATCCAGCAGACAGAGCAAATGACCAGGTAACAGTAATGAGGTTTGGCGAACCACAGGACGGCACAGTTCAGGAGACAAGCTGTGTGCCCGTTGCCCATGTCTCCAGGACCCCCACCACTCCCACATGCTGCGGCCTCCCGAGTTGGCCAGCAGGCACTGGCACCTCCCTGTTGTAGATCAGCACACTGGAGCTCAGGGAAACGAGCAGTTTCCCAAAGTTGGGACATGCACCCAGGTTATTCTTTTTACCCTGCTTAGTCACAAGGACCTGGGAGTGAATCATGAAACAATGAAGAAAGTAGGAGATAGAAAAGATTAGAAGGAAAGCCATTACACTGACTACAGCAGATGGATTTGCTGCCTCTCACATATAACCCCTGTATTATAGAAAAGCCCTTCAACAGGGGCCAAGAGAAAATAAAAGAAAAGATCAAGGGAGATGTTAGACATTAGCGAGTAAAAATATGTCTAGAGGCCAAAAATTAACCAAAAGCAGATATGATAAATAGCACCAGGAGAATCAGGGCTGTCTGTAAAACAGTAATTCCCATGGCTCAGAAAACAAGAGATAGAGCCATGCTTCTCTTGAAAGTTGGCCTGCTTGGCATGAGGTTTTGGATCCATAAAAATAGTTACAGCCAAGATTACGAAACACCTGAGGTGGCAAAGCACTCATTTCCACTTGAGAATAGTGCGGTCAAAGTGAATGTCTCAGCCCTGCTTGTTTGCCTCACTTTCTAAATCATTGCTAAAATAAACAAACCAAGGTCATTAACATTACAAATGACTCCTATCAGTTTTCTTTGCTATTTTTAAATTTATGACTAGCTCCACAAAAAAGTGACACATATCAAGATACACATTTCCTGTTTCATTATTAGCATGTCATTTGCCTCTAAACCGACCTCCTACACGCCAAAGAACAAAACACGAAGACTGGGGTGAGTTATACAAAGTATCCTCGTTCTTCTTTCACCTCCATGCACTTCTCTATGTCCTCACCATCCCAAACACCTATGTGCCTGTTCACCTATGCAGAAATTATGCAAATGGATAGAAACTAAACAATATGCATTTAACTAAACAATGGGTTACAGAAGAAATCAAGGAAGAAATAAGAGAGTTTCTAGAACTAAATGAGAATGCAAGTACAACATATCCAAACTTATGGGATAAAATGAAAGCAGTCCTAAGAGGGAAGTTGATAGCTGTGAATGCTCACATCTCAAGAACAGAGTGAGCCCAAATAAATAACCTAATGATATACCTCAAGGTCCTAGAAAATCAAGAACAGTCTAAAACCAAAGCTGGTACAAGGAAGAAAATTATGGAATCAGAGCAATAAACAATGAAATTAAGACCAAAAAATTCACAAAGAATCAATGAATGGAAGAGTTGGTTCTTCAAAAGAATGAACAAAATAAACAAACCTTTAGTCAATTTAACCAAAAAAGGAGAGAAAAGTCCCAAATTAATGAAATTAGGAATGAAAAAGGTAAAATCACAATGGACATGGGCAAAATAAAAAAGATAATTAACAGATACTTTGCAAACCTGTACACCAATAAGTTGGAGAATTTAAAAGAAAAAAAAGAAATAAATATATTCTTAGGTACACATGAATTACCAAAAGTGAACCAAGATTTCAAATCTCTGCATAATACAGTAACAGGCAGTGAAGTAGTAATAACAACAACAACAACAAAAAATCTACCAACTGAAAAAAGCCAGGTCTGGACAGGTTACCATTACTCTGTTTCCAAAACAGAAAGATGATCCAACAAAAAAAGAGAACTGTACACCAATTTCTTTAACGGATATAGATGCAAAAATTCTTAACAAGATATTGGCAAACAGAATGTAATGAGGAATCAAAAAAAATCACACATCATGATCAAGTCGGTTTCATCCCAGGGATGCAAGGATGTTTTAACATATGCACATCAATGAATGTAATACACCTCATAATCAGAAGCAATCACAAAAGTCACAAGATCATCTCAATAGATGCAGAAAAAGCCTTTGAAAAAATCCAGCATGCTTTCATGATAAAAACACTGAAGAAAATAGATATGGAAAGGCCTTATGTCAGTCTGGTAAAACCCACCTATGGCTTTTACTGCTGTCAACATCAACCTACTGCCAACATTTTCTTAAAAGGAGAAAAATTGAAATCTTTCTTTCTAAAATCAGGAACAAGATAAAGGTGTCCACTATTACCATTCTTGTCCAATATAGTATTAGAAACATTAGCAAAAGCAATGAGGCAAGGAAAAGAAATAAAAGAGAGGTGTACAGGAAATGTAGAAGTCAAATTATCATTATTTGCATGACATGTCCCTCTTCTACATAGAAAACCCCCCAAAATGCACCAAAAGACTCTTAGGATTGATAACAAAATTCAATAATGTAGCCGGATACAAAATCAACACACAAAGATTAATAGCATTCCTTTACGCTAATAATGAAGCCCCTGAAAAAGAAGTTAGGAAAAAATTCATAATAACACCAAGAAAAATTAAATACTTAGGAATTAACTTAAGGAATTAAAAGATCTCTATGATGAAAATCAACCTTTATTTATATTTGAGTTTCTCATATAAGAGAAACCATGTGATAGCTAAGCTTCTGTCAGATTTATTTCACATAACATTATTGTTGCCAGGTGTATCCATTTTCCTACAAATGCCTCAAGTTTCTCTTTCTTTTTGACTAAGTAGTATTCCATTATGCATAAATGCCGCATTTTCTTCATTCATCTGCTGATGTACATATAGACTGCTTCCAAGATTTAGCTTTTATGAATTGAACTACTATAAACATGCATATGAAGCTTTTCAGTTGGGCGCTGAGTGGTTCTTCGGATTATGTCTGGTGGTTCTGTGGATTATAACAGAGAACATGGAGGCCCAGAGGGAATGGGCCTTGATGGTGTCATCGAGAGCAACTGGAATGAGATTGTTGATAACTTTGATGATATGAATTTAAAGGAGTCTCTTCTTTGGGGCATCTATGCTTATGGTTTTGAGAAGCCTTCTGCTATTCAGCAAAGAGCTATTATTCCTTGTATTAAAGGATATGATGTGATTGCTCAAGCTCAGTCAGGTACTGGCAAGACAGCCACATTTGCTATTTCCATCCTGCAACAGTTGGAGATTGAGTTCAAGGAGACTCAAGCACTAGTATTGGCCCCCACCAGAGAACTGGCTCAAGTGATCCAAAAGGCAATTCTGGCACTTGGAGACTATATGGGAGCAACTTGTCAGGCCTGCATTGGTGGAACAAATGTTCAAAATGAAATGCAAAAACTGCAGGCTGAAGCACCACATATTGTTGTTGGTACACCAGGGAGACTGTTTGATATGTTAAACAGAAGATACCTTTCTCCAAAATGGATCAAAATGTTTGTTTCGGATGAAGCAGATGAAATGTTGAGCCCAGGGTTTAAGGATCAAATCTATGAGATTTTCCAAAAACTAAATACAAGTATTCAGGTTGTGTTGCCTTCTGCCACAGTGCCAACTGATGTGTTGGAAGTGACCAAAAAAATTCATGAGAGATCCAATTCGAATCCTGATGAAGAAAGAAGAATTGACCCTTGAAGGAACCAGACAGTTTTACATTAATGTTGAAAGAGAGGAATGGAAGTTGGATACACTTTGTGATTTGTATGAGACTCTCACCATTACACAGGCTGTTATTTTTCTCAATACAAGGCACAAGGTGGACTGGCTCACTGAGAAAATGCATGCCAGGGACTTCACAGTTTCTGCTCTGCATGGTGACATGGATCAGAAGGAGAGAGATGTTATCATGAGGGAATTCCGATCAGGGTCAAGCCAAGTTCTGATCACTACTGACTTGTTGGCTTGTGGGATTGATGTGCAACAAGTGTCTTTAGTTATAAATATGATCTACCTACCAATCGTGACAACTATATTCACAGAATTGGCAGAGGGGGTTGATTTGGGAGGAAAGGTGTGGCTATAAACTTTGTTACTGAAGAAGACAAGAGGATTCTTCATAACGCTGAGACTTTCTACAATACTACAGTGGAGGAAATGCCCATGAATGTGGCTGACCTTATTTAATTCCTGGGATGAGACAGTTTTGAATGCAGTGCTTGCTGTTGCTGAATAGGTGATCACAACATGCATTGTGCTTCTTTGGGAATTTTTGAATCTTGTCTCAGTGCTCATAACAGAACAGAAATACAGATTTTGATAGCAAAGTGACATTAGTCGCGAGCTCTTGTGAGGAAAGTCATTGGCTTTATCCTCTTTAGAGTTGGACTGTTGGGGTGGGTATAAAAATGGGGTCTGTAAAATCTTTCTCTCTTAGAAATTTATTTCCTAGTTCTGTAGAAATGGTTGTATTAGATGTTCTCTATCATTTAATAATATACTCGTGGACTAAAAGATATGTGCTATATAAAATCAGCCAATTACGTTAAACTAGCATATCTGCCTTTATTGTGTTTGCCTTTAGCCTGGATAGAAAGGCCTTTAAAATTGATTTTTTTAAAGAAAGCGTTTGAATGCATTTTTTGATATTGTATTTATTCAATAAAGTATTTAATTAGTGCTAAGTGTGAACTGGACCCTGTTGCTAAACCCCAGTAAGCAATCATATCCTACGTAGGGTTAAATACCCAGTAAAATTGCCATATTGCACATGTCTTAATGAAGTTTGAATGTTAAATAAATTGTTTATTCACTTTAAAAAATGCATATGAATAAATCACTATAATATGAGGTCTTTAACTCTTTTGGGAAGATAACTAGAAGGGAAACAGCTGGGTCAAATGGAATTTCTAGTTTCAGTTTTTTGAGGAATCTCCATACTGACTTACATAGTGGTTGTACTAGTTTACATCCCCATTAACCATATAGAAGGGTTCCTTTTTCCCTTCAGCCTTGCCAACACTTACTTGATTTCTTGATGATGGCCATTCTTTTATTGGCAAGATGGAATCTCAGTATTGTTTTAATTTGGATTTCTTTAATGGCCACCAACGTTGAGCATCTCTTCATGCATGTATTGGTCATTTGAACTTCTTCCTACTGTGAAGTGTCTATTCATTTCATTTGACAATATTTTTGATTGGGTCTTTTATTTTTTGGGGGGTCTAATTTTTTATTCTGGATATTAGTCCTCTGAGGAATAGCTGGTATTTTCCCCCCCATTTATAGGCTTTCTTTTCATTCTGTTGGCTGTTTCTTCTGCTGTGCAGGAGCTTTTAAATTTGATATGATCCCATTTGTTGATTCTCAGTACTAATGCCTGTGTATCTGGGATTCTGTTCAGAAAGTGCTTGCCTATGCCTAGGCAAAGCTTTATTTTATCAAGAGCTTTATTTTGTCTAGCAGGTTAAGTGTTTCTGTTTTAACATTTAGTTCTTTGATCCATTTTGATTTTGGTTTTGTACATGATGAGCAATATGGGTCTAGATTCAATCTTCTGCATGTGGATAGCCAGTTTTCCCAACACTTTTTATTAAAGAGGCCATCTTTCCTCCCGTGTGCTTTTGGCCCCTTTGTCAAAGATCAAATAGTTGAATATGCTTGGGGTTTATTCTTTTCTATTGATCCTCATGCCTGTTTTTGTGCCAGTACCATGTTGTTGTTGTTATCTTAGTAGCTTTGTAATATAACTTCAAGTTTGGGATTGTGATGCTTCACACTTTGCTCTTTTAGTTTTTACAATTAATTAAATTTATTGGTACATTTTAGATACACATAATGATAGCATTTATCATAGGGAATTTGCATCTGTACATGTTATATCTTGATTTTTTTTCCCATTCCCCTCCCCTCCCTTCAACCCCTCTTCTCTTCTCCTCCTTACTTACAAATCTTTGTTCCCCTTTTAGGTTTGTTTTTTTGTTCCCTTTTCTCCTCCTCCCTCGCTTGTCCTCCTTCCCATTTGAACATTTTCTTCCTATTTCCCAGCATCTGTTATATATTTTGGCCCTTACTTACACTTTCAGTTTCTTATACCAGAGAAACAATGCAATATTTAAACCCACGTGTCTCATTTATTTCACTTAAGGGTATGGTGCGTCCATTTACCTAGAAATAACTCAAGTTTATCCTTCTTTATGGCTTTGCTCTTTTTTTTACCAAGGATTGGTTTCACTATTCTGGGTTTCTTCTGGTTCCATATGAATTTTAGAATTGTTTTCTCCAGTTCGGTGAGGAATGCTGGTGGAATTTTGATGAGGATTGTATTAAATCTGTATATTAATTGTGGAAGCACAATCTTTTTGACAATATTGGTTCTGCCTATCCAGGAATAGGGGTATCTTTCCTTTTTTTGGTGTCATCTTCGATTGCCTTTTTCAGAGCACTGTAGTTTTCAGACTTTTAGACTTAGAATAAATACCTGTTATTTTAAACTGCTCAGTTTGTGATACTTTGTTATGGTAGCCCTAATAATCTTACACACTCCCTGAGTTCTCATGGACAGCTTTGAATCTGTCCATTTATAGTACATACAGAAACCTTTCTGGACATTTATATTCACAAATTTTCTCTACAAGTAAAATGCCTGGGAAGGTCAGTCTTTGGTGTCAGGATTCACAGATTTGTTTCTATTATCTTCTATAAGATTCTATCTCCTCTTTCATCATAAACATTTTTCAGTCTCATGGGACTTTCTTTTCCCCTCCATCTATTTGGCCATTCACTTATGTGCTTGTATCCATGCGTTCACTGGTGAAAACCTAGTATTGTATACACCAAGTATTAGGATGAATGATTTTGACACAGAGGCTTAACAGTCTTGATCTCAAAGGCTTTCAGAGACAATTATAAGACACTGCAACAAGTGCTACTCACTTTCTTGTTCATTCCAGTAGTTTCCTGAGCACTTGTTGCATGCCACTTTCCTATGTGAGGGGTCAGAGTGGTAAACGAATGGTAAACAAAATCTGCACAAACCCTCTTTCCTAGAAGCTCCCAGGCAGGCATGCCCAATCTGCAGCCCAGGGGTGGGCACAGACTGGCCTGCTGGGATGCACTGAGTGAAGCCTTGTATGAAGAATATAATGATGTATATAAATAATAAAACTTCCTTTATTTTTAATACTTTATAATGAAGATGTGTCCAACCTGTGCACTTATGATATGGTATTAGGGTAACACACAGATATAGACTGGGAGTAAAGAGGAAGAGGTAGAGCCCCGGGAGGCTTCCTAAGTTGGTGACATCTGAGTCTTGAAGGCTGAGAGGTAGCTGGGCAAAGGGAGAAGTAAAGAGAAGTATTCCACAAAGCAAGAAGTAGAAGAAAATATGATGCACTTGGGGGAACTGTAATATTTATTCTCATGATCATAGATAATATTGAGGGGAAAGCCCAATAAATCTTTGGAAAATTCTGGTTCTTACTCATCTGTGTTCCTTGATATAATTGAGGGTGTGTAAGGGGGATGAGAAGCACAGCTACTTTGAGCGGCCAAACACCTAACAACAGAGGTGACCCAAGATCATGATCTTCACACTCAAGGCCCCTGGGCCCTTCTGAATGGCATGTGCCTGCCCCACTGTGGGCCGGAATGGCCAGCACAGTCCTGTCCTGTCTAAGCCCAGAGTCCTCAGCCTTCATGGAGAATTCCAGTAGAAGCACAATGCAGGGTGACATGGGACACATTGCTTCAGTGGTTCCCCACCCTGTTTGATCAGGCCATAAATCCAGCCAGCCTGGCTTGCAGAGGAAAGCAAAGATAGAGCCACTTTCCTGGGAGAGATCCCGTGTCTGTCTCAGGAGTCTGATGTGTGAGGATAAGGAGAGGAAGGCACTAGCAATTGTTGCTGGGGATAATCAATTCCATCGGTGCTGGGTGCACGCACACACACACACACGTTAGACACAGACATACACACACACAAACACACATTAGACAGACACACATGCACATAGACAAATAGACACAAACAGACAACACACACAACAAATGGTAGACACAGACACATAAAAGACACTGGGACACACACAAACCCAGATGTTAAGAGACCCATACCCATGTATAGATATTAGGACACATACACAAACACAGATGTTAGACACAGACACTCATGAACATAAACACAGACATACACATAGACACTGACCTACACAGATATCAGAGACACACACAAGTTCTCTGAAGACAGGAGGCCCCAATTTCTACCTGTGTTCTGCAGGTCGGATGTGGGAATGGCAGCCTTGAGGTTGAGAATGAAGCCTTTCACAAATGTTTTCATATTTCACTACATAAAAATGACCTAAAATTATGTTGCAAGTTAGGTCCAAAGATCTCTTTAAGCAGAATGTGTTTTACTCTTCTGTGCTTTTTTTGTTTTTTTTTAATCTCAGGGCAAGCTAAGGGATTATCAGGCTGAAGTCTGAATAAACTGAAATGTTCTTACTAGGATTTATATTGGCTTACTCAGTCCTTCGTTTGTTTTTGATTATCTATGTGGCTCATTTATTGCTATGACTTTTATCCCTGAAACATCATTTTTGAACACACTTGGATCTGATAGCACTGATGAACTGCCCTAACCTCCAGTCATATTTACCGAGGAGGAGGCGTGAGCAGAATGTCAAAGAACTGGACTGGCCCAGAACTTTAGATTACAACATACAGGGTCAGAACCTACTTCTATTTGTGTTTCATAATCGCGGGCATGTTACCCTTTTTGAATATCAACTTGTTTATCTTAAGATTGGGCCAAAATCATGTACAGCAGTTTCCAGTGTTATGGTATGCTTGCTATGTGTTAGGCAGGGCAGTAAGAACTTCACAGGTGTTAACTCATCCAGTCTTCATTTTAACCCTAATGTATGAGTCAGTGATGGTGAGCCTTTTAGAACTTTCAGTGCTACAGACAGCACGCTGTGGCACGCATGCTGTAGGTTTGCCACCACTGATGTAGGTGCTATCACTATGCCATTTGAAGTAACTTCAACTCAATTCAAGGCACACAGTCAGGGACTCGGGAGCTGATGCTAAGTGTCGGATGCTCCCAGTCTCGAGTTTGTGTGGGTGCCTGAAGCAAAATGCTCCATGGTGGGTGTCCTCACTGTTATTGTCATTGTTGTTATAATATTATCTCTCATGCATGTGACAGAGTAACAGGAAAATAAATCTTTGGGCTTATCCTTTTTTATGATTATTCTTAAAATTATTGCTGTTAATATGACCAAGTTAAATTAATTACTTTTCTATTTAATTTTGATTTCTTTCCTCACTTAAAATAACAGTTTAATTTCATTCACCCCAACATTTCTTAGGCCACAGAGAATTCTCTAGTTGCCCTCTGATCCCGAGTATATTATTTACTTTTCCAGCTAAAAAATAGAAAGAGTAGGATACTGCAACAACTGAATTCTGAATAATTGTCAATCCATAGAGCTTGGGAACAACTGTTGACACTGGTTTGACCCCAAGCTCTATTAAGGTCAACTCAATTTCTAATTCTTGATAGTGTAACGAATGAAGCCCTATGATCTTTCTGAATAGATAGCACTACATTAATAGAAAAATAAATCCTGAAACTCTGAATGCAATCACTTTCTTTCCCTCTTTCATTTCCTGTTTGACATTTATCCTGCTCTCTTCATTCTCAAATAGTAAGAAATGGTTTCCGTATTGATGGACATGAACATCTTTGGAATGTATGCAGCTTTTGTGGCTCAGCTCAGACATCATCTTAGCTGCACACATTATAATCAACTCACTTTTATGACATTAAAGACTAAAATACAGAGAAGTAGTAAAAACTTTTTGCAGAAGTTTGGTAAGACAATCCTTTCTTCTAGTGCAAGTATATTATGCCCACCTGTGACTATCTGGCCATCCTGTCACTGGAGTTTGCTTTTAGTGCATCAGACTAGAGAACTCTCATATAGATCCTGTCCTTAAACATCAGGTCCTCACATAGGTGCTTTATGTACATTAACTCATTGATAAGTAAAACCCCTATGAGGCAGATACTGTACCACTCTTGTCTTATGGAGAGAGAAATGAGGACATATTGGGGTTAAATGACTTGTTCGAGGACAGAATCAATAAGTGGCAGAGCCAGGATTTGAACTCAGAAAGTCTGGCTCAGTGAGTTACATTCTGATTCATGATAGTAGATTTTTGGATCATACTTTTTATAATAAACACTAAGCTCAAAGATGAGAAACATCCACTTTTCAGAATTTTGGTTTGAATTTTGCCAGCCAGTATCTATTTAGTGGATAATTCACTAAATACATTTGGGCTCTCTTTACTCAAAGATAAAGTAAGATAATTAGACCAAATTACCTAGGATTGTATAACTCAGGCATCAAGGAAGAGTCATTTGTCAAATATTTTACATTCTGTACAAGTTTATTAGTTCAATTTCTAGCATTTTAGAGTGTAGTCCTGTGAGAATGAAGAATGAAGAATGAAGTCCTGTGATTTTTCTGAACAGATAGTATTAAGAGTACTGATGAACCTATTGGAGAGTGATGAAATTCATTGTCCATCCATTCTTCATGTGACATGACCAACCCTTCAATCACCAGGAATCAGTGAACCAGCTTCCAGTAATGGGTTATAGAATTGTGCCTCTCAGTCCACAAATATGGATTCCCAGTGTTCCTCACCGGGGACTCACTGGTGAGATGACTTGATCCATTGATATTACCTGGCCTAGAGGATGGGGTATGGACTTGGGGTGAAGGCCCACAGGTTTCATGTGTTTTTTCAGGTACAAAGAGCTCTTTGTGAACAAATGGGCACATTTGATATTCAGAAATCCATTAATTGTAGATACTACTCTGTTCATTGCTAAGGGTTTGGGGGCTTCTAAAACAAGGTAGGTGGCAAATATGCAGTTATGGAGCTGACATTCATGTTGGGATAGGCTTGGAGCTTCCCATGATGGAGAAACAATGGAAAGGAAACATTGTACATTTGAGGATGAAAAAAACTGAAGTTATTATCACCAAGTATATCAGACTTCAACATGCTACTTTTCTTTATGTTGAGAGAAGAATCGAATCCACTGAATTACATTGTATACCTGTTTAATACACAGCTGCAGCAAGGCCATGTGTGGTGAAAAGCAGTTTGACTTTTGCCAACCTTATTCTGCAGAACCACCTTCCTGGAGGAGTTAAACATGCAAGGGTGAGCTAGAAAACAGCGCTTATTCTTTTCTAGATCATTGGAGGGTCAGTCCAACCCCCTTGTGGTTTTATTTCGCTTCATCATGAGAAGGTCGTATCATCAACTTCCACTAAACTAAAAAAGTGCACGAGAGTGTCCATTTTCATACAGTGTTTCTAGGTGCACCCGAGATGTACCTTCAGGCTTGTGGAAGATTCTGGCAGGTAAAAGGAGACAAGCAGAGCCTTTCCCAGGCCCTACATGCTCTCTCGCCCCCAACTGCACACCACTGGCCTACCGTTCCAGAAGGCTGCAGAGGTGAACTTGGCAGTGAGGCACATCTTGTGAAGAACATCTGGCTCTGTGTCAGCTGCTCCCCATGTCAGAATCCTGGCACCGCTTTTCTCACAAGAACAGTGACAAATGGTATCTGTCTGGTTGTGGTAGATTTTACATTCATGAACACCTTGCCTATAACAGTTTCCTTCTGTGACTTTTTCATGGCTTGATGAAACTTAGCGCGTATAAGCTCTGGGCATTACATTCTCTCATTTTGCTGTCTTGCTCCTCTAGGGAGAGAGATGAGGCATAAAAAGTGTAGTAGATGAGGTGGAGGGGAGGGGCTCTGTTGCCTAGAGAAATTATTTTTGTTTAATTCCTGAGAATTTGCCCAGGGAGTGCATTTGTTACATAAATTTTATTTTCCATCATAAGAATTTTAATTCAATATCTCAAAGACCATCTTGGGCATATTTGGAAATATACAGATTCCTTCCGTAGACTTTTGTTTTTTTACAGTACTGAGAATTGAACCCAGGGCCTTTGTGCTGAGCTACATTCCCAGCCCTGGGCCTCCATCTCCATGATTTTTGGTGGTGCTGGGAATCAAACCCAGGGCCTTCACATCTGGCTACATCTTCAGCCATTTTTATTTATTTTAAATTTTTGAGACAGGGACTCATGAAGTTATTGAATTTCCCAGGCTGGCCTTGAATTTCCAATCCTCCTTCCTCAGCTTTTCAGAATGCTGGGATAATAGGCATGTGCCACTGCACCTGGTACCAGCCCATTTTTATTTTTTATTTTGAGATAGGGTCTTACAAAGTTGCTAAGCTGTCTAGGTTGGGTTTGAATTTATGATCTTGATCCTCCTGCCTCAGGTTCCTGGAGTACTGAAATCATAGGGGTGTGCCACCACACCTGCCCCACATGTGTTTTGAATATTAACAAAGGAGCAGCCCATGTGACAGTTGACTAAGGATAGGGCATAAATTCTTGACACTTTCTTTACTATTTAAATTTCAAAACAACTTGACTATCACTTCTCAAACTTAGATTTCTCTATAGCATTGCAGTCTCTCTTGCAATGTCATCTGCATAATAAACAAGCATTTGTAAGGCTTATCAGATAGATATTTCAACCCTTTGAAATATCTCCTGTGGCAAGGGAGGAAAGGATGGCTTAAAAGACAAAAGGAGAGAGTAATAATTCAGTACCTTGTATTTACATAACATTAAATTTCGCAGAACTTGGAGAACTTTGCCGAAGTCTCTAATCGAAGAACTCATGACAGCTGGGTTTACAGCTGAGGAAGATGTCAAGGTACTGGGACTGCCTGAGCCAAGTACCCTTGCTACCACAGTTTTCCAATATTGCCTGAAGATGCACACAAACACTGTCTTCTAGGTCTCTCCTTATCTCCTGAGCCACTGGAGCTGTGTGAGGTAGCATAGCATTTTGAAGAGTACATGGATAAACGTACTCTTATAAATGATCAGGTTTTATTTATTGATGTCCTGACGAACAGAGGTTCAATGAAACTCACAGTATGTTAATTTAATCTATTTTTACCAGTTGGAATAACTGTTATTGTATTATATGGTTAGAGAGAAAAATGTACCAGGTCCCTAGGCATAACCAGAGAGACTCTTACACAGAAGAATCAAGCATTTTGAGGCTCACCTGGGAGATTGAGAGGGGACAGAAGGGAAGGTAAAATAATTGCTCTATGTGATTTTGGGATCCAGGGGAATACCTAAGTAGTATATCAACAATGTGTTTTATTTGACTTTTAGGAAAAAAAATACTTTGACATCTTTAAGAACAAGAGACCCAGCTACGTGGTTACCTTCCCTGATCTGGGATAGGTGACTCCTCATAGTGCTCCCAGACACTGGTTTAAATATCTAATATGATTGTTAAAACTTATAATGTTATGATCTGTTTTTATATTGGCTTCTCAATAAGCTGTTAATGCCTCACTCAGGGTCTATGTCCTAGACTTGTTTGTATGTTCAGAAACTGAAACACGACAATAATTTAATAAACATTTGCTGAACTGAGCTGGATTTCCCCTTAATCAGCAGAAAATAGCCACCCCCTCAAGGGCTAGAGACAGCAGGGGAAAATCAGGGGATAGACATTCTGGAATCAGACTTGGCACTCCTTTTCTTTTGTAATACAACCTGTCTCTCTTTAGAAAAAAAGATAGGACCTCCCAATTTTCTAAAGTACACAAAAACATCATCCATATTCTCCAATCAAGGACAACTTCTTATGGAGATATATGTTAAAAACCCCCACAGAACCCAAAACTAATACCTGTTACTATTTACAGCATACTTAACACAAGATACTATGCTAAGTACTTAACATACATATTCTCACAACAACCCTCTCAGGGTTAAAAAGGAAGAAACTGAAGCTCTGAAAAGTTAAATAACCTCTCCCCAGCCACATAGCTAATGAATTATATGAACTAGATTATAACCCTGATTTGTGCACGTCTTAAGCCCAACCTCTTAAGGCTGGAATAAAGGACTGGGGATTGATACTTACACATTAGCTTTGTAAAATAGCTTAGCTATAGTTTTGTTTTCATTATGTGTTTGTTGAGTCAAACTGAGTGAATATGGGGGGTGCTATACAATAGGTAGAGAAGGGTCAGCCAAGAATTTGAGTAGTGAGAAGGCAAAGTGATTGAACATAAGCCTCTGGGGTGGGGGCAAAGTATTAAGAGTCTGAAAAGAGAATGGCACTGAAAAGGAGGCAAGGACCCAGGTTTGCACTGGGAAAAGTGTGTGTGTGTAACACACACACACATGCATGTGCTCAGTGAGCATGGGTGGTGCTAATTTATAATGTGAACAGATCATCAGGGAACTTTACACTAGGCCAGTGGTTATTGATTGTGGCAGAACACAGATCTGAAGCACCAAGACAGCCCTCTGGTCTTCCGGACGTATAAGCCCAGGCTGCAGCTCTTCGGAAGACCTAGCATTTCTTTGTAAGAAGCATTCCTTTTAGGAAAGGAATTATCTAATGACTCATGTTGAGTTTTAAGGCATTCCTTAGATCTATTTGATCATCTTTTAGCATGTTCCATTAATAGGTGCTTGGCTTTGTCCTATGAAGCGTGTGCTCTAATGAATTTTTTACTCTACCCCTTAAAATGCCATCTTTCTCCAAGAACCAGGTTCCACTTGTGGTAACTCAGCCTATAAGAAAAAGGCTCTCCACTGAAGATGAAGAATGAAGACCTCGTTAACTTGTTTGTGATCTTCACAGGGTATTAGCTACTAGAAGACTAGGACTGGCTCTTTTTTGTTGTGGTGTGCCTAAGGCTAGTGCTTGGAGCAGGGCAGGTGACAGATGGGGTGATGGGTGGAACCACAAACACTGACCAAAGGAAAGACTGAACCTCAAGCCCTTAGTGACTGCTTTGGAATCAAACATGCCAAATTTGCACCTGGCCAGCTGTATATCTCTCTAAAGACAGATTCCTCAGTTGTTGAGTTAAGATAGAATAGTATCATCTTCATAAAACTGTGGGCAACATTACTATGATGGCCACCGTGCCGATGCTTCAAATAAATGCAAGCTATTAGGGAAACCAGGTCTTGGTTAAAGATGGCCTGTGAAGGTTGGTGTGGCTACAGGGGCTGAATGGTCTGTAGCTTACCTGTACCTGAGCTGGATTTCCCTTCTTTCCTTCCCTTGTCCCTTCTTTCCTTCTCCTTTTCCCCCTTGTCTTTTACAAGCATGTGGAGAGAGCCAGGAACAACACAATTTATATAAGCTTCTAGGTCTTGTCCTGACTTATCACAGAGTTTTCTGACTATTGGGACACCTCTGCTCCCTTTCAGGCTCACTCCTTACTTGCCCAAGGGCTTTATTTCCTTCAGTCATGTCACATAGGATATGAATTTTTTAAAGAATATTTGGACTCTGTGTCCTTTACCCTCATTTCATCACCTTACTATTACTTATTGGATTAGGCATAAGAGGCACATGGAAAGTATCCAACAAGTTCTATCTTTTGCAAGCTTGGTGGGCCCCATGGAGACCAGCTGCCCTGATTCCTATTCTAGAACTACATAAGAGATCTGGCAGAAAACCAGATGTTTCAAGGAAAAAAGCTGGTTTGAAGTTAGATTCTATCCATAGTCTCTCTTTACTTTGATCTCACATTAACTAGTTTAAGAAAACTAACATGAGTATAAATTAAACATGAAGGTTTTTTTTATGGATTCCTGAATAGAAAACTAAGAGAGCTGGTAGGTTCCTATTTCTTTTAGTGTCTATTACATGGGGTAGGAATCAGCTGAGTACTTTACATAAGAGATCATTTTTACAACTCCTCTTTGTGATTGGAATAATTATTCTCATTTTACAGACAAAGATAACCAAGACTAACAAAGGTTAAGGAGCCAGTTCAAGGCCACAAAGAAAACAAGACAGTTTATATCTTTCTGACCTCAAAGCATCACGATTTCCATTTCATACAGTTTTCTCTTCTTGGTAAGCAACATTTAGCTTTGACATTGCAAGGCTACTCTTGGTTCTTATTCTCCTGACATTCCTCATTCTCAAGTGCTGCCAAGTTTCCTCCTGTTAGGAGAAAATGGTATCTGGTAAAGAAAAAACCACACTGAGATGCTAGTGAACTACCTTTCCCAGAGGCACACGCATCTGTAAAGCAAACATGGCTTAGGTATGCATCACCAAAACAGGTAGCGGAATAAGTGCTAAGCTTGGGCCAGCCTGGGGGAGGAAACTTTCTGGCTCTTTGAATCACATGGTTGCTCCTCCAGCAGCTGAAAAGGTGTCTGTGTCCACCACGAAGGGCCCAGCCATAGCAGGAAGCTGCACAGGGCGCACCAGCTTCCGCTGTTCTTGCATGCAGCCTATGGCCCATGTCTGTGTCTGGAGAGGCCTAAGGACAGTAACTATCCAAGGACAATTCAAAGCCCTGTGAGAAAGCAATGAGCATCTAATGTGTGTAGGAGTGGTGTTAATCCAATAGCAACCATTTTACCTTTGTGTCATCAACACACTCACCAAATTCACTACAGCCTCAGGTGGAGATAATTAAACAAAATGATGAAGAAAAGTAGGGGGTGATAAAGATGAGTGAAGGAAGACTACAGATTTGCCACGGGAGAGTCAGTCATCAGTTGGGCTCTGTTTTGTGACAGTTTTTTCTGCAGTTGTGGCAGATAATCTAAGAAATGTTGTACCCAGGGCTGGCACCATGACAGGAATAGTATTTTTAGAAGGATGCACTGTTTCTGAACTGCATCCCCCAGATCATGGGCACAAATCAGAGCTTTCTCTTTTCATTCTTTCATTTTTATGGTGCTTAAACATCTTTTTTCTGTCTCTTTCTCAAGGCTTTCTCCTAGTTCTTTGTTTTCCAGTGGAAGGAACATCATAACACGATATGTCTTTAACCCTAAGGTCAACAGAAAAGCTCTTCATCTCACATTGTGCATGAGGCCTGCTCAAATTTTCCAATGAAGGCATTGTGTACACTTAGGTAACAATAGTAAGCATTTCAAAGCTTTGGCTGTTCTGAGATTGTTACTTCAGGTCTTTAGAAATACTAGATTGTAGGTAAATGCAAAAAATTTAAGAAGTTAAAAAATTTATTTAGGTTCCACTCCAATTCTGTTGGTAGATTTCTAAGCTGGAAGATTTTTGAACTGTAAAGCTCCAATGTTTTATCACCATATCCATAGGAAAAAGCTATCTGGTGGTGGTACTTCCATCCTCAGAACGCTTATGAGTATAAGATTGTTGACTAGTGCAGTATATCAGCTACTGCTTCAGCAAAGAATGCATGAGGTTGTTTAGTTTAATAACTATCTTGAGAATGGCAGCATATAGTACACCCAGGGTTTTAAAAAAAAACACATGGGGCTGGGAATGTAGCTCATGGATACAGAATGTCCTTAATGTGTATGAGGCCTAGGATTCAATTCCCAGCATTCTCCCTCCCCATCAACCCCCCCCCCCCAAAAAAAACCAAACAAAAACAATGACCATGCCAAATATACAAAGCGAGTACATCCCCAGATTCTGCTTTTCTCCACTTCAGAAAATAAAGTAGGTTTTGCCCATTACTGTATCCCAGCACAAAGGAGACATTCAATAAATATTTGCTGAATGGTGATTAAAGAGAAATTCTAGTTACCTTGAAAGCCTAGAATAAAGAGCATAAAATGGTAAATAGAGGAATGCAGAATATTTCATATCCTTTTCCACACAAACACACACTACTAAGATATTGAGAAAACATTCACCATTTAAACACTGAACCATTCTTTGCTTTCACCTGAGTGTTTCTTACAGAAACTTAAGTCTTGCTCTCTCTAAACTTCTCAGGGTTCTTTAATTTATAATCAAAGCCAGATCCTGTTTTATGACAGGTAGAGGATTTATTTTTGTGTCTTAAATTCGAAATAGAAATAAAAGGTCTAAAGGGAAAGGGGAACTGAGAGGGGCAAGAGAAAGAAGGGAAAGGAAAAAATATGAGAAAAGGGAAAAAATGGAATCAGGTATTTTCCTAACAGAACAATTTTTTGTTTCTTTCTTGAAGTTTTGATTCTATAGCTAATAATCCTTGTCTTCAAAGAATCACAGAATATTGGGAACTAGAAGTGAGACAGAAGGAGGGTCCAATACTCCCCCAAAGTACTTTTAATTCTATGACAACCATGGCTGCCCTAGCTGCCTTGCAGAGCTCAGGAAACTGTTCTGGCCACGGCTACCTCCAGTGTTCTGTGATTTCTCTGTGAGACTTTGATTTGGCTGCAGCATTTTAGTCTTGGGACCATCCCGATGATTTTGTCCCCGTCCCACAGCTTCATGAGATTCTGGCCCTCTGCAGTTGCTTCAGATGTGCCCACTGTAGTCCATGAGCAGCTCCTTCTTTGCACCTGACAGAAGGCCTAGGATGCCAGTACAGGCTGGCACAGCTAATCAGAAGGCTTGGTCAGCCAGGAGGATACTGTGCTCATGTGTGAGCCCACCCTTGCTGTCTAAATGAGAAGCTCTCTTCTCACTCTTATTTGATCTGTCTGTTTACTGCTTCCCCTTGTGCTGTAGCATAAGACCTAATAAGGCCTCTTTTGGATGGTTTTATGTTGCACATTTGTGATTTCTGTCTTTAGAGCAGGCTGAGTTGGTTGCAGTAAGATCTGTTAACACTGAAGCCTGCCAGTGCTGAAAGAGCTGGGGCTGATAACACTGAGGGTGGCCAGCAGCCAGAGAGGAAGGGAGAGCAATGGACGGCTGCTGGGAGCTATTAGCTTGTCTGCTGGAAGAGCTGCCAGGGGCTGCTGGCTCTGCCTACTAAAAGAGCAGCAAAGAGGGCTGATGACACTGAAGCTGAGAGCTGCTAAGACTAAGGAAGCCTCATTTTGCCTATTTGTGATTTCCATCCTAATTGAGCAAAAGAACCCTCAGCTGATTTTTGACAGAAGGATCTCGGTGATCAGACAGTTGGACCTTCATGACTCCCCTTATGGAGCCCTTTCTAAGGGATCTTGCCTTCTGTCAGGTGATGGGCTGAGCCAACACATCTTGAATTGGTTGAGATTAACATCCCCTGGACAAGAGGACACTGTTTTTTCAATGAAAAAATATCATGGTTCAGATCACATAGCTCACACTGCTGACTACATGAGAAAACATGAAAGCCTGTCACCATTAGTACTTCAGCTGTCTTTGACGAGCAGCCAGTGTCAACTTTCTTTAAGCAAATTTGGCCTTTCCACACCCCTGCTTCCTCCTCTAGGAGCCTTCCACTTAGCCTCAAGGCTCACAGAACTTTGTTTTTGCCCTGTTTATAACAGGTATTACTTTGGAGTCTGTTAATCTCTTTAGGATGGGGTTTTGTCTGCTAGTCATTTCCAAATACAAGCAGACTACTAGACATGAAGACACTCACTACATTAAAAAATGAAAAAGAAATGTGAAAATACTCCCTGCTTTTATTTTTGTGTAGAAGGATAGTCAATAGTTTAAGGACTTTTTCTAGAGTCTAGGCAGAATTATGTGGTCTAAGGGGCTGTTCAATTACATAGATGTTAAGAAATCAAGAAAGTGTCCCTCTTAGAACTCAACTGGATGAATTTTACAAAGCTTATGTTTCTATCTTTATACGGTGTATCATACATGCTTTCAGGTAACATGTTGGTAAGGCGGGTCCAATCCCTGGATTCAGAAATAAAACTCCTAGTTTTTATCCTAGATCCAAGGAACAACTAAATCTATGCATGCAAAGCAATTTTATCCCCAAAGTAAACATAAGCATGACTTTTACTCTTGCTGTCAAAATGCTGCTGAGAGAATTCTGATCCCCGGGCCAACATGTTTTTGGTGAAAAAAACAATACAGATACCCATGGGCCAATGATTCCAAAGAGATAAGAAGCAAGTTCATCTTTAAAACCTACCCATCAGTGGGAGAAAATGAAAGCTAGCATAAGACGTACCTGTATTTACTAAGGAGAAGAATAGGAGAAACAGCATTAATTCTCCAAAGACACTTGAATATGGCCTCCAAATTTGCTCTAAATTTCTATGGATGCTAGTGTGTGTGCGCACGCGCGTGTGTGCACTTTTGCTTTAAGCACTTAAAAGTTAGTATGAACAGAGCCAACAGGCAGCATATGGAAACTCTGGGAGTATAGATGATAAACCAATTCTTAGCAAGCATGTTGACACAGCAACCTTTAAAACAAGTTGTCAAAGGCAAGGGTGCCCACAAAACTCCATCAACTAATGAAACATGGCTGTGTTAAAGGGCAACACCTTCTGCTCTAACCATTTTGAGCTAAATAAAAAGAAAATTGGAAATTGGAAATCATGTGCTGCTAGTGTGCATGGGTTTTGTTATTGCACAATAAAATGGGCATTCTGAGGTGCACTTTTAAAGAGGGGACTGTGACCTTCAAGACATTCTTCTGAACTCTCTTTTCAACAGAGATTCAAAGACTTCTTCATGGTTCTTGCTGGTTCTTGGAACTATCCTAGGTCTGAGCAAAGAGAATGAAGCTGTGGTGGGGCAGGGGGTGTGAGGATGGCTGAACCCTAGTACTGCCCCTGGAACGATGAGCTTTCTTGCCTCTCACTGCTCATCTATTCTGCACCACTCAGCTGTTCTCTACTGCACAGAAATAAAAGTTTAGTTTAAAAAGTATGTTAGAACAAAGCTTCAGAAATTGCCTGGAATTTCCTTCATTTTCAGCCATCTGGCTTTCATTGCTTACTTCATTCCCCTTCTTCAGATACATTTACCAAATCTTTTCAACACACACTGGCCAGGCTATCAAATGTTTATAATTAATAACAGTCACACACTTTTTAAAGATACTGTTTTCTGGTTTTCCTTGGGCTGTTCATGTCACTGCTGTTATAAACCAGGGAGATAGTTATGTTAATTATTAAGATTTAGTTGGTCCCAGCACTGAAAAAATATGTTGAAAACAAAATCCAATCAAATTCTATTTCTTTTAAAATAGAAGTATTTCTCATCAAAAAATAAAAGAAGACAATGATTTTTTTTTCCCTGAGTGATGACCATGATCCAATTGCAGAGGTGAGTAAAATCATAATCCAGAAAGATGTATGGCCTTGAAGACTTGACAGCTAAGAATGATAGAACAGGATTTGATCACAAGTCTGTCAGCTCTTTAATTTTGAGGGCCCTATGGATATAAAAGATCTTAAGTGCATATTATGAAATGAAAATTCAAGCTGCCAACAATATATGCAATGAGATCTCATAAATATAGAAGGGAAAATCCTTACACATTTGTATATGTTCGTGTGTGTATATAAACTCACAGGAAGCTTGTATGCACACTGTCTGCTGCAGCAATCTCCCGGGGATGGCGGGACTGAAGGGCAGAGCATGCTGATGAAAGGGAGCAGTGCCTTTCTGTTTTTACTATTTCTTCAGTGCTGGGGGTTTAAAGAGTGAGACCCTTCATGTATTACTTACATTATTAGAGCACTTAGAAAACTTTCTTTTTGGGAATGGGAGGCTGACTTCTTTCCTAATGACAAACCCTAACAACCTCTTTTTGGACATTTCTCCCCTGATCCAGTCTAAAACAGCATGGAAGGGTTAGCAGGGTGGTGTGGATTTTGGACACAAATTACCAGACAGTGGTAAAGGTGCACGAAAGGATTTCTCCTCCTTGTAATGATACTGTCATTGTTATCAACTTGGAAGGAAAACTCTCATTGGTGGCTCACAAGCAAAAATGTTCCTAATTTCTTGTGGCCAATTTTGGGCAAAGTTAAGAATGGATTAACATCTGCCTTCCATACACTATTTTCCACCCTTCCTCAAAGTCACACTACTTCCTGGAGTGCTAACAGGTTAGTCCATCTCCAGCTGCTCTCTCCCCTGCATTAAAGCTTGCCCTTGCTTTCCTACTTTGGGGATACATTGCTGTATATAGCTGATAATACAAAGGGTTATGATTCTAAGGGAATTTGTATTTTAACTTCATATTTAAAGCCTTTGGCTTAAGGAAAGGAATCCAAGAATAGTACGTTCAGCATCATGTAGAAGATGGGAGAGAGGAGACAAAGGAGATGGAGAAGAGAGAGAGCACATGTTCTTTCAGCTTTCATTAATAATATGGTCTAAACTGCAACTTATAAACAGGGCCTCTTCCTTCATACACATTTATTAAATGCTTCATAAGCACCTGCTTGTGTTAATTCCTAGATGCTAGGGATATTGAGAGGAGAATTAAGACATAGAGTTGAAAGTAAAGACTTTAAAATTTAGCCTCTTCAATGGAGAATGCCCTAAAAAATGTAAGCATTGTACACCCGCCCACACGCATTTATACACACATGTTGGAAAAAAGTAGAACAACTTCAGCTTGAGGACACACCCTTCCTGTTGTGAAGAACCAGGTATAAGAAAGTAACTGCTCAAACCTGATGAAAGCCAAACATGTGTTTCTAATACAAGTGCAGCTTTGCACAGTGTAAATCAGAGAAGGCAAGCTGAATCTTAGAAAGGCTGCTCCCGAAGACAGGACTTACCCTGTGGGGTCTCCAGCATGGGCCATTGATCGGATAACTGACCACATGCAAGGAGAAAGTGGCTTCCCCACTGGCACTCAGTAGAACTGAGAACTGCTGGGGAAGCGACTCCCTCAACCAGGGCTGCCTCTCAGAAACATAAGCCAAGATGGCAACATTTCTGTATGCCCTGCAGAAAACAGTATGTTTTTGTTTTTTATTTTTGTATTACTTAAATTCTTTTATTGGTACATTTTAGGTATACAACATATTTATATTTCTCATTGGGAACTTGTATCTTTACATGAAGCATCTTGGTTCTTATTTTTTCCCCATTTCTAGCCCTCCCTTCACCCCTCCACCCTTCCCTATTTACAAAGACTTTGTTTCCATTTTTTCCATTTCTCATCATTTTTCCTTTCCCTTCTTTCCTTTCCCCTAGTTTTTGTTCTTTTTAAAAAACACATGGAGGGCCGGGGATTTAGCTTAGTGGTTCCGCCACCTGCCTCGCAAACACAAGGATCCGAGTTCGATCCCTGGTACCAAAATAACTAACTAACTAACTAACACATGGATGTCAGCATAGACAAGAGCCCAAAAGACCACGTTCAGAAATCTTGGTTCAGCAGAAGACACAGAAACCTGAGTTCAACAGAAGACAGATAACACTGCACCACGTGGAACAAGAAATGTGAGCGGAAGATCTGAATGACTCCCAACTGGATCCAAGACATACAGGAAACCACACTGTACTGTGCTCTGACCTAAATACTGTCTCTTCTGTGTGTGACTTACACCAAGTAGAGAAGAAAGAGACTTTCCCGATGTTGTCCTGAAGCATTCCACCGCAGAAGCACTGCTATAATATGCCTCTCTGTTCTAAGATGGAAATCTCCTTGGCTGTTGGGTGGGAGGTGGAGAGAACAAGTCCGAGCAGCCTCTGCACTCTGGACTCCTTACTGTTTTACTTGGCATCATTCTACAAGTGCTCAACTCTCAAGTGCTGACCCAAGAAATCTTTGGCTGTGAGAGGACTTGCCTGTGAATCCAACAGTTGGCTACCAGGAAATCAGAGAACTGGAATTCTCTGGAGCAAATGCAATATTGTGAGTGCAACACGGTCTTTGTCTATGAGTCAATAAGAATGTCTCAGAATAAATTAGGGTTATCTAATTTAACCATAATCATGCATTGAGGGTGGGAAAGAACACCTTGTATCATATTCATTTTGCCACTCAAGGAAGGGGTAGATTTAGTGACCACAAACTCCAGCAGCTTCCAGCCAGTCCCAGGTTCTGAAAGCATCACCTCAGCTCAACATAGTATTTTCATGTTATTACAAGTCACGTTAGGAAGATCCTTTTGCTTGCTTTTCAGGGGACAGTAACAAACAGAATATAAATGGCAGCAGTTATTAGCACAAAGAAGCAGGAGTAGCTGTCTGATTCTTCTTTGTAAAGATTAATAAAAAATCACAGGATATTTGAGGAGGACATTGTGACCTCAGATGATCTGTACACAATCAGTCCATTCTGCTATTGTGGAAACAGAGGGAACGGTCAGCTTGCAGAAGGCTACACAGCTGGCTGGAAAGAGGTAGGATGAGAAGCCAGACCTGTTGATCTCATCAAAGGCCTTGCTGGCTGTCCATGCCAAATCCACTGCTTCTGCATGGGGCAGGAGGGGGCTATAAATGAACAGGAAAATGTGTGTCCTCATCCATGCATTTAGGTCTCAGGCTCACTAAGCTGGAGAACTTAAGTTCAGGACCACGTGGGTCAAGGACAGAAAAGAAAGCTACTTGGGATTCCATTTACTGGATTCAAACTTTGCTGGGTCTAGCTCTTGACCCTGCTTACTGGCTGGTATTTTTATGAGTGGGGTGTTACTCCAAGCAGTGGCTGATTTCAGATTGCCTTGGAGAATGTGGCACTAGTGGTCTTCTCCATTCCTGTATTTGAAGGAGAAAGCCCAAGTTCACCATTCAAATCAGTATATGAGCTACCTCTGGTGACCACCAGAAGCATCATTGTAGGATTATGCCAGCATTTGACTGAAGACGACCTGTCACCCGCCTTCTCTAGGTCCCAAATGAAGGCAGACAAGCAGTGCATCGGTTTGACCAGCACACTATGACGCATGGCCGACAGTGATGCAGTGCTTCTTCTATGGTACACGCTGGAGAGAGGGAAATGTCTCTGAGAAACAGCATTCCTCTCATATGTAGGATATGACCTTATCCAGACACATTCGTCAGCCCATCAGCAGAGTTGAAAGTCTGGCTTTGCTTCTTTAAATATCTCGCTTCCAAACTAGAATCATACATGTGATTTGCTCAAAAAAGAATCTAAAAGGCAAATTTCTCAAGACACCATAAAATTGTGTGGACTGAAGTAATGATTGGATTGATTAACTAAGACCCAAAGTTGGGCAATAATGAGGCCCAGGCAAGGCTGAACAATGAAATGCTCTAATTGATTTTATGCATGTGGAATGATACACACACACCCTAGAGCATGCTGTAATGAATCTGCATGCTGTGTGCATACAGATTTCACAGTGGGTCAATTATACCACCCAGATGCTTCAGTTCTTTATACCCTGTAATTCATAAGCCAATTCATTATTATGGTGCGAAGGCTTGGGACATAGGCTAAAGGTGGCACAGACCATAAGGTCAGTGGTAAGTTCCTCTTCCTTTAGGGGAAAGGAACAGAGAGGCACGTGTACATTCCAGCCATACCACAAGGCACACTTCAGTGCATGGAGTCTTTTGCACTCTGTGCATGACCATCGATTGGGCTGGAATTCCAAAGCTCTGGTTTCAATTAAATTTAAGTGGATTTGACTAAAAGTTTGAAGTGATGCTAATTGGTTTTCAAAATATTGGGTAACAATAAGTGTTCCAGTCTTGCCCGTAGAAAGAGGCACCAAGCCCTGCTTATGCTCCTGGCAGGCAAGGCAGACAGTGCATCCCTTACCTTCCCGGGCAGGGGTCCAAGTTGCATGGTTTCAGGTGCTGTGGGGGCCGGCGGCTGGTCACACACAGGGTCATATCAGCACGCTCCCGAGTCTCTTTGTTCAGGCAGCTCACCACAGCCTCCTGGACACCTGGGCACAAATCACATTGTCAGGCCAGAGTGCAGAGTGGGCCAGCGTGGGGGTGACAAGGTGCAGACAGGGAGCCGTGGGGGGTCTCTGTGAGTGGTAGGACTCTTGCCCATGGGAGAGGTGGCAGTTTGAAGCCTGGGACTGCCGATCTCACCAAATATCACTCAATTTAGGAGTGGGTATTGTGGCTCAGTGGTGAACTTGCCTAGCACGCACGAGCTTTTGGGCTCAGTCCCCAGCACCCCCCCCCCCCCACAGCATCATTTGATCTGGGAAAGAAGTACTTATAAGTGTGTGGCTTCTATAACCATGCCACCTGAGAGACTCCCTTGAAGACAGGCTTCCAACAATACTATTGAGATGCTTCTTAAAATGCCACCAAATCAGCTGGGTGGGGTGGCACACACCCCAGGAGGCTAAAGCAGGAGGTTTGCTGCAAGTTTGAGGCCAGCCTGGGCTACACCATGAGTTCAAGGCCAGCCTTGAATATGTAGCAAGACACTACTCCCTGCCCAACTCCCCCATTATATAGCCACTGCTGCTGAAAGGTAATAATTTGGAGTGGAACACAAGGAGACACACAACAACAAAACCAATTAGAACAACAACTACTCAAGACAAAAATCAGAGCCCCATGATGCTCTTTCATTATGTTTCATTACATTTTAATCAACAGGCTGTTGTATCAGGAAGACAGGCCCAAAGCCGTATTTTTTTTTCTTAAATTTTTTTATTGGTGCATTTTAGCTATACATTTACATTTATCTTTGGGTGCTTGTACTTGTACATGATGTATCTTGGTTCTCATTTTTTCCCCATTACCTGTGCACCCTTCACCCCTAAACCCTTCCCTATTTACATACTTTGTTTCCATTTTTTTTTCTTTTCTCATAATTTTCCCTTTCCATTCTTTCCTTTCCCCTTCCCCTCCCACGACCCCTACCCCTTTGGACCTTTTCCTATTTCAAAGTATCAATTATTAGTTATTAATCCTTTTAGTCCTTATTTACACTCTCAGTTTCTTACACTAGAGAAACTTTGGTATTTACACATATGTGTCTTATTTATTTCACTTAAGAGTATGGCCTCAATATGCATCCATTTAGCTGTAAATGACTCTAGTTTCTCGTTCTTTATGGCTGAGTAGTACTCCATTTTATAAAAAACCCACATCTTCTTTATCCAGTTTCCAGTTGATGGCACTTGGGCTGTTTCCAAGCCCAAAGTTGTATTTTGATCTCATCTGACATTCTATAAACTGCTGTGCTCCTGAGCCTTGCATTCAGCCCTCTAACAATGGCCATTTCCTTCTGATTCTGGTTCGCTTCTTTGGCAACTTAGGGCAGCTTTGGAAGTTGGAATGAAGAGAATAAAATATATAATCACTATAATCATGAAGAACAATCTTCCTGTGGACACATGCATGTGTTGGCACTGGCTCTAGCAAAACAGGTCATTCAGCAGTTACCTTGCAGTGCAGGGCTGCTCGGCAGGTCTTCTGAGGCGATCTGAAGGACCCTTGTGGGGACCTCATAGAGCAAGGAAACACTGAAAAGGGTCATGCATTGACTAACCTTTCATTCTGCTGTCTGCAGTGCTAATACCACTAGCCAACTTCTGCAGCATATCCATCAATAGCCAGGTACCATGTCTAAGAGCTAAACACACAGCCCTCAGTTTCTTCCACAACTCCACAGCCTCACTTTATAGAAAGGGAAACTGAGACTTAGAAGGGTGAAAAGACTTCCCTAAGGTCACGTAGTCACTAAATGGCGAAGCTGAGAGAGGCTGTGCCCTTAGCACTAACCATATTACCATTTAAAAATACTAAGAGGCTGTCATATTTGCTTCCCTGGAGAGCTTCAGAAATAACCTAGACATTTGTCTGGAATCATCTCAAACAGAGTTCAGTTTAAGGGAAGAGACGTGACAAGACATTTTTGCTAATTTTCTTTCAGCCACACACAGTTGTGTATATAAAGATACCTATATCTAAAGATATCTATCTATAGTTAGGTATCTGTATATAGTTCTCACAGACGCTCTGACTCTCTGTGCAGACATTCTTGTTTTCACATCCTGCATTGCTCCATCAAATAGCTAATGTAATAAAACTGACCCCCTCTCGTCATCCTGCTGCTCCTCCATTCTCTGTCCCACTCCATGGGACAAGACTTCTTACATTGATGTTACCTTGGCCTGGGTTCCTCAGAAAGACCAAGATTTAAAAAGCGACTTTCCGAAGCTAGAAAATCCAAATCAATATAGTTTTCTCCTTCTAGGTTTGATAAATCAATTTTTGTTCTTAATAAATCACAGCATTTACCTTGAGGCCATGATGATATTCTTTAGATTTTCTTTTCCCTAGTTTTGCTTTATAGCTTCAAATTTGAATTTATATTTGTGGTGGCCAGTTAAGAATATGTGGCAGTTAGGGTAGAGTTCCACTTGAGTGGTTTTGGGATCTTCCTGGGCAGGGACTGGGAGAGCACATATCTAGGTGGGTCTGGGTGGTCATGGAGGCATAGCTTTGTGGTCCATCTGCACCATGAACTGAGCAGCTCTGCTCTGTCACACACTTTTGCCATGCTGTCTCTGCCCAGAGCCAACTGATCATGTATTGAAGCCATGAGCAAATAGAACCTTCTGTCATTTAAATTGTGGATGCTGGTTTTGCGTCCAAGCAATAAGAAAGCTGACAAATACAGAAAATTTGTATCAGGAAAATGGGGTCATTGCTGTGACTATACCTGGCAGTATGGTTCAGAAGCTTTCAGAATTGGTTTGGGGGCAGAATTTAGAAAAATTTGGAGATGTAGGCTAGAGATGCCTTGGGATTCCATGATCAGTTCTGGATGGATGATTCTGATTGGAACTCAGGAGACCGGGTGTGGCAGCAATGCACACAGTGAAAGCAAGGTTTGTTTCAGTTGGGAACAAGGGCTACACTGGTAGTTGGACTACAGGGCATGTATATTACATTCTGGGGGAAAATTTATCTAGACTTCTTCTAGTTCTTGAGACTGTGGAGGAAACTGAGATTAAGGATGGCAAGTTTATTAATCTGGTGGAGAAAATCTCAAGATAGCCTAACATTCGGACTGTAGCATGAGTACTGCTGGCTGATTTTAGCCAGATATATAGTGACAATGAAGAAAAAGAACAGAACAAAACATCATTAAAAACTTAAATTTTGCCCCCAAAGGAACCACATGTAAAGTTGAAGCCAAAGGAAATGTGGTTGCTAAAGGTATCAGTATCATGAAAAAGAAACCAATTACCTCTGTATGGGCACAATGGAGAAAGACTCCATGAGAGAATGGCAGGAATCAGCAAGATCCCAACCACTGCAGGATCAAGGGTTCAAAAGGGCCAACCTTTCTATGGAGAAGCCAGTCTTTGAGAACTCTGCTTCACAAGGGCTTCCTAGGGAATTGGGTTCTCAGGAATCATTTCACTGTGCTCAACTATCCAAGCACTCAGAGTCTGAACAAGCCATGGTCCAAGGAGCCCTGGCTACTGCTTCTGCTCACACTAGTTCTTGGCATCATCCACACGATGCGGGTTTTGCTAGCATGCAGAATGCAAGAGTTGTGGGAACAGGGAAGCTTCCTACCAGATTCAAAGGAAAGCCTGAGAGGCCAGGTGAGGAGCCCCTGAGAGGGCAGTGCAAAAAGCTGCGGGAATGAAGCCAAAGGTGCAGTGGAGACCTCAGAAAGTCAGAGAGGCCAGAAACATGGGGTGTCTGCTTTGAGAGCTGCAGGCCATGAGTGGAGCCAGCCCAAGACAGAGGCTGCGTGCTGCAGTAGGCAAGGCCACAGAGATGGTGCTACCCACGTCCTTTAGAACTCACACTTCACCCCATGTGTCCAGGACACCAGATATGGAGCTACAGGACTCATGTTTGTCTGGCTGGGTTTCAGTCTTGTTCTGGGCCAGGTATTTTCTATCTCTCCTTTTCTCCCTTTTGGAATGGGAATGTTCACCCTGTGCCATTGTACCTTGGGATTATGCAACTTGATTTTAATTTTTCAGAGCTTCATAACTAAGAGTTTGCCTTGAAACTTGAACTTTCCAAAAATGCTGGAACTTTTAAGACTTTATTGGAATGGAGCATTGCCTTTCTGGTTGTAAGCAGAGTAATTTTAATATGGTAGCTAAAATTACGAAGTTGCTATAGTCTTTATTTGGAGATTAAGTATGGTTTCAGGAGATGTGTTTGCATAGCAAGTTGAAATGGGGTAAAAGCTGGGTGTGAAGACTGGTGAGGCAGAGGCAGGAGGCTCACCACAAGTTTGAGTTCAAGGCCACTCTGGGTTACACAGTGAGTGGAAGGCCACCTCGATCTACATAGTGAGACCCTGTCTCAAAAAAAAAAAAAAAAAGCAAACAAATAGAAGGAGGAGGAGGAGAAGTAGCAGCAATGGTGGTGGTGGTGGTGGTGGTGGTGGTGGTGGTGGTAGCAGTAGAAGTTGGGAATGTGGCAGTTAGAGCAAAGAAGTTTCAACCTGACTTGCTCTGGATTATGCCTAGGGATTTGTAGTACACACTTGTAGGTGTGTCTGGGTGGGTCATGGAAGCATGGCCTGGGAAGGTCTGCCTGGTCCTTCACCCCTTCTTCTGTGGCCTCCTTCCCTTGCCACTCTTTCTGGCTACCATGAACCAAGCAGCTGATACTTTCCTCTTCCACAACCCCGGACCATGGTATACCTGCCTCAGAGCCAGCTGCTCTGGGACTGAAACTGCCAGCAAACCTCTCCTCTTTTACGCTGTGTACTTTGGATATTTTGTCTCAGTGATGGAAAAGCTGACTGAAGTAGGGTGGGATGTTTGACACTTACACTACTCATTCTAGTCTCTCCATCATACCCTGTGATTTTGCTGTGGATCATCTCTTGCTTATAGCTGAATGAGCCACTTGAAATTCATGAAATTAAGTTTTCTACTCATTTGCCTGCTTGGTTCTATTAAACATTTCTAAATGTTGCTCTGGAATAAGATATATTTTGGCTTTATTCAGATGTTAAAAACCGTACAAAATTGGGTTGATGATCTGAGGTAGGAAGTGACCACAGAATTTGTCACATGCCTTACTTACTTGAAGTGGCTTACTTTACTTGGAAGTACTTGATTCATGTTGGACATAGTGGCACACACCTGTAATCCCAGTGCTTGGGAGGCTGAAACAGTAGGATCTTCGAGTGCTTAAGGCCAGTCTGGACTACACAATGAGACCCTGTATCAACCCTCACCCTAAAAAAAGGCAAAGTGCTTCATTCAGGTGTGTGACTACAGGTTGTGAGGAATGTGATCTGTTTCCACTGGCCTTGCTAAGACTTAGGAGAAGGGGGTGGTAAGGATTAAGTTTTTAAAAGGACACCAGTAATCTTTCTTAGATACCTAAAACATAAATTTACATTACCACAAACCATCAGTCATAGCTAAAGATAGAAATCACCTAGAGGGTGGTTAAGGGCTGAGATTAAGAAGCTTCCCAGAGCTGCTAAACCATAACCTAAGGCATTATAAAGCAAGTCTCTGCAACACTTTGTGTGGATTCTCTGCGGGTTTGATTGTGTGTGTGGAGTCAGCTTCCTCAAGTGGGCCCTGGCTGGTAGGGAACCCAAGACAGAGGCTCTGTGGTAATTAGGTGTGTGTGGAGGGCAGCCCTGAGGTCAACACCATAGATTCCTATAGGGTGAGCTAGGGGAGGGGCTTCCTGGGAGTGGGGGCTGTGGAAGGAGCTGTAAGCACTGCACCTTCCGGCCACGAGGGCTAAAATATGCCCTGAAACGCTTTTCAAACTGACAGAGAACCCATGTTTAAGTATACTATGTTAGGATCCAGTTTTACCCTCTTGACAGAAGCTAAACGGGAGACGACTCCTAAGGAAAAAGAAGCAATAGGCACTCAGCTAGATTTTCATATGGGTTTTAACATCTAAGAGTTAAATGTTATAAATCAGTTCAGGTTTAAGGCTGCTGTGCTTCCTCATACCTCCTGGATCACACCACCAATTCACATGTAGGAAATTAAAATATAACAAGGAGGCGATAGTGGGACACAGGACACAGACCTGAGTAGGTTGGGCTCACTTTCAGTCTTCCAGAAAATGGGATTTTCTGTGTTTATATCTCCCAGAATAGCATAATCGTTGCATGATATTCGATGACAGCTTGGGGAAACAAAGCCACTGACTACAGACTAACTTACTAACCAGTTCCTTCTGGTTGTTGCCTATGCTAGGTGAAAGGTTACTTTTGTGTCTATCATATTTCATCTTTTGAGATTACAGAAACAATAAAATTACCCTGACTGGCTCTATAACCCAAAAATGATTTAAAGTCTATTTGTTAATCTTGCACATCTTTGGTCAGTTTCAGAAAAAAATGATTAAACATATATATAATCATGAGGGCTATATTTTGGTGAAAGATCAAAGTTGATAATACAATAAAATGTTACTGCCAAACAATGACTTGAAAATATGCAAGTCCCATATATTGAAATAGTTTGTTATTGTATCTGGGCATCATATGGACCATATAACCCAAGCATACTTTCACCACTTTGGAATTTTCAACTCTAACATTTTAGGTGTAAATATATTACCTTGGCATAGTGACATAACTGTAGGTAAATGTGATCAACTGATAACACTAAAAGACCAAAGAAATTTTAGTAACTACCCTCCCTTAGACATAAAGGATAAACAATGTATGTAAGTCTTATACAAAGGCAATTCCGACAGGTAGAGATCAACTGTACATCAAATATCCAAATCTTATTTCTAAATCAATCTCTTCCGAAAACACTTAAAATTAATAAATTCCACATACATTCTGGACTTTCCATTTTATACTTCTAGTTGGTCAGTAGAATGGTTAGACTCTTAAAGATAAAGGTATTTGGATATTTATATATCATTACTGCATCTAGTTTTTCCACCTGCTCATAAAGTTCCAGGCTTGACTTGTAACCAAGAGTGTAACCGTGGGACCATAAATAGTGTTTTCAAAGCACATTTGTTTTTGACTGGAAGTAATGATTATTCAATTTAATTATCGTGGAAACTGGGGGTAAAAACACAACCATCTGAACATTGAGGCATTTGTTTAAGAGGAAAGAAGCTACAGCCTTTCCCCTGCACTCAGCTCCTGCCCAAGCTCAGCAATCACCAGAGCTTATTTGATCTTTCTCCTTTATTAGGCAATAAAGAAGTCTTCAAAGTGAGTGAAGAGAACCATATAAATACAGTTTCATTCACTGAGTTCCAGGAAGCTGTCTACCAGAATCATTGGAAAGAATTTCAGTTTTAAATTGCTAGGGCTGTCCAATAAAATACTTCACAATTCTGGGGTTTGAAACTGGAAAATATGGAAACAAATAAGAACCTCCAGGTCAGGACTATTAAATGCTTAAAAAGACTTGCTGAAGAAAACTGATTCTTTGCCAGTACTTGTTCCACTACTTGCTCCTTTTCAATTACATGTGAACAATGTGGCACATTTCTTCTTACATTTTCGACTGTGACAAAAGATGCCACTTAAAATCTTCCATAATTGTCATGGTTTAGAAAACAGTTCTGCCAAATAATTTTTCACCAGTTAAGTAAGAAATTTCCTGGGTGTGGAACATTAACATACTGACAGCCACTACTGAGGACTAGTGAAAAGAATTTGGCAGAGAATCAGTCAACACTTCCTTACCTATCAAAACCGCTCAGGAGAAGACGTGGGAGACAGTGGCAATAGAAATCTAATGTATTTTCTACAGTGGTAAGAAAGCTTAATCTTGAGTTAGATTATTTCCTGTTATAATCCTTTTAATAACACTTCAACTAAAGAATCACTGAAGGAATGTGCTAATTAGGTTGATTTACTCTTTCTAAACTGTATAATATGTGAGAACATCATATTGCACCCCATACACATACATGCATTTATTAACTGTCAAATAAGTTAATTTTAACATCCCTGAAGGTATTTTTGTATCAACATGGAATATACCTAAGACCAGGTGAGTACACATGGAAAGATTTGACCTCAGTTAAGCAATATTAATAATGGGGGAGCCTCAGGAATTGTCTATGTGCTGAAAGAAGACCATAGATGGTGTGCAGAAGTCTCTGCATAGTCTGAGCCCTGTCACTCTAGCTGCGAGATCTTGAGCAGGTTGCTATGCTTTTCTACAGTGGTGTCTTAGTGACTTTTCTCATTGCTGAAACAAAATACTGACACTGCAAGTTAAATGAGGAAAGGTTTGCTTAGCTCACAGTTTGTAGAGGTTTCAGTTCCTAATTGGCTGGCTCCAAGGTGGCGTGGGTTGGCAGAGGAAAAACAGTTCATGGTGGGCAGAAGGTAGCAAAGCAACAAGGGATGACCACAGCTCTTTCTATCCCTTATTTCTTATCCAGGCTACTTAGAGTGGGTAGCACTCACACCCTTGATCCTAGTGCCCTTGATCATAGCATTGCACCATGAATCAATCTCAGTGTCACACACTGTAGATCCAACCACCTCTGAAAAAGCCCCGCCTGTGACTGCATGAGGCTTTGGGGGGACATCTAGACCCAAACCATAACATTCTGCCCCTGGCCCCTCAAAGACTCATGGACGTCCCTTTATTCAAAAGCCGTTTAGTCCACATCTAAGAGTTACCAAAGTCCTAAGAGTTTCAGCATTGCTGAAAAGTCCAAGTCCAAAGTCTCCTCTGAGATTTAAGATAAACTCTTAGCTGCAAGTTCCTATACAAATAAAAAATAAAATGCTTCCATTCAATCTCACAATAGTCATTTCCATTCCAAAAGTTACAAACAGGAGGATACAAAGGAAGACCAAAATCCAGCAGGGCAAACATTAAATCCCACTGTTCCACTTCCCCAGCAATATGTGCCAAGTTGTGAACTCCAAAGAGCTTGGGTGGCTCTGCCCCTGTGACATTTTGGTGGTTGTAGCTCCCATGACTTCTTTCTTTGGCTGGCTTTGCTCCCTCCTTGCAGCTTTCCTTGGATGACCCATGCTCCTGCCTTCTCCAACCTTCTGGGGTCTCCACTGCACCTTTGGTTTCACACTTACAGCTTCACACACTGTCCTCTCAGGTGCACATTGCCTAGCCTCCCAGGCCTTTTTATGAAACCTGAATGGAAGCCTTCCTGACCCCACACCTCTTGCATTCACCTAAAACCAGTGCCATGTGGATGACACCAAGGTCTGCTGCCAGCTGTAGCTGTAGCCAGGCTTCCTTTTCTCTTGGCCATGGAGGCCTAGTGCCTATGAACCAAATCCCAAGGAACAACTTCGCTAGGCTGTTTGTGGAACATGGTGCTCTGGGATTCTCCTCTCAAAGCAAAATCTTTCACTTTTGCAATTTTGAGGCTGCAAAGGGTAGAGTCCTGCTGCTTCTTGTGATGCCTTCAAGCCATATTTTCTATTCTTCTAGTCCTTCTCAGTGATCAATATCTCCTCTGCTCTATCTTTGCAGTCGACAGCCTTACTGGAGCTTCCTTTCTGGCCAAACTCAAAATATTTTGAATCATTCTGCTGGGCTGTTTGTTCTTGATTCCAACATAAATCTGGCTAAAATCCCCCAACAATAGCCATGCCACCACCTCAACATTAGGCTGCCTTGAAATTTCTTCTGCCAGATTAGTCCACTGCCCTTAATTTCTGTTTCAGGCAAAGTCTCTGGATAGGAGCAAAATGCAGACAAATTTTCTGCCAAAGCATAACACATATACTCTGGAGTCCAACAGGCAATGTAGTCCTTTTTCCCAGAAGAAACCTCCCGAGCCTGATCTTTACCAGCAGAATTTCCATTAGCCTTCTGGTCTTCTGAGCTCTGACCAGAATCTCCCATCAAGTACAGACTCAGGTGTTCCAGCTGTATTTTTTTTTAGCAAACATCTTCAAACCTTTTCTAACTCTTCCCCTTCCTACAGGTCAGCTCCAAAGGCTCCTAAACTTCATGGTCAGGTACAGTTAGCAAATTCACTGTCAAAATCTGTTTTAGTTACTTTTTTCATTGCTGAGATGAAATACCCTACAGTCAAAGTTAATGGTGGAAGGTTTACTTAGCTCACATTTTGTAGAGGTGTCAGTTCCTAATCGGCTGTGCCAGGGCAGGGTAGCACATGGCAGGGAGGAACAGTTCATGGTGGGCAGATGGTAGCAAAACAACAAGGGAAGACTACAGGTCTTTCTGTCCCTTATATCTTATCCAGACTACTTAGGGTGGGTAACACTCACACCCTTAATCCTAGTGCCCTCAATCCTAGCATTGCACCATGAATCAATCCCAGCGTCACACACTCTAGATCCAGCCACCTCTGAAAAAGCCCCACCTGTGACTGCATGAGGCTTTGGGGGATATCTAGAGACAAGTCATAAAAGTGGTAAGAGAGACCATAATCTTGAATTAATTTATTTTCTGCTACAATCCTTTTTGTAACACCTGAAATAAAGAATCACTGAAAGAATATGCTCATTAGCTTGGTTTACTCTTCTAAACTATAATACATGAGATCATATTGTACCCCATACACATACACACATCTATTATCTGTCAAATAATTTTAACAGCCCTGAAGCATTTTTGTATCAACATGGAATATACCTAAGACCAGGTGAATGCACATGGAAACACTTGACCTCAGTTAAGCAATATTAATAATGGGGGAGCCTCAGGAATTGTCTCTGTGCTGGGAGAAATGGGATAGGACTGAAAGACCATCTACGGTGTGCAGAAGTCTCCACACAGTCGGAGCCCTGTCACTCTAGCTGCGAGATCTTGAGCAGGTCGCTCTGCTTCTTTCCCTCTTGGTTTCCTCATTGTGAAATGGAGTGGATCAACTTTGATCAGCAGTCTCTCCAGCTCCAGGTACTGTACACACTGTGCTGATTTCACCTTTGTTTGAAAATCAGCTGAGTAGATTGGGGGCTCTGATCTGCTCTCAGAAATTGCAGCGTGTTTTGTCCCTTGGGTCTCAGCTCACACTGCATGCAGAGCCAAGGGTTTTGACACCTGAAACTGAATGTTGAGAACTCCCAGCGAGAGCAAGGTGTGAGTCATGCTGGTGACTCACTACTGATAGTTCGAGAGCCACTGAGGCCACAGGACACATCCACGCGTGTGTCACTCAGCATGCCTCTCCTCCCACCCCTGCTTGTCATTCTTGGAATAGGGACAATTGTACAGCACAGCTGCATGCAGGGAGGGAAGACAGAAAAAGGACAGCAAGATGGCTGGGCCAGGCCAGGTCCCCTTACCTCCTGCACATGACTGGGAGCACTCGGTGAAGCCTTCATATGCCCAGTCATACAGCATGGTGAGATCCTGCAGGTTGTCCATGAGCCCGTCCGTGGCCGTGTCCACTTCAGGTGCCTCCCTGCTGCACGGTCCTGCATAACAAGCACGCTGGGATGGTGGCTTGGGCCCTTCGCACTCTTCAGCAGGCAGGTCAGCCACGGACTGCGAGAAAGACAGGAGCACTTGGCACCTGACTACTCGCACCTGGATCCCCACACCACAGGTGGCCGTGCAGGCCGACCAGGTCTCTGGGATGAACCTGCAGTCAGCAAGCAGACAAGAGGACAGGATGAGAAGCCCCAGCTGGGGGAGCACAGGGGTTGTGCGGGGCCACATAGCACTAGCCTCCACTCCCCAGAGCGCCCCAGGATGTGTGCAGGCTGCTCTGCCTGTCCGGTGATGGAGCTTCAGCTTAGCTCACGAGCTCATTGGCCACCAATTCCGGTTCTGATTGGTGAGCACCACGTGCATTCGCAGCTGCGAGACATTCCAGCCAGGTCACCTGCTCATCTCCGCACCCAAGTGGGGGCTTTTCAGAGCAGGGGGTTGGTGCTTCTCCTCACCCTAAATCCCAGCACTTGTGTGTCTTTCATAGGCGGACAGCTATTCTTATAGCAGACTAACACTGATACTGAAAACTAAAACAAAATAAGCCCTGGCAGATATTTAAGGAAGAGTTTTTCTTTTAGGCTGGATCTCATATTCTGTAACTTTCTTTGCTTTTCTGCTTAATGTGCTCCCCAAAATTTATTTATATGTATAAAGGGAGTTTTTTGGGTAAGTTTTCAAGAAGGTCACAGTCTTGTTCCTCAGATATTCTCTGAATTAGCCTGAACTCCAATTATTTTTATATTGGAGAGAAAAGCCATGCTACAGATTTAAGAGGGCGTTGGCACTCATAGGAGTTTGTTCGGTATCCTCTTCCTCCCACTCCTGAAAGAAGCTACACTAGAAACAACTTGTTTTTCCCTGGAATTCCTCTAGAATGTAAGAAAATACCCAAATTTAAAACAAAGTTTTTTCTTCCCATTAGTCAACCATGGCCATAACCACAATGACCTTCCAAGGACTTCTCTCAGGGAGAAAAGCCCTGAGGGACCCCCTAACATTTTCAAATAGTATAATAATTTGGAGAAAAAACTGGGATAAAACTTAATTTTTCTGTGCTCCTATCACTCTTTCCCAGGAAGCTGTGCTGTGAAGGCACATAAACCTGGCTTCTTATCCCTGACTTGGGCAGAAAGGGAAAGAGCTGAGAAAAGGGTTTCAGCTTTAAATCCTGCCAAATGCAAATGGTTCCTATCTAGTTCAGGCAAACAGAAACTCCAACAGCAAACTGACTCAACTTCTTACACCAGAGAGAATATGGCAACGATGTCTCCTGGCCGGAGCCTGGGCTGCCTGCACTGCAGAGGCGGCCTGGCTGGAGAGTCAGCTTCTGCTGAGCTCTCACAGCTGAGGCTCCACAAACGCACCTCCGTGGAGCCTGGACCAGCTGCCTTCGAGCAAGCCCAGAATTATCCCCAAGAAAGTCTCATCACAATTTTACCAGCGCTCTCTCCTCGTTTTTGACCTCTTTATCTTCTGGCATATAGAGAATGTGGGGGAAATAGTACCCTAAAAAGATTTAAATCTGCTCTCTTTAAATAATGACACCTGCAGGAGCCTTTTGGAAATATAAAACCAAGACAATCAAAATGATTTTAACTTTCTTATTACACATTCACACACATAGCTGCCTGGGTCCCAGAACAAGAACCATGACAAATACACAAGCACTGGATTTTACAACACAGGTGTAAGCATACGGGAATATGCGTGTTCAGCTATTTTGTCTATCAGGAAGACATGAAAGTGAGTGATTAGCCTGCCAGCTTTGACAATCATGTAATGAACAATGCCTCTTTAATAATGTATGACTAAAATTAGTTTTTCAATGAAAAAGATGGCAAGATCTCAAAAAGAACTGCATCCTAGTAAATTTTCCTAGGCAGTAAGGATTATTATTCTATCACTTAAAGTAGACCTCTTTGTAACCAGCACCAGAAAATGGAACCTTCAAAGTTAGATTTTTTCATTTAGAGACAAGTGAATTCTCCAAATTCCACAGGCCAAGGCCATAAACATTGCTCCACCTCTCCTTAGTTCAAACAAATGGACCAAAGTAGACTCTGGCACCAGGAGGTCTAGTCCTCTTCTTCCCGAGGGGGAAAGGTCTGGGCCCCAGGAGAAGCAAAACAAGCCTGACATGTCTATGATTTTTGTGTTCTGTACTCCCGTTGTTCCTCGATAGAGTGAACCCTGCCTGATACACTTGTATGTGGGAAAATGGTGATTTGAGGCAAATGGGCCACTCCATCTTCCTGGAGCTTTGAATAAATCCTCTTTCCTTTTACCAAAATAAATGGCCTCTTTTGATTTCCTCAGTGGTGAGCAATTGACCCTGAATGTAGGAACCTGAGGCAGGGTCAGCAGACTCTTTCAGTGAAGGGCCAAACAGAAACTATGTTTGATTTTTCAGGCCACGCAAAAGTTTGCAATTCCCTATTAAGCCACTCTTGGATGATGTAAGTAAGCAAATGCACAGGGCTGTGCTCTAATAAAACTCTAGTTATAAAAACAGGGTGGGTGGTTGGGATGGTGGTGCAAGATTCTGGATTTGGCTGGTGGGCTACAGTTTTTCAAATACATTTGGATTCACAGGTACTCCCCAAACTTACTTTAGGTCTTAGCATTATAGACAGCTAAGGTAGGTGGAAATATTAAAGGCAGTCAGACAGGGCTAGGCCCTTGAAGGAGTCAAACACATTACAACCATGGCTGTTGAAGGCCAGGTTTCAAGATGAAGACATAAAGATAGGATGCCTGCATAACCCCCCGGGATGTCTGCATACCTCCCCCAGAGATAAGCAATATGCTATGATTAGTGTTACCTAGTCCAACAAGTCTAAATAGATGTCAGTCACCTGGGGGGTGACCAGGACCTCCTGACTCATCTTTTCCAAGAAAGGCTCTTTCCATGCACACCTGCTATGTGACCTGCTTCTCCACTGCATCAGTATTACCTAAGTGGCTATACTTGCAATCCTATTGGTTGGTCATAGTTTTGTCCCATGTTGTACCCACCTTGTGATTTTACTCTATAAAACTTCTTCTGTAAAGTGGGGTCTGTGGAAACCCATTCAGGTCCCCTCCTCTCTCTCAGGACTTAAAATCTCTCCCTCTCCATAAATATATCCCACCCACTCTTAACCTTCTTTGCTCCTCAGAATTCATTCTTTGATTTTGGGGAACACAAACTTGGTGTGTTGGACATCTAGCAGGTTGGGAGTTACGTTTATTTCCCTCATATCACTGGGAGTCCCTATATCATTAGTGTCTTTCTCTTTCCACACGTACAAGCTTACGAAACAACAAGTTGCCAACTTGACTCATGTTCTGCCTTCCACAGTGAGTTCTGGGTAAACTAGCATACAAATGAGGCACACTGGGGCTCAACTCTCCTCTCCTGAAACATGCATGACTGCATGTGGTCTCCTTCCAGACCAGGATGACAACACCAAAAGGACGCAACATGGAAAGACATGCTACTGGAGCCCCAGGCGCCTGCTGTAACGATTGAAACATACTGACTTTTATTCTTTTTATCAGTACGTGTGTGCAGTCCATCATGCATTACATTTATCATGCAGAGGTGGTCCATGGACATAACACATTTTCATTCCTTTTTCGTCCCCTACTCCTCCCACCCCTCCCTGCTTCAACTCTTGGACCCCTTCCCATTTACAAAAGCTTATTTCTTCAGTTCCTTTTTCCTTCCCTTTTCCCTTCCTTCTACTTCTTGTCCCTCCATCTCTTGCTGTCCTTCCTACTGAGAAAACTCTGCCTACTTACTCTTATGTATCTTTTACTTTATCCTTTGTTGATATTTTGGGTTTCTTATATGAGAAACCATGAGATATTTAAACTTGTGTGTCTGATTGAGTTCACATAACGTTATGGTCTCCAGGTGGATCCATGTACCTGCAAATGTCTCAAGTTTATCCTTCTTTAGTACTCCATTGTGTATCAATACCACATTTTCATTATCAGTTAATCTGTTGATGGGCATATGGGTTATTTCCAAGATTTAGCTATTATAAATTATGCTGCTATAAATATGGGTATGCATGTATCACTGTAATATGACGATTTTAACTCTTTCAGGAAGATACATAGAAAGGAAATAGCTGGGTGAAGTGGAATTTCTATTTTCAGTCTCTTGAGGAATCTCCATACTGATCTCTATGGCATTTTAGTGTCACCGGCATTTGTTTTTATTTGATTTCTTGATGATAGCCATTCCTTTTGGAGTGAGACGGTACCTCAGTGTTGTTTTATTTTGTATTTCTTTAATGGCCAGTGATGCTTAATGCACTGGAGGAAAAAGAGCCTCTTTAATAAATGGTGCTGAGAAACTGGATATCCACATGCAGAAGACTGAGTCCAGACCCTCATATCTCAACATGCACTAAACTAAAATCAAACTGGATCAAAGATCTAAATGTTAAAACAGAAAAACAATCTGCTGGAAGATAAAACAGGTAAAACTCTTGAAGATATAGGCACAGGCAAGGACTCTCTGAACACAACCCCAGTGGCACAAGAAAGTACCAAGAATCAACAAATGGTATCATCTCAAATTATAAAACTTCTGCACATCAAGGGGGAATGGCCAACAGAGTGAAGAGACAACATACAGAATACAAAAACAAAAACAAAAACAAAAACACTTTGCCAGCTACTCCTCAGAGGACTAACATCTAGAATATATAAAAGACTAAAAAAATTAGACCCCTGAAATAAAAGACCCAATCAAAAAATGGGCAACCGAAATAACTAACTAACCAACTAACATTCTCAGAGGAAGAAGTGGAGAGGGCCAACAAATACATGAAACATTCTGATTTTAAAGCAGCACATCTAAATGGAAAAACCTGTGTGTGTGTGTGTGTGTGTGTGTGCCTTTGTGTGTGTGTGTGTGTGTGTGTGTGTGAGTGTGTGGGTGTTTTGGCTATCTGGATATTTAGAGTTAATTGCAAAAAACAATAAACATCTGCTTCATGTCTCTCCAACGAGAGTCTTATCAAATGTAAGCCACTCCCCTGGTGCACTGTCCACAGGCCCTCATCAAGTTCACAGCAATTAAAAGAAATTTGGCTTTTGAGCAGCACTGTCTCTTGGCAGTCATCTTAATCTCTCTAGTGCATATATAATGTGTTCCTCTTTTGTTAAAGGCAGGAGATTATATTTCAAAAGGAAAACATCCGATAGTGCAAATGGCTAAATGAATAATAACTGTTTTATATATGAAGTTTTTCTCCATGGCTCTAGATTTCCCAACTCTGTCTTTTCTCTCTGGATTTTTCTGGCCACAAGTGGGAGGAAGCCAGGTCAGGGAAAGGGCAGTGAGTTAAAAGGCTCATATGCAATGTTTAGATGTCTCATCTTGAACAGCACTTTCTGAGCCCAAACCTTTCAAGTGGGTCCTATAAAACAGAGTGCAATCATTTTCGTTCCCAAATTCAGTATATGAATCACAATTTAAAAGTACGTTTTGTTAGCAGCAGAATTGTCAGATGAGTAAGAATGGCTGTCAAGTGGGTTCTTTAAAAGACTGGTGTAAACTTCAGAAGTGATGATATGATTTCTATATTTAGTTTTCCTGTCTCTAGGAAAGAGCCACACTCAGCAAGTAGATGGGCTATGGTTCAGTCTGGTATTTCGCATGCAAATTTAACTCCACATTTCATTAACAAAAACTTCATGCTTAGAGTATTATTACAGCCCATTTTAAGAAATAGAAAACAGTGACAAATTCACTTATAAAATCCTTAAATGGTTTATTTTATTAGTGGCTATTATGGAGTCAGAAGTATGCACTGAAATAATAAAAACAACCACTTCATTACTATAATGCTAAACAGAAACAATGTTCTATTAGTAAATTAGTCTCATGTTATTATAGATAATAGAGTTAAACCCAAGTTTTATGAATACATGATCTGTAATTAACACATTATCTTTCCCTTTTTTGCTTACTATTTTCCTCTCCCTCCCCTATAAATATGTTTGTTTAAAAATATCATTGGGATTACTTAAAATATGAATGGCTTTACAGGTGTATTATTTTGATGATGTAACTGTTCGCATACTCTAGTTTCAAAATACAAATTGAAACTTATACGAAATTGCATTAGAGCTATTGTGGAAGCTTTCAGTCATCACACTTTTGAGCTATGAGTCTAAAGTGGACTTCTCTTTATTTTGTTTTGGTGTATGTTCTTGTGTGAAAGTGATGGTATGACTTTACAGTGAAGCGAGAGGAGGAGGGAATACATTGAATAGTGTAGAGGAAAATTATGAAAGACATTAAGATGGATGAAAAAGACTGCTGGATATCCTGTTACATGCATCCTCTGTGGTCATCTTAGTCCTTCCTCGATGCTGAGCTATTTTACCACTGGATAGGTTGCACAAAACTGACAGTGTAAATGATTCTTGCCTATAGAGACGCAGATTAATTTTGTCTAGCAGGATGTAATTGATCATCACCTTATAGACAGACTAAGTTTACATCCATTTGTCAATTCATTTCACCGTTCTCATTTACCCCTGCATACAATTCTCTTAAGTAACATTTGAGTTGGTTGCAATGGCTCACAGCCTCTCTAAGTAATGAGGTACAGTAATTTCCCTTGTTTGAGCATTCACTTTGTGGTTTCAGTTAGCCACACTCAACTGTGGTCTAAAAATATATTAAATGGAAAATTCCAGAAATAAATAACTCGTAACTTTTATTAGAGTATATTAGTATAATCATTCTACTTTATTATTAGTTATTGTAGTTAACCTCTTGCCATGCCCAATTTATAAATTAAAATTTATTATAAGTATGCATGTATAGGAAAAATATAGTATATATAGGATTCAGTACTATTTATGTTTGAGGCATCTACTGGGAATGTGTCCCTGTAGATAAGAGGGGACTAATGTAAATAAGACTTTTGACAGATGTTAATTTTATATTTGCATGAGAAACATTTTTAAAATGGTTTCCACTTTTTAAAAGTTATTATTACTAGTGGCCACAGAATAATCTAGTAAATAGTACATTAAAAATATAAAATATTATATAATTAATTCTACCCTTAACCAAAAAATCTTTTACATAATTTTTTGAGGGCAAAAATTTACAGCTTTTATTGATAATAATATGTTATTCCACATCACTTGTATTAGTCAGGTTTCCTATTGCTAGGACACAATATCTGACACTCACATTTTAAAGAACAAAAGGTTTAATTTGGGTCATGATCTTAAGTCCACAGTTGGCTGGCTCCAAAGCAGAAATATTATGGCAAATGGGTGTGGCGGAACAAAGATGCAGAGAAAAAGTAAGGGAATAGCACTAAAGAGAAAGGAGTGAGGGTGCAGACATAATATCTAAGGTCACACCTCCAGGCTCCACTGAGATGTTCCCCGAAGTGTGCTCCACCAATCCTGTGGGTGACTCCCAAGCCAATCAAAAAAACACAATTGAGCCTAAGTATCACATACCACTCCTTGTCAACTGACACCCAAACACATTTTAAACCATACTTAATCTCTAAACAAATACAAGGTCATAATTGTGCCAAATATTATACAACTATCATACCTACAAAACATAATAATTCTTTGCCAGAGTCTCAAAAGTTATAGCACTTTAAAAAAATGTCAAGTTCAAGTCTCTTCTGAGGCTTAAGGCAAACTCTTAGCTGTGAAGCTCTGAAAAATTGAAATCAAATTACATAATCCCAAGGTACAATGGCACAGGGTGAACATTCCCATTCCAAAAGGGAGAAAAGGAGAGATAGAAAATACCTGGCCCAGAGCAAGACTGAAACCCAGCCAGACAAACATGAGTCCTGTAGCTCCATATCTGGTGTCCTGGACACATGGGGTGAAGTGTGAGTTCTAAAGGACGTGGGTAGCACCATCTCTGTGGCCTTGCCTACTGCAGCACGCAGCCTCTGTCTTGGGCTGGCTCCACTCATGGCCTGCAGCTCTCAAAGCAGACACCCCATGTTTCTGGCCTCTCTGACTTTCTGAGGTCTCCACTGCACCTTTGGCTTCATTCCCGCAGCTTTTTGCACTGCCCTCTCAGGGGCTCCTCACCTGGCCTCTCAGGCTTTCCTTTGAATCTGGTAGGAAGCTTCCCTGTTTCCACAACTCTTGCATTCTGCATGCTAGCAAAACCCGCATCGTGTGGATGATGCCAAGAACTAGTGTGAGCAGAAGCAGTAGCCAGGGCCCCTTGGACCATGGCTTGTTCAGACCCTGAGTGCTTGGATAGTTGAGCACAGTGAAATGATTCCTGAGAACCCAATTCCCTAGGAAGCCCTTGTGAAGCAGAGTTCTCAAAGACTGGCTTCTCCATAGAAAGGTTGGCCCTTTTGAACCCTTGATCCTGCAGTGGTTGGGATCTTGCTGATTCCTGCCATGCTCTCATGGAGTCTTTCTCCATTGTGCCCATACAGAGGTAATTGGTTTCTTTTTCACGATACTGATACCTTTAGCAACCACAATTCGTTTGGCTTCAACTTTACATGTGGTTCCTTTGGGGGCAAAATTTAAGTTTTTAATGATTTTTTGTTCTGTTCTTTTTCTTCATTGTCACTACGTATCTGGCTAAAATCGGCCAGCAGTACTCATGTCACAGTCTGAGTGTTAGGCTGTCTAGAAAGTTTTTCTGTCAGATTAATTAGTGGCCCATCCTAAATCTCAGTCTCTTGCCAAGTCTCTGCAAATGTAGACAAGTTTTTTCCCAGAGTGTAGCATACATGCCTTCTAGTCCAAGCACCAACAGATAGAAATCTCTAGAACCTGGCCTTTATTATCCATATGTGCCTATCAGCATCCTGGTCTCAGCTCCAGAATCACCCATAAATCCCTATTTAAGGTATTTTAGGGCTTCTCTACTCTGTGTCTCCAAACCTTTTCAAACTCCTCCTTCAAAGCAGCTCCCAAGGCCTCTAAACCACATGATCTGGTACAGTAATGCAATGACTGTAGTACTCTAGGACACATCTTCTGCAGTCAGCTTTCCTTTCACTGGAACACAACACCAGACACCCACAGTTTAAAGGAGGAGACATTCAATTTGGCTCACGGTTTAAGATGATTCAGTCCGCAGTTAGCGGGCTGCAAGGGCAAAACATCATGGCAGGAGGTATTGTTCCTATACAAAGTACTTGGTTTCTTTTTAGATCCTGGAAGCTGGGAAAAACATCAGGGGACAGTGCCAGAGAAGAAGGGGTGAGATAGTAGAACCCAAGCTCACACCTCTATGACACACCTAAGCACACCCAGGACTGTGCTCCTCCAATGTGCTGGGTGACTTCCAGGCCAATTGAGTTGACACAATCCTCATCTTATTTTTAATCCAGTCTTCTTTTGTCTTTTTCTTTAAAAGTTTCATAAATTGGCTCTTCTGATTCTGGGCAATCCTTAAAACATCATAGAGTATAATCTTTAGGACAGTGTGGTGTCTTAAACCTAGACTGAGCATTTGGATGTAAAAAAGCATTTGGATACATGAGAACATAATTGTTGCTGGGTGAAAAAAGTAACTTGGAATAGGGAAAGGGAAAGACCTTCTTCTACTTCTTCTTTCATCTACTTCCCACTTTCACATGAGATCAGAGCTCTCACATTAAAAACTATTTAATGTCTCACAATGAAATGAAAAGTGAAAGTTTAAAAAAAGACTTTAAAAATATGTAAACAAAAACCTTTGAGAAATGTTACAAAGGATTGCAACTCTTCAACTGAATCACTTTTGGAATTTTCAAGTTACTTGTAAAATCTATAATTTTATGGTGACTTTGCAAATGATTATTCAAAAGTATTGCTGGATCATTAATGTTTTGGGACAATAGCTACCCTAAATATATCACTCTATATTCCCTTTGAACTGCACCTAAGTCATTCCAAATAAATGGGAATCTAATGCATTATAAAAGATTTTCAGTTAAGAATATATGATCGGAATGTGCGATTATGAAAATATTTTTCAACCTCTACTAGTTTACAGCTCTCTGTAACTCATATTGAGATCTCCAAGCAAAAACTCTTTTCATTTCTGTCCAGGACACTACCCCATAAAACCTCTGACAGCACCACTGCTTTGCAGAGACTCGCACCTCGCACCCTGGAGCACCTGCCTGGCTGGGATGGTCTCCAGCAATGTAAGGTGCCCCAGGAGCACAACCAAGAACAGAAGAATCCTAGGAATTAAAATGCAAATGACAACTTTGATAGAGTCACTAATAAGACTATTTGAAAAGAAAATGTCAGTGACTGCCTTTGTCTAAGGCTGATAACCAGTAATAGTTTGAGGGAAGGACCCGATTCCCAAACACATAAGATAGTGTTGAAAGAGATATATTTAGTGGCATTTTCCGAGAAGCAGACTTAGTTTTCTCATAATAATGATGAAATTCATTTTGGGTTCTTTGGGAAGCAGCTGGCCCCTCTGCAAGAATGCCTCAATGATTTTCTTGCAGAAAAGCTGACTGCATCCAAGAGCACATTTTCCTTTCAAAGAGACTTTATACTTGAAGGAAATGCTGTCTGGGATGGGCTGTGATTGCCAACACATCCAGAGATCACTGGACCCTTTTGGAGCCGAACTCCTGTCTCCCAGTGCTCTGCTAAAGCCATCTGGCAGCCCTGGTCTGGTTTCCTGGCCTCTGACCTAGTTCAGACAAGATGCATGCCTTGCTAAAGGAGAGACATGCTGACTATCACGACACTGCTTCTCTTTCAGTGAGGAGAATAGCCAGCAGGAAAACAGTTAATAATCAATTTCTAAGAACAGTGGCCTCATCTGCTAATCTTGGTAAATCCAATCCCCATCTATCTTGTTTCCAGTGGCATACAACACAATTGACAGTAGATTTCTTCTTAAAGTTCTCCTCTTGAATGACACGACACCCAACTCAGGCGGTTCCCTTCCCTGGTTGCTGCCGCCTTAGTCTCCTTCCCTAGGTCCTTCTCCTGCCCTCATACTCTAAATGCTCCTGGGCCCAAGGCTCAATTGAAACAATTCCTAGTTTCAAGTGCCATCGATGTACAGGGAATTAATCTTATAATTTATTAATTATTAATATAATTTTTGGAAAGACTAATTTATTCACCAAAAATATGTATAGTGATTCTTATGTGCCAGGCACTATTCTTAGTGCTTTAAATTAAAGTTGTTAAATCCTAACAAGAACCTGATGAGATAAGAACTATTATTATCCTCCTTTAATATATCGATGAGGAAGCCGAGGCACAAGTCACACAGTAAGGTTTCATGCTCGTTACTACACATTTTTACTTTTATGTTTGAAAGGCATCTCTAACTTAAAATATCCAAAATGAAACTCATGATTTCTCCTCTCTGCTACCTACTCATCTTCCAGGCCTCTCCAAATGTTTCTACTGGCCATCCAACTGCTCAAGCAAAAAGCAAAACAAAACAAGAGTTGTCCTTCATCCTCAACTTCTCCCACTTTCAACTGATTGCCAAATTCTATCGATTCTCCATTGAAAATATATCTTAACCCCATTTACTTTTCTCCATCTCTACTGCCACCACCTATCACTGACATAATCATGAAAATAATGGCTAACTTTGACGTTTTCTATTTTATGTATCTTACACAGTCATTCAGTGTAACTCGCTGGGGAAGGGGTACTGTTGGATACATTGTGGAATGGGCAAGGACACTGGTTGTCTTTTTCACTGTAATGGTGGCATTGTCTTGCTCTCTTCTAGGGGGGCCCAATTCTGTGGATATAGGCTGTTTTCCAGCTCCTTAGAGACCAATGTCTCCTTGCAGAGGGCTGGTGATAATAGAGATGTTTCTTGTCCATAATGGTGGAATTTTTTTTGTGCTCATGTCAATGCAAATGATTTTGTCTGTTGGAAAACATAAACTTTTCTAAATCTAATTCTCATTTGAGTTAGTTTTTAACATCATACCTAGTTTCCTGAATAATTTATGAAATAAATACAATTTTGACTGTGTTTACATTTTGCATTTTCATGACAATCATAGTCTTAGCTTTTTGAAAATTATATTTTAATAGTTCTATCTTCATCTCAATTTTGAGACAATAAGACTGGGACAGAGACTTCCAAGGTCGTATTCCTGAGTAAATGGCCGTCAGGATGCAAAGCCCCGTCCCTTGGTCCATGCTTCTCACCCCTCCCCAGGCTGCCTTTGGGGTGCTAGGTAAACCCCAACCACCATGGCTGGCAGTTTCTTCTGCATAGCTGCAGTACTACTGGTTATCTTCTGCTTCTGCGACTCTTTACACTACACTCCTTACACTATAGGCAGAGGTGTTTTAAAACGTAAAGCCTTTGTTTCCCACTATACTCAGAAAAAAAGACAATACCTTCCCTGGGTCACTTCACCTCCAGGTCCACCTTCACCTCCCTCCACCCAGCCCTACACTCCAGCTCTGCCTTTCTTTGTGCACTTCCTTCAGTGTGTGCAGCTCTCTCCTGACTTAGGATCTAGGATGTGTGGGTCACACCCGGATGACCTCCTTCCTGGGTCTCAGTTTAAGAGCAACCTCATCACTCTCAGGCCTCAGGTCTCATGTTCCCTCTCACAGAGAAAGCCCGGGTCCCCAGATCGACTGTGGCCCTTGTTAGTCTCTGAGGGAACCTTTTCTGAGGGCATTAACAGGCTTTGATACTCACAGTGTGAGTCTTCAGGAAATGACCATGTCTTTCACTGGATCAAATCTCTGTGAAGGGAGAACTTGATACACTAGGTACTTAAAATTTTTTCAAGTGATGATAAACAGGAAATTAGGATTTACTGTTATGAGTGACTTGGTATAGTGCTCAATCTTGGGCTCAAAGACAAGAACTATGACAGAGGCAATAGCCTAAAAACCTCTAAAAATGAAATTACACTTCTTTTGTGTAGATATTGGCATGAAGAAACAAAAGCCCTCTCCCTTTGTAGGAGTTCTTTATGGTCTTTGAAAGTTACTGTACCCAAATTTGGTAGCCAAATTTGGTAGCCGCAGTGGGCTTATTCATGTATATTTTTTTATAGCTATACTTAGGCAGTATGTGCTGGCCTGCTATCTGGATGAGTTGTTGAGTAGTTATGTAGCTTAAAGCAGGGTCTAAATTCTGTGCCTATCATACATCAGTCAATAAAATGCTATTTTTTAGAACAAAAGGACTTTGAGATAGATATTAGCCTCAGTAACTTACACGTGCTCTCTGGGCAAGCATTGCGTTATCTCACCCCAAATACTCAACAGAAAAGGCACCCTGGAGTATTCTGGAAGTGTTCCTAGGTTAGAGGTACTCAAGAAGAGCTGTTTGTTATCTGCTTAATCTACTCTTTGAAACTCTGTATATACAAAGTTTAGGGGATAAATGGGAGATAGGCTAGTAACCAAATGTAGCAGACACAAATGGAGCCAAATTCTGCTCTTCACACATGAAAAATGAGGGCATGCCACTTGCTTCAGACCACCTTTCCTTCCCAGTGGTTTTCTGACTCATGTTAACGGGACATGACTTGAAAGTCTGCTTTTCCTTGAGGGTTGCCTGACTATTTAAAAAGCCATTCCCCAAAGGGACTCAGATGCCATTATAGCTGACAACACTATCAGTGCATTTGTAGTTCTCAGTTTAATGCGAGAATGGAGTTTTAAATCCATATTTTTCTCCCTGACCTTGATAAAAATCGAAAGTGTTGTAAACTGAGAATACTTTCATGAACCATTTCTTCTTTATATAAAGTGAAATTACTTTATCTTGAAATTTTGTATAGGTTTCTTTCCCTTATTCAACAAGCTTGGCAAAGCTTTCCAATGAAAAGTTCAGCTCATTAAAAATGACCCTAATGGACTTGACATATATTGGTGGTGACAGGGTCCATACTTTGTTTTGGCATGCAAGGATCCCATTAATCTCTCTGTCGCTCTCTAGGGCTCAGCTGAGCAACAGCTTGGATTTAGCTCTCTGAAAGTAGCTGCAGTCTGAGCGCTTGTGGTGATGGTGGAGGTGCTCATGCATTTAGAACTTCTTGGGTTGTAACAAAAGCTTTTGTACTGACTGCATCAAAATTTCTCTGTCCTCTTCAGTTTGTTATTGATTTTGCTGTCTCTGTGCATGCTGGGAGCAACCTGTGAGGATCGAGTATATTTAACTCAGGGTTGGGGGAGGCTTCTCTTTCACCTAAGCTGTTTCTGAACTTTCCTCACTCATTTTTGAAATTTTCCACAAATCTCTTTGTTATTCAAATAAAGATAAGTAACTTTGTCCCTTACAATAAACCCTGGGCTCAATAAAAAGGGTGGTGCTTGTGAATGCATCTTCACAGGGCCACAGAAGTATAGAGGAGAAGCAGGGAGATGTTAGCTAGGGACTACTGGCTGGATTTTGGGAAACAATGTGATTCTGAAAGCAGATACGACATCTGCATCAACTTCTCCACTTATAACGAGGGATTAATATACATTCTAACTCTCTTAAATATTCTCTAAGAAGATGAATGATGCCAGAGAAAGTCTAATCAAAACAATTAATACACAGATAGCATTTCCTGCATACCAAGAACTTTGCATATATTAACTTCTCAGGCCAACCCAAGATGTAGGAACTATAACTACACTCACTTCACAAGTGAGGAAACAAAGGCCTATCGAGTTCAACGACTTTCCTGGGTTCTACTGTTGTAACGAGGATCTAACATCACACACAGTAGTAACACTGTGCAGGCATGGAGGGCTGATCAGTAATTACATGGCTTTTTTTTACTTCGATTCTAGCAGGGTTATTTCCTTTTTGGGCCATACAAATACAGAGTTTCATCCTGCACCAACTCACATAGTTGGTGCTTGATTAACCTGGAAGAAAATACAACTTTAGGAAACTGTCTGTGGTTTCTGTAGCTGTTTTCAACATCCAGATAGAAATCACTGAAGAACAAGCAGTGATATAAAATATCTCATGATTTACCATGTAAGAAAATTCAGTAATATTTTCCCAAGTACTAATTTTGAAATCAAAACAAGATTCAAATGAACACTGTCATAATCTGCCGGGGGCCTGAGGGGCAACAGTAGGGTGAGTGTATCTGTAGAGCTGTCACACTGAGGTGGGTGATGATAAAGGCTGACATGGAGGAGAAATGAAAAGAAATCCACTGGACTAAAATTCAGTGTAAGGAGAGTAGGTGAGGGGAACCAGGCTGCCCCAGACATGGTGTCCCAGCCTCACCCCTGAGCCCAGGTGCGTGCCATCTTGGGAGAGGCTCAGACTGCAGGAGGGAGCTGAGCTTCAGTGGTGGTCTGACTGTGTGAATAGACTCAGAATCACTCTGTCCACCCCTCTGGCAAGAGATGTCCAATCTGGGGATCCAGAGAAGCTGAAAACAGAACAGGGCAGAACAAACTGTCCTGCACCCAAGCACCTGCCTGCTATAAAAACAAAAAAGTACTCTAGTGCCAGTGACATCAGGATGCACCCTCACTGTGCAAGAAGACAGTGCACCAGCCCTGCTAGGCAGTGGGAGTCGGGACAGGGAAGGCTTGGCCAAAGAGGACAAGGAATAAAGTCGCCCATTCCTCTCTCATGCAATGGGAGTGCTGTGCATTGGAACACTCAGTGCCTGTTAGGGTTTATGTCTAGATGTCCCCTAGAACTTCATCAGCTCATGGGTGGGGCTGTGGGGAGGTGACTGGATCATGGGGTATGACACTTATCAGTGGATCAGACCACTGATAAGTTTATAGGTGAGTGTGATTTGGGAGTTGATGCCTGCTTGGAGGAGGTGGTTACTGGGGTGTAGACTGGCAGTGTTCATCTCCCTCCTCTCTTGAGCCCTCTCTAGGTTTCCTCCAATGCTGCCATGGACTGTTTCTCCTCTGCCATGGTATCCTACCTCAGAGCCAGCTGGCTATGGACTGAAACCTCTATAAACTGTGAGCCAAAATAAACCTCTCCTCCCTTCAGGTGTGGGTGGCAGGCATTGTATCCCAGTGACGAGAAAGTAACTAAGACAGTGCTCTGTCCATGACTACCAGGAGGCTTCTACATGGACCCCAGGCAACTCTTAGCTGGGAACGGCAGAAGGCAGAGAAAATCAGTTCTGTGACAAATATGCAGAGCATAGCTAGGGAGTGACCTGCTAGAGATGAACAAAGTGGAGGCTCTCCTACTGTGTCTGCAAAAACTGGACAGGCCTGAGACAGTGTGAATCCTGTTCTCTGCCCCACACTGGCAAAGGTGGTGCTCAGCCCAGCCTGGCAGTGGCACCTGGAAGTGGCTGAGACAGATAAACAGAGGCAGACAGAGAGTCAGCAGATGGCACCTGGGCTGGTGGGTTTTTGGATATCAGGCAGGGAAAGCCTGGAGGGGACACATAGAAATGTGTATGACATTTACCCTCTCTATTGATGAAGCCAGCTGGATCTATGGAGGCTGGCAGGGGTCATGCTTGGAACATAGCTTGCACTAGGCACCTGTTCTCAAAGGGAGCAACAGCTCTCAAGGCTTTGTGCAGCTGATTCTCTGGCCCATACGAGGAAACTGCTTGGCTGCTTGAAAAAAGACAGTGGTGCCAGTGTAGAGGTAGCTATGGAAACTCTGGGTTAGTAACTTAACAACAGCGAGAAGGATTTGTACTTATTTCTATTGTGATTTTGGTAGTTGTAGTTATTGTGTCCTTGCTACTTTATTAGATTTTGGTCATGTTGGTTATGTTTTGTTTTATTGTTCTATTTACTGTTTTCATTTTTTTCTTTTGGTGCTTGCGTCTTTATTGGCATTTGTTGGTTTTTATACTTTAAGAATCAAAGTTTCCCCTTTGACCTGCTCCCTATTTTAGTGTTTCCTATTTACTTCCCTCCCTCTTCTTTGTTTCCTCTCTTCCTCATTATATCACCTTCTTGCCTTCGCCTTCCTCCTCTCCACTTATCCAACAGCATATACATATATATATATATATATAATGGGGGCCTGTATAAATGCACTAGAGAATAAGAAGCAACCAGTGCTCTAAATTAAACAGTACCATTCAAGAGGATGCCAGGGTATTCCTTAATAAAACTGAGCTTAAGGCTGGGGATTTAGCTCAGTGGTTTCGCTGCCTGCTGCACAAGAGCAAGGACCCGAGTTCGATCCCTGGTACCAAAAAACCAAACCAAACCAAACCAAACCAAAACTGGGCTTAGAGAATCCAAATAAAATTATCTACAAATATATTAACAGGTACTGACAAACACACAGCCTCCTCAGTCTCTAAATATCCCTCAACCTATCTGCACACCCCTTCCTACCTACACAAGTACTCTCTCAAGTGCCCCCAACTCTAGTGCTTTACCCAAACTATAAAAATGATTTCAACAGACTCCAACTTCCCGTTTACTTTTTACCTGCTGATATTTCTCTCACTCCCTCTCTTCCCTTTGACATACTCCCTTCCTCTACCCTCCTCCAGCCCCACATCCCAGATAAACCACAAGTAACAGCATAATATAGTCTACCATGTGTGTTAACAAAGGATGAAATGATCAAACATATTTTATGTTTTTGATGCTTGGATCTGTTGACATTGTTGTGATGTAGAAATTCTCTCCTTACAACACAGTGACAGGGTCCAAACCAGCCAAATTGAATAGTTGAAGTGGTAAACAATACCTTTGGATAAATAAAGTCAAGAATGCATCACTGGAAAACAGAACCTAACTAAAGAGATTCTCATATCAACAACACACTCTCCTCACTGTATTTGACCTTAACCTTTGCACAATATGGAATAAAATAAATAGCAACATGAAAAAACAAGGTAACAAAATGCCCCCCAAACTCCCAATTCTCCCAAAGCAGATCCAAGGGGCACTGATGGAGAGGAAAGCAAACATCAGAACACAAAAACACCAGCTGAGCTGTACAAAATTTAAAGAAGTAAAGAAACTGGGAATGTTCAAAGATAACATAACCAAAAAGATAATGCAGCTGTCACACAAGCTGACCAATGTGGTTACGGGAGAGACAAATACAAAATTAGAAGAGCTGACCAAGATGTTCAAAATGTGAAGACAAGTCCATCGAAGAAGACAAATCCACCAAAGAAATATACTTCAAGAGAATATGACAAACAGAAATCTCAGAGATAAAGAACTCTATAGAATTCACAAACAGCAGAAATAGCCAATGTGAAGTTAAGCTTTCAGAAATTGAAGACAAAATGGAAATAATGATGATTTACTTAGATAAGCCTTAAATACGATAAGAGAGCAAGAAAAATCCACCAACAGCTACTATATGATGCTAAGAAGACTAACCTAAGTCTAATTGGAATTAGAGAGAGATTTAAGGACAGTATACATAGAATAAAAAAATCTGTTTACAGAAATCTTTGCAAAAAACATTCCAAGTACAAGGAAAGAATGCAGCATTACAGGTAAGCAACATTTACAGAATGCCAAATAGCTACAATGAAAAAAGAAGCTCCCTATAACACATCAAGATCAAAAATCCCAGAAGTCCAACAGAAAGACAGAATCTTAAATGCTGTCAGAGAAAAATAAGAAAAAAAAATCGCATATAAAGATAAACCCTCTAGGACAACAACAGACTTTTCAACACAAACTTTAAAGGCTAGAAGAGGTTGGAGTGACATGTTTTGAACCCTAAACAAAAGCAATATATCCTGCAAAACTATCTTTCAAAACTGATGGAGAAATATGGGCATTTTATGACAAAAAACACATTAAGAGATTAATGAACACTAAACCAATGCTCAAAAAAAAAATCCTAGACATAGACAATGAAGCCAACAAAGCCAGATGAAATGAGTATATCAAACAAGGCAAACAGTTAAAAGGCAGAGGGGTGGATAAAGGAGCCAACAACAGAAAAAGAATGTATTGACATGGATAAGTCAAGGCCGTTCAGGAATAATTAATTCTCAATATAAATGACATGAACTCCCCAGTTAAAAGACACAGACTGGCAGACTGGATCAAAAAACAGAACCCAATGGTATACTGCAGTCAACATATTCATCTAATCCAAAAAAGAAATTCATAGACTAAAAATCAAAGGGTAAGAAACAATATTATATGTACCAGCACCCCACAAGAAAGCAGCAGTAGCAATTTTATTTTCAAACAAATAAAACTTCAAGATAAAACTGATTGGAACAAGCAAAGAAAGTCACTACATATTAGTTAAGGGAACAATTCAACAATAAGAAATAACATTTATAAATACATGCACTGAATTTTGGGGCACTTAACTTCATAAAACAAATATACCTGGACACAAGAGATCAAATAAACACCAATGCAATCATAGTAGGTGACTTCAAGACTCCACTTTCAGAAATAAACAGGTCAACTAAGCAAAAGATTAACAATGGAATATCAAAGCTGAATTACACTTTCAACAAATGGATTTAAGAGATATTTACAGAGTGTTCCACCCTAATACAAAAGAATATACATACTTTTCAGCAGCACACAGAACTTTTTCCAAATTAGATCATATATTAATCCACAAAACCTGCTTAAATAGATACAAAAGAATCAAAATCACCCATATATAATATCAGATCATAGCACACTGAAACTAGAAATCAATTGCAAGAAGAACCATGGAAATTTTACAAACAACTGGACATTTAAAAACACACTCTTGAACACTCAATGGGTCACAGAAGAAATCAAAGAAGAAGAGAAACAATTACTAGACTCAAATGTTAATGTCAGTACAACATACCAGAACCTATGGGACACAATAAAAGCAGTAGTAAGAGGGAAATTTATGGATGTCAATGCTCACATTAGAAAAACAGAGTGAGCTCAAATAAATAAGCTAGTGGTGCACCTCAGGTAACTAGAAGAACAAGAACAGTTCAGTTCCAAACTTAGCACAAGGAAAGAATTAATAAAATCAGAGCCAAAAATAATGTAATTGAAATGAAAAAAGAATCAATGAATCAAAGAAGGGGTTCTTTAAAAAAAACCAAACAATAGACAAACCCTTAAACTTAGCAAAAAGAAAGAAAAGACCCACATCAATGCAATTAGAAATGAAAAAGGTGAGTGCTGGGGATTTAGCTCAGTGGTACCACTGCCTGCTTTGCAAGCTCAAGGTCCTGAGTTTGATCCCCAGTACAAAAAAAAAAAAAAAAAAGAAATGAAAAAGGTGAAATTATAACAGACACCATGGAAATGTGAAGATCATTAGTAACTACTATGAAAAATTATACTCCAACAGATTGGAAAACCTCAAAGAAATGGACAGATTCCTAGATTCATATGAATTACTAAAACTAAACCAAGAAGACATAAAAATTTGGAACAATGCAATAACAAGCAATGAAATTAAGGCAGTAATAAAAAAAAATCCTATCAACTAAGAAAAGCTCAAGACCCAAGGAAATCACTGCTGAATTCTACAAGACCTGCAGAGAGGATATAATGGTAATATTCCTCAAACTCTTCAATGAAATTGAAAGGCAAGAATACTTCCAAACTCACTTATGGAAGCCAGCGTTATTCTGATTCCAAAATCAGACCTAACTAAGAAATAAAACTACCAGTCAATCTTTTTAATGAACACAGACACATACATCCCCAACAAGATACTGGCAAACAGAATGCAACAAATAAAAAAGATTATACATCATGATGAAGTAGGTTTAATCCTAGGGACCCAAGGATGGTTCAACATATGTAAATTGACACCTGTAATACACCACATAAAGAGAAGCAAGGACAAAAATCACATGATCATATCAATAGATGCAGAAAAAGCTTTTGACAAAATCCAATGTCTATACATGATAAAAACCCTGAAGAAACTAGACATAGAAGAACCTTATCTCAATCTGATAAAAGCCACTTCTGACAAACCAACAGCCAACATATTAGATGGGGGAAAAGCTGAAATCAGAAAGAAGACCACAGTGTCCACCATTCAGCACTCCTGTTCAGCATGGTACCTGACACATCAGCCAGAACAAGCAGGCAACAGAGAGAAATACAAAGGACACATGTAGTGAAGGAAGAAGCCAAATGATCGTTATTTGCAATGAAATAATCTTTTACATAAAACACCTCCCAAAACTCAACAAAATACTCTTAGAATTAAAAACCAAATTTAAAAATGCAGCAGGATGAAAGATCAATCATGTTCCTGTACACCAAGAATGAATCCACCAAGAAAGAATATGGAAAACAATACCATTCACAATAGCACCAAGAAAAATTAAATACTTAGGTATTAACCTAACCAAGGAAGTGAAAGGCCTCGACAGTGAAAATTATAGTACTCTTAAAAAGCTGATCAAAGAGGACTTTAGAAATGGAAAGGTACCCCCTGTTCCTAGATATGCAGAACCAAAACAGTCAAAATGGCCATACTCCCAAAATGGATATACAGATTTAATGCAACCCTAATCAAAATATCAGCATAATTATTCACATAAGTAGAGAAAATAATCCTAAAATTTATATGAATCAGAAGAGACCCAGAAAAGCAAAAGCAACCTTAGACAACAATAGCAAAGCAGAAGGCATCACAATTCCAGATTTCAAGTTATATCACAAAGCTACAGTGACAAAACAGCATGGTACTGACACAAAAATAAACACTGGACCCCTGGAACAGAACAGAGGACTCAGAAATCAACCCCAGACACATTGAACCACCTGATTTTTGACAAAGGGACCAAAGACATATGCTGAAGGAAAGACAGCCTCTTCAATGAATGGTGCTGGGAAAACTACCCACACGTAGAAGACTGAAGCCAGACACTCACCTCTCATCCTGTACTTAACGAACATCATAATGGCTCACAGATGCAAATATTAAAACAGAAGCACTTAACCTGCTGGAAGATAAAATAGGTGAAACTTTTGAAGTCCTAAGTATAGACAAAGACTTTCTGAATAGAAGTCCAATTGTATAAGAAATAACATCAAGAATCAACAAATGTGATTATGTCAAATGAAAAAGCTTCTGCACAGCAAAAGAAACAATCAAAAGAGTGAAGAGATAATCTATAGAATGAGAAAAAATTTTGCTAGCTACTCCTTGAACAGAAGATTACTATATAGAATATATATAGAACTCACTAAAATTAGACTCCCCAAAATTAAAAAACTCAATAAAAATCAGCTACTGAAATGAATAGAAACTTCTTGGAAGAAAAATTACAAATGGCCAATAAATACATGAAAAACTGTTCAATATCTCTGGCAATTAGAGAAATGCAAATTAAAACCACACTGAGATTACATCTTATTCCAGAAAAAAACTGCTACTATCAAGAAATTGAAAAATAACAAATGCTGGTGAGGCTGTGTGGAAAAAAGAACCTTCCTACATTGTTGGTTGGAATGTGAACGAGTACAGCTGCTATGGAATCAGTGTGGAGATGCCTCAAAAAACTAAAACTAGAAATTTCATTAGACCCAAGTATTCCTCTTCTAGGGATCTCTGCAAAAGAGTTAAAGACATCATATGACAGTGGTACACTCATACCCATGTTTATAGCGGCACAATTCAAAATAGCTAACTCTTTAGCTCTAGGAAGTGGCTGTGTGTCCATTCACAGATGATAGATAAAGACAGCATGGTATTATGCACAATGCAGTACTACTCTGCTCTGAAGAGGGTAATTTTGAATCATTTATAGGAAAATGAATGTGCCTTGAATCCAGAATGTTAAATGAAATAAATCAGACACGGAAGTTTAAATGTTATATGGTTTCTCTTACACGAGAAACTCAAAGTATAGATAAAGAGCAAAATAATCTGTCAAACATTAGTTTACATCAACATCTTCCTCTAATCTTCTCATTTTTTCATGTATTTTCTAATATTTGTGCATTACCATACCCTATCTTAACTACTCTGACATTTTAGCTCAGAAGTGGATGCAGTTCTAATGATAGCAGAAACTTGAGAATTCAGTGAGTTGCTTCACTCCTTTTAGAATCAACAAAGAGCCAGGGATTTAGCTCAGTGGCACTGCGCCTGCCTAGCAAGTGCAAGGTCCTGAGATCGATCCCTGGTACTGAGAAAAAAAAAAAGAATCAATAATGTCTCTGCTGTGTATACCCAGACATCAATTGCCATTTCTTAAGAATGGCTGGCTCACTTGTGCAGTTCACAGCTAGAAGGCCAGTGCTCAATATTTAGGGCACGGTTCTGTTTCTCTGTGCCAAGAATGCACCAACAGCTTCTCGAGGCAAAGGTGACTGGGTCACTTGTGATACTGACACCTGTTGCAAGCAATAGCACTGATCAGGTGTTTACAGGTGAATTTAGCTCCTGTCACGCAGATGTGTAAAGAGGCGACAGGTCCAGTGCCCCTTAAAAGTACACTACATACATTGCTGATCATAAAGCTCATATCGAGCACTCTGCTGTACAGAGAAGATAAAGGGTAAGTGAATTTGGTAGATGGGGAGGCCAGGAAGTGAGGAGCTGGGAATGGAGGTGTCCAGACTGGTGAAAAGTTCGACTTCCCCGGCCAAGGTGGGGCTCTGGCTCTGCCCTACGCCAGTGCTTTTTTATTAGTGCCTGTTTGTGACACATAATGAATATATTCATTGTGGTACATTGATTCATAGCCATCTTGCTTCTTCATCCTTTTAATTTACTCTTCTATTCCCCTCCCTCCTGCCAATTCTTGAAATTAAATGCTTTTGTGCTTTACAAAAATCTGATAGTCCTAATACTCAGTCCTGTGTAGCATGAGCCCTGATTTTGTTGCTTTAATGACTCATAAATACTGCTCACATTTCTTGATCATAGACGAGATGACTGCCGATTCTTAAGAAAGAGATGTTTCTGTACATTCAAGGTATTCCTTATTATTTTCCATGGCCTAAGACGTAATCAAGGAAACATAATGTAGGCATCTTATATTGAGACTATAAATAGCACTATCTGGATCAGTTGCTGATATTGGTTCATTACATATTATTTTGGGAAATATAAAAACGTATGTCACACAGTTAAGAATTCTGGCCACTGTTTTAAAAAAGGATGAATTCACATTTTTAACCACTGAGTTAAGCCATCCACATTCTCAGATAACTTACAAGGTAAAAATATGAACTAATATGAACATATGCCTAAATATTATATATTTAAACACTATTTTCATCAAGGTAAGTGAGGTGTTTAGTGACTACAAGATCACCATGGTGACTATTAATCCTTCTTTCTGTATCTAAATTCTTGTGGGCTCTGTTCACATGAATGCATGTCAGAAATTTCCTTTCACATATTGAATTGTCACCATTGCTAACCTGATGCCATCTGGCATTCAGCTAGTACTTGCTACCTTCTGCCTACTTGCATTTATCTTTTTCTCTTCTTTCTTCCTCATGGTTAACACCAAGGTTATGTATGGCAATACATTTAAGGGCTGAATATTCTGTGAAAACCCCCAAATGGCTTCCTAACTGTAAAGCTATTGACTGAAAATCTCCTAAGAGAACTAAAGCTTTTTATTTAAATTGCAACTATTTTATTTTACAAATACCTTACAAATAATTTTTGATATATTTAAGTAATAATGTATTTATATATAAAAGCTTATCATCATATATTCTAATTGGCTATGGGCCACTTTGTCTGGCTTAGCATATAATCCCTTTTTGGGGTACAAGAATCTGCTTATCTTGCTGCTGTCTGAGAGACACATTTTGGTAATTCCAAATTTGTTGGCTTTTTTGGTTTTGTTTTGAGACAGGATCTCATTATGTAGTTCAGGCTGGCCTTGAACTCACTAGGTAGCCCAGGCTGTCCTTGAACTTGCAGAGATCCTCCTGCCTCAGCCTCCCAAGTGCTAGGATTACAGGCATGTGCCACCATGCCTGGCTGTCTGCCTTCTTTGGTCTCTCAGTACTTTCTACCTTTGGTGGCTGGTTCTCACACACGGGGTCTTCTCAAAACAGTTTTTTTTTTTTTTGGTTAGTTTTAAGGGAATAAATGTGCTTAGATTCCTTTTTAGTAATTTTCTTAAGAGTATACTTTGATGACAGAAAATAAATATTTAAAACAAATGAAATAAAAACTTAATGCCAATTTTAAAGTTGAAGGAACCTGGAAAACTTCAACTATCGAACAAGATTAGGGAGTTAGGTAAGGGTAGGGGCACTTGGGGATTTCTCAAGCTCTGCAAAAGTAGACAGAAAATGCAAGCTCTCAGCTACAGAATGAGTGACGGCAAACACTCTGCTGTTTATGCTGTAAGCACTGCACATGGGCACGTCACACACACAATGTCACAGTATCACGACTCCACTGTGTCAACACAGGTGAGCTCCCAAAAGCCGTCACAAACTATCGGTTCATAGCTATTCCTGCCGTATGTTTTAGGGAAATAACTGTGGTACAGCAATATAAATATTGATTTTCTAGATTTTGTAACTGCTAGAAACAGTTTTCAGGACTACATTAGATGCTAATGATAGGCCTATGCAGGCCAATTTTAAAGTGCATATTAGAGGATAATAAATCCTACAGAAGCTTCAGCCTCTGTAACATCATAGGTTACCAGTTTCACAAATTTATAAACATTAAATTAATAGGAAATAATATTTTAAAATTCTCTTAGAGGCATTTAGTTTCTTACAGCCTTCTTCGATGAACACTGACATGTTATTTGTCTGGGATGAATTATGAAGAACATCCAAGTCTTTCAGAAGAACATTCTGGTTTTGAATTAATATCAAAACTTCTTTCTGCAGTGTGGGTGCTTTCAGACTGTGCTGAGAAAGCTCTGGGAGAGAAAGTATGTTACATTGATCCAGCTAAAGCATCTCTTTTGCCTTTTCCTCCTCTTCCCCTATCTCATGTGCCAGAATTTCAATTTTGTTTTTGTTTTTTAGACTGAATATTCCCAGTCACTGACTCTGCAGCCTGTACTATTTTATCTATTTCTTCCTGCGATAATGCCAGACCTTCTTCATTATCTCTGTCTTGGGTTCTTTCCATTTTCAGTCGACTTGTCACATTAGTTAAATATTTCAGCTTTTGGGGAGGGGCTTTCAGGGTTTCCCACAGTTGTAGCAACCTTTTCTTCAGGCAGTTGGGATGATACTGAATTTGTTCTTTTTCCTTAATATTATTACTCAAAATTGCTATTATTACTGCTTCCATCATAGTTTGCAAATGGTCCCTCACACTCTTTCAAAGAGGTTGCTAGGTTTTTCTCTTGTTGGATGCTATCTTTATCTGCTTTAGATTAATATGATTTGTTTGTCCCTCAGAAGACATGTGCTTTGGATGATTTTTACTTCTTTTTATTATTCTTCTAACCTCTTTCTCTGACAACTCCACTTCTTCATCATCAATTTTTCTTTTTGAATTTTTTTTTAATTGTTGAAACTTTTTCTTGGAAGAATTTGCTTTTCCAGGCATCTTGATCTAAATAGTGCAATTATGATGCTTTTAAAAAACTCGACTGATTCTTCTCGAATGTGTCTGAAAACTGCACTAAGAGGAATTTGTGCCCAAACAACCAAAATGCCACAGGAACCAGATCTGAAGCTTTTTAAAAATGTAAGATTAAGGCACAAGGGCTGCCCAATCCTCCTTTGGGAAGATGGCATCGTTAAAGCTTTGTACCTGGTGAATGCCAGCCATGCAATGAGAGACGCTGGGCATGAGGCTGTGTGGGCTCACAGGGCCCCAGTAGACCCCACAACCACCGAATTACTCTGAACCCCTGAAGAGCTCCTAGCAACCCCAGTGCATCTGGAAGAGCTAGCTTTCCTGAGTGCACAGTCAGCCCTCCTTTCTCTACCCTGGATTCCTCGGTTTACACAGTGGGATGACGTCTGGTAGGAGAGAGGAAGAACACTGAATCATTTAGTCCAGTTCTTTTTCTTAAGCCTGGCTGTCTTAGAAAACATCCTCCTAGGGGACAAGTGGTCTTCCACGGCCTGTCAGTGACCTGAAGGAGTTAAGGAAATGCAGTTTCTTTCTTATCCCATATCAGAAAAGGGTTTGGAAGAAGCCCTATTGATTAACCTCCTGTTCAGTAAGAGTTCTTTAAATGGCCCAGTGATCCCCACTGTACTACTTTTCCTCAAGAAATTAAGTCATCAAAAGGGCCACAATATGTACTTGCCTCTGAATGGTGGTGATGTTTGTGCACAAATTTCAACCAAGTCAGAAGGTAGGTACAAGCAGAAGAAAGAGAGGGGAGCTCTGTCAGTCATTTATTTTAGATTCTCCCTGACTAACAAAGGTAACTGTGATACCACATTGTAGTTTTGACACAGCAGCAAATAAAAGAAAAATATTTTTCAGTGGCAACAACCAAGTAGCCTTAACCTTGCATTCAAATAATGTATCCTAATTTAACATCACTTTCATCAGTCTGAGGCAAATTTTAAAAAGTCATACTTGGAACAGAACCCGAATCTTAATCACAGAAGTCTAACCACAAGTTCCCCGGTATTAATTGGTTGGCAAAGATTTGTATTGATTCTTTAGCTGGCTCTCTGTGAAGCAAGATCACTGTAGTGCATTTATCTATAGGACTGTCTGACTGATGAGCTTCACTGACTAAAGTGCCTCCTCTGCTTAGTCCCAGTTTGGGGTTTGGGTCTTACTCATATTATCTTGTTCAATGGGACAGATAAAAAATAACTGGCTTAAAGATTCCTGCCACTTTTGGTCAGGAAAACCAGATGAAAACCTGTGTTTGAATCAAGGCAAACCGTAGCCAACAGTGAAAAATTGCTTCAGAGGGTTCGACTCCCCAAAATGGGTTAGGAAACTATTTTTGCACACCAAGAAAACACATTCACCACAATATTCCTACCTTTGTACCACAGGATCAAATACATCATACAGAAACCATCTTGTTTTTTGGAACAAAACAATTAATATCTGAAGGTATTTTTGAACTGAAGCCACACCATTATATGAATCTATATCACCACGCTGTGGTCCAATCTGTATATGGATTTCAGTGCTTCTAGCAGACTGATATCTGTACTCATATATTCTACACTGTGTTTAGTTTAGTGGAACCACAATCTCAATACATTTTTCTGTTTTACAAAGTTTTAGTTACTTCTTGGCAGGTCATCTTTAGTCTTTTATCATAGTTTTTTTCTACACATAACTTACAGAGGTTGCTTTCCAACATATTTTTGGACAGAGTGCTAACACATCTTTTTTTCTTACATTTTAGGGTTACTAAAAATATCTAACATTCAGTAAGGGCATTTCCATATGCTAAAGACTTAAGTATAGTGATTTTCTTGTGTTGTTTAATGAGACAGGCTGTTGATAATATTTTCACTTTCCATCTGGGAAAATAAATGATATTTGCTGCTTTGCTGTAGAACTCATCAGTGTTAGCTGGAGCCAAGGCAAGAGATAATAGTTCTGGACAACAGCCCCCGCCTCACTGCAGTAGCCCAGAAGTGACAGCCATAGCTTCAAAACATCATCATTTAATCTAAGCGATGTGAGTTTCTATGGCAGGGAGAAAGGAGAAGCTTGCTGACAGTATGTCATATTTTCATTATACTTTGGAGAGTAATTATAGGTTGTTATTCACATTTAGCAACTGATCTATGTGGTTTTAAGAAGAAGGCATTAAGACTATACACAAATATGTTTTTAAAATTCAAAATCAGTTTTTAAAATGTGACATTTAGGGCTTTTCCTAGGGTTCAGTGCACCAAACACATAAAATGTATTAAAATGTAGAAACCATACACCTTGCATTCTACAGCTGCCATTTATTTCATTTTGGCATAAAAGTAATTGTTGTTCTGAACATAATTGTATACATTTCCGTTATGCTGAAGTCCAATTACAATCTACTTTAATTCAGATTAATCATGCCAAGATGGCAATTCCATTACACTAAGAGTAAAATTTAATAGTCTAATACATGGCTACAGTTTCAATGGCTAAAACTATGTGTTTAACTACTTGAGAGCTCTTATTAAGATTAAAGTTAAACAAAAAGCATCTTAATCAGATCTTTAGTGGAAAACACACATTACATAACATGAGTGACCACAGCCTACGGAATGCTTTTGTAGAAGCTTTCAACTCAGAAGTATCTACCAGCAGGAAAGGAATAAAACTATGAATATAAATGTTTTCCTCATTTTCAACTTTGTCTATTTATTTTGGATGTTCTGTTCTTTAACAGTAGTCAGAATGCAGTGTTCTATAGATAGGAGTGTGGTTTAGACTGAATGACAAGATACAGTGTACAAGAAGAGAGCAGATAGTTTAAGTAAAGTAATCAATATTTGGTTTTAAACATATTTAACCAAAGGACACAGATAAGGAATAAATAGCTCCAACAACATGGCATCTTTCTGTATTTTAAGTAGGATGTTGGTGGATTTGGAGTTAGTGCCCCTCTAAAATGAACTGCACATTTCCTCTTTAGGGATAAGAAGACCTGTCAAAATAGCACCAGCAAGAGAGAAAGAGAATGTTTCTTTCTTATAATCACTTAAAGGTTGCATTATGATTTTTAACCACTGTCTTTCTTTGAATGTTCTGCCATGGTTAGTTGCTTTTTGTCAAAGAAGCAGAAAATACTGCTGTAGTAATTTTATAGTACAGAAATGATTTATATTTTGCTTAGTTATCCTTTTATATAAAAATGTGTTACTTAATATATGCACTATTTTTATGTAAAATTAAGTGACTTAATACAATTTATTTACAAATCCCCTTTGGTTATTTTATATGTCTGTATTTTGGTATTTTGTTGAATCTCTTGCTATTTTGATTAAGATTCAGAAGAAAATTTGTGTTATGGGAAACCACATGACAGACAGAACTCAGAATGAATCTGAGAAAATTATGTTATATTTAAATTTATAGATTAAAGTGTTCATTTTTATCTCTAGTAAAATTTAAACTATAGGTCACATTTGAAGACCATTTCATATTCTACATGCTGTGCCATGAGCTCCTAGAGGGTAGGTAACATGCTGTAAGTACCCATGACTAACACAATCTAGTGAATTAATTCATCTAGAAAAATTTCAACCTGAGAAATTGCTTTGGTCATAAATGAAATTTCCCACTAAACTATAATTTTTTATCTGTAGAAATAATGCAGCAGCCAGGGATTTAGCTCAGTAGTTTCGCCAACTGCTGTGCAAGCTCAAGGACCCGAGTTTGATCCCCAGTACCAAAAGAAAAGAAAAGAAATAATGCAGCAGATATACTTATTAGTGTTTTCCAGGAGAACCAAAATATATTGGTCAATCAATCTGAGTTTGTCTGTCTTCCTTGTTTTCTATTCTGAAGCAGCTGACAAATCTGCTCCTAATGGTCTTACAAACTTCATGGCTGTGATAAAATTGAGCAGGTATGGGACCAGGAGCAAATGAAGCAAAGACCTGGGTCTTCCTGGGTCACCAATTCCACCAAGAAAGGTGGGAGGAAAAGCTACTAAGCTCCTTTTGTGCTCAGATAGATCCCACTTACCCTTTGCCTTTTATGAATGGCTAGAAGATGCTAATGCTAGGACACAGGAGCATGGAAAGCTGCCCAGGCTTTCAACCACCCTGACTCTATTTTCTAGCATCAGATGCAGGCTGGCCTTTCTCACTTTGGTTTCTTGCAAAGAGAAAAAGGAGGGTCAGATTTTGGAGAAGAGAGCAAGCATTCCACCCGCCTTTTCCTACTTCAGGCAAAACTGAAAAGTACTTCAATTCAAACAGGATGAATCTGAGAAAATTTGAAGTTGCCTTTGAAGGTAAGTAAAGTTGTAACAAACACTTTGAAACTGACACATCTCTAACTGGGGAACCACAAAGGCTCACCTTGCCTTTGGCAAGATGATTGCTCCTAATTCAGAACCCACGAAAGCCAGAGCCAGTAAGGCTGCTGAAAGAACTGTCTGTGTTTTCAGAACTTACGAGGGCTCTTCGGACACAGCAACTCCTTCTTCCAGCTCTTGGGCTTGCTTGAACCACGGCAGCTTGGCCTCCACTGGGAGTTTCTCTGAGGAGGGAGGCATGCACATGAAAGAGAAGAGTTTAGTGCCAATCCAGGATTCTAGGGAAATTTCTGCTATGCTCACAGATCTTAGTATTGTACTAAACCCAGAAGTTATTATGTTGATAACTGCAATTAATAAGTTTTAAGATGAATTGCTGCTTCCTCTGAGGATGATGGTTTTATCAAGAAAAGTGGAATTAGATTTTTAGAACGTTTAATAATACTAGTTTCTGTATACATGCTTCCTCTTTATGATACCGAATAGCAAAGAAAAGTCCTTTTACTACAAAAACTCCAGGAGGACCAGCACAATATGCATGTAAAGAATCATTGAAGCATCTTTCACACATCTTAAAATAAACACAAAATATAATCTTTTTTTTTTTTTTTGCGGCACTGGAGATCCAACTCAGGACTTTGCATCTGGGAGGCAGGTGGTGGCACCACTGAGCTAAATCCCAGGCCCCTTGATAAATTGTATTTTGATACTTTCATAATTGTTTTTGCCTTTTGGGTAAGTGTGATCAATGCCATATAATTAAAAACAAGCTCTGCCACTCTGAGATTCACAAAACATTGCTTTATATATCTCACTTATTCAATACCACCCCAAGGCTCACTGACAATTAGAATATTATGGCAACTTAGGGCCTGTAACCTATAATTTGACTTGTTTTACGTATTTATCTAGATTTGGCCAAATAACACAGAACAAGCTTCCTGACTACTTCGTAGGGGAAAAATGGGGAGAAAAAGGAATAGGGAGGTTCTAACTGTTCCTACAGAAGTAACTGCCAAGATTCCCATTCTGCCATATTTATTAAGGTCATTTATGGGCATATTTGCCTTTATAGTATGAGCCATGAAGCTCTATCACCATTTTATAACATATAATTGCAAAGATGAAAGAAATATGTCCATATAGGCACACACCATAGAATTATATGGTATTTCAATGATGCTTAGAGAGCCAGGCTTACAACTTAGTTGTGAAAATATAGATTTTATTTTTGATAGTGAACCACAAATTGCTTTTCTTTCTCTGAAGTGGCTCAGTAAAGATAGATCTAAAAACTAATCCACCATTTTTAGTTAAGAGCATCACTATTTGTCCTCTATGTGCACTTAATTGTTTATAGTCAGAAAACAAAGTGAGTGAGAAGTATAAATTTCCAAAGCCAAAAGATTTGCTACCATTTGAAAGAAAGCAACATGGCGGGTGCACATAGCTCATTTTACAACTCCTGTGTCTATCCCAAGGAAAAGGCTCAGTCAGTGAGGCCATCCCTGATAGCATAAGAAAGCAAGCACTCGATCTCACAGCGACACACAGTTCAGTTTGGCACCCATACCACATGACTGTAGCACTTTACTATTGAACTGAATCTTGTCAGGTGTACTGATGGCCACCTCTTCTGATACTTGAGGACACTGATGATAGTTAAGAGTTAAGGTAACATTTGGAGAGAACTTACTATATTCAGTTACCAGGTTAAGTACCTGATTACATTATATCTCCTCTAATCTTCACATGATCCTGGGATAGATACTATCCCCCCGCTCCATTTTACAGATGAGAAAACTAAGGCTTAGAGAGATTTATTAAAAGTAATCAGGATTTCTGATATGTTTTCAGATTTTGGTTTCCTTTTAAGTTATTGATTTAGATCTAATGATACCATTCATTCACACCAGAGGTATAATAAAGAGCTAGATTATGGCTCATATTCATAGAAATTTAATGGCTTAAAGAAATGAGAAAGAAATATGAACCATTCTTAATATTAGAAAGTGGAAGAGGCTTATAATAAAGAGTTTATTTCATTTTAATTGTTCATAACTTTGGATTGTCCTAGTTCACTGGTAGACTAGTAGCAATAATAGCACAGAAGTGAGACTAGTATTCATGCTAATCTGAGCTAATCTTGCTCATTAAGTAGAACTTTTCTAAAATTTCTTTTTATAAGTTGTTTCCAGTATATACTAAATTGTTATATACTTCACATTTTCATTTCAAATTATGCTTTTAGAATTCAGTCTCATATTTATGTTTTAATTTTCAGTATAAAAAGCATAGTTTTCTGTTTCTTGAAGTATGAGACTTCCCAATGTGTTTCAGGCTGACACAGTTAGATTCCCTTGCTTTCAACAGCAAGATATGTGGATAGTAAATTACACAAACATTTCTATACAATCTCATCTCTCTTTAAGAAGACATACAGGGCATTTTTCAGCAATAGTCTTCAAATCACTTTATGACTTGGGAGGTAACTGTCCACAGTGATTTCTCTATGGAGCACTTAATAAAAATTTACAATCAAAACCATTTGAAATATTTAAAAAGAGAATTAAGTCCATTTAGTAGAGTCTAAGTTACACAGAATCACTATTAAGAATACTGGGGATAAATAAAAAATTCCAAGGAGTTTAAAACAGGTGCCTCATACACACAACAATGGGCAGACTGGTAAAGAGCGCCTGCCAAGTTACCTTTGGGTTTGTAGCATGGAGTAGGTATGATGCATTCCTCTTTTATGTGGGGCTTCGTTTTTGGGCTGCAGCCTCCTGTGTGCATTCCTCGGTGGTCCATGCAGAGGACCACACGGTACCTGAGGCCCTGGCCACATGTCACCGTGCACTGGAAAGAGATGGTGAAAGGAGACTCACAGGCGAGGCCTTCTTTCCTTCACTTCCCTCCTAAGACTTTATACAAGGGCTCCTTTTCATACGCGGACTCCTGGTGGATTTGTACCACTTCTTACCAGTCATGGCATCTTTTTTCCCTTTGGGTATTTGAGGTGAAGCTAGCTGAAAATTAAATCACTTTCAATTTCTTAGGCTTGGATTAATCTGTCACCAATCCTGGAGGACCCACTGTGCAAAGTCTCAAATCAAGGACCAAAAAAAAAGGAAAAAATAAACTAGAGTGTGCTCAAATTTAATCACCAACACTGCGTTTTTATTGAGTTACTTTGCTAATGATTGCAATGTCCAAAACTATGAGGAAATGCTAGCTCCCACATGGGTATTAACAGATTTTATATTGCCATCAGAGCTAGTTTGTATTGCAGCATGGCCAATCCAACTGATTATATTGAAATTGAAAAAAAAAAACATTAACAGAAACTGATTCAATAGCCAGATATACACAATACCTATAATGGTTCTATACCTCCAGTATGTAAAGGAAAACATCACAATTCTCACCTGCACCTACACAGCCAGCTACAAGGCTCAGTGAGGAGTCCCTTGCCATTTTTGTAGATAAGAGGACAATGATTTACTTCTACATATTTATACCTTATTTGCCATTTCCCTCTTTGCATTAGCAGCCAAGAAACCTAGAATAGCATTTTAGGCTTAGTTACAGCAGGTTTCCTAATATCCATTATTTTTTGCTTTAATTATTCTTCTTCACCCTCATATTAATTATTTTATGGTTTTCATTTTTATCCCTTTACCCTCAATGACTGATATACATAGTTTTAATGTTAATTCACTCCGACCCTCTTTGGATATAGACAGAAGATAATAAAAAATGAAATTAAACTGTGGTCTACTGAGTTCTGTCATCAAAGCAGCTTTCACACATTATGGCTGAATCATTCAGCCTCAACTATTCTAGAAAGGCAGTTGCCTACCCAATAAAGGGGTGCAGTAGAGAGTCCTTTGAAGGAAAACCAAGAAAGGCATTTAAAAAAGTCATTTACTTCAGTCGTGCTGGACTGGGACCTTCCTACTCAAGGAGCTAAGTGGGAGGCTTCTAGATAAGTCAAGAGAGAAGGGCGGAGCTGCACAGGGTACCTGTGGGCCAGGGTGCGAGAGGAGAGGGAGGAGTGGACTTACTCCCCTAAGGAACAGAGAAAGAGGGCACAGTTACCGGAGACCACTCCTGTGCCAGCCATTTAGGGCAGTCAAAAATGTTGCAGGGCTGCACGACGGGCATCTTAGGGGTGTACATGCATTTCCACTCTTCCACTGAGGTGACCCGTCCCTGGATGTCCTCCTCCTCACAGGAAACTGCCCGGCTCTGGATGCCCCCCCCACACGAGGAGGAGCACGCGGTCCATGGGGTGGCCTCCCACCTACAGAAGCAAGGGGAGTCATCAGGGTAGACACGCACACGGCCAGACCTCCTCACGACCTGCCAACCAACCCCACTCCCTGGGCCTGCTGGGGTCATTGGGTCCTCAGAGGATACAGTTCAGAGAACCAGAAGATGCTGACCAACTGCGCTCCGATAGTAAGCAAGAGGATGCCGTGTTGGCAACAGTACTCCAGCTCCTGTGAAGCTCTACACGAATGGAAGACGGTACAGTTTGGGAAGCTGTCCGCGAGGGTGTCTGTGCTGTCTGTAATCCACACAGGAGGGGGCAGTTCAGTCTCAGTCCTTCTCCCCATGGTTTCATGATGTACATATAGGGGTATCAAAATGTATTCATTTATTTACTTTTCACTAAGTCCCATTAAGTATCTTTGTCAAGACTCAAACTGGGTAATCAGTTAACACTAACAGCTTGCACCTGGGCAGATACTTTTATTTCCAACTTAATACTTTATTACTTTACTGCAGGGTATTTTTCACAGGAGAAGCTCATAAAAGATCGGTGTAAACAAAAACTCTTTCTTCCTTGCTCCTGCAATTGTCGGCTTGGAGACTTCATAGGCTCAGCACAATCCTGATCTTTAGACTGCGCTGGAGCAGAAGTGTTAATAACGGCATTATTTACTTATTCTCTTACTACCGAGGGACAGTGGTAGTTTAGATTTCCTCCAGTAAAGTGTTTCTGAATTGTGAAGAGGTTTGTTTTGGTTGAAAGGCTTATAGCATCTGAATCTAGAGACAATAACAATATTGCTAACAACATTTAAGACAATTCCATTGATATTTCAGAGCTCTATATAGTTTGGACACATTTGGGATCAAATACAGAGAGCTATCTTTGTCTAATTCTTTTCTCTCCTGTAGATTTAGAGAATGTGACACTTCTAAAAACAAGCATTGGGACTGAATGAGCTGAGTTTGTCATTCTTAATGCATTCAGCTTGTCTATGAGGGTGACCAAGGAACTCTAAGATTTCTTTTAGAATTATGAGAGATAATTTAAATGAAAGAGAAAGGAAATTTCACCAAGTTGATCTACTTGAATAGTTAAATTCAAAACTATTGCACAGGCACCCATGAAGACTCTAATTGTTCTGTAGGTAGGATTTCATGAATGTTGTGGACTTGATTTCTCTTCTGCATGAGTCAGAGTAATGTGTGTTTCCAGCTAAGAGGGTTTCCTCTACATTTTCTCTGCACCGTGTAAGTGTAGGCAACAACTCTTATCTGCACTGCCAACAGCCAAGATATACTGCCAAGTATAATACTTTCCTAAGTGTTTTTCCCCGGGAGACACATAAGAAAATGTCATTTCAGGGAAATTGAGGCTCTCTGTTTAGTCCTTGGGAGATTTTTTGATGTTTCAAGAGAATGAAGTTGCTCTGCAGGAAGTTTCTCTTCCAAAAGGGCCAGGCCAGTTCTCACTGGTCTCCATGTGAATCTTGGGAGGGCTCCCTTGTGGAGTAAATAACAGGCCTGTTACATTGAAGCCAGCCTGAACACAGAACTACTATCCACACCGGATTTGATTTGATGATGAAGTAGAAATATGTTTTTTTTTTTTTGGTACCTGGAATCGAACTCGGGTCCTTGCGCTTGTGCAGAAATATGTTTTTTAATGCACATTTAATCTCTTAGAATATTAAGATGCTATAGAGAACACATTTTATAATTGACACTCTAAAATCCCTGAACTTGACCCTCCTAAAGGGAGAATGATTAATTTCTGTCTCAACACTTGAACCTGACCATAGTGCAATTTCACAAACAGAAATAAGTATTATTTTCAATGTCAGCAATTGCAAAAAAAATGAGGGTAATATTATTCTAAGAATTTATAGTATATTTCCAGCATACAGCTACAATTTTGCATGTGAAATATTATGATGTGCATCCTCATATAGCAAAAGGGTTACATGAGATTTTAAAGCAGAACATGTTTGGTTATTTTATAACAAAAGCTGAGATATGGGATCAGTTAGGAGATCTTAAAACAGTGACCAGGGTAAGTACTTGGAATAAAAGAAGATTTATCCAAGAATCTTGTTCTGGGATCTGGACTCTTACCCTGAGAGAACATTAAATGAATTTGTGAACCATATATTTTAACTCCTTTGCTTTCACTGGTTTAAACACACAATGTGTTTAGTTTAAGAAATTATCAAAATCAGAAAGGGTGTAGAGAGGTAGTATATTAATTATTAATCAACAATTCATCAGCCTGTATTCTTACTTCAGATATGTGTTAAGTCAAAGATTGAGAACAGTAAAGAACAATCTAAAAATTCAGTAATTGTGTGTTATATGTATACTTGTGATCTTATTTCTATTTAAATATTTTAAATAAATAAAGCTTTCTTCCTTGACTATTGGGTGGTTTCCACTTGAGAATCTTTCTTAATTCTTAGTCATTTTTATGAAATGAAAATACATTTGTAGAAATCACAACTATGTCGTAGGGCTTTGTCAGTAAAGCAGAATTTCTATATTCAGTAATAAAAGCAAAAGTAAGAAATATAGTTAGTTTATTTGATAATTGTCCTTTCCTATTGTGATTCAGGGACATGCCAAGGGTATACGTAGGATGTGGCACAAACATTAAGGAGGATTATTTCAATAGACCATGGGGCTTTGGGCATTTTACGGAAATTCCATTCTATAAAAGATCATGTCCAGCTTAAGACAGGCAGGCACTAGTTATGCCAGAAAAATATAAACAAGAGAAATCATGGAGGCTATGAGATAAATCTAGGAGCTGCCATTACAGGTAAAACAAACTTGACGTTGCTTTCTTGACATTGAACTTAGTTTTTATTTTAATTTTTTTTGGTTTTTTTGTTTGTTTGTTTGTTTGTTTGGTACTGGGGATCGAACTCGGGTCCTTGTGCTTGCGAGGCAGGCAATGGAACCACTGAGTTACATCCCCGGCCCAGTTTTTATTTTGAAATGTATAACCTTCACATAAATACTTATGCCCTACGAATACTTATTTTACAGATACAAAAATTGCAATAAAAGGAAATTTTGGTTCCGTTAAATTGATATTTGTTACTTTCATTAAATTATCAAGGACCGAAAGAGTTCTGGGTCAAATCCGCAGAATATACATCATCAGGAGCATTCAAAAGCCATTCATTGTCTTTATCAATATAGTTGTAAGAAAGGGACAGGGAGCTGATGAGATTGCCATTTAGTAAAGGAACTTAGCAACAACTGCATCTAGTGTAAATCGAATCTCTCTTTCTGCGTGTCACTACTAGAGTGACAGGTGAAAAGTGAGACTCCTGTCGTATCTAGACAGACACGGGATGACAGCTTGCACTGGTGCATGTGCTGCAGATAAATCTTAAGAATATGCACATCCATGAGTGAACACACAGGAATTGAATATACGTGAGTTAATAGTTGAATAACACACAGTTTGCACACCTATGCAATATGTGGGTGTTGACTGTTGAGAAAGGAATAGGAAACCAAAATGTCACCGGGGTGCTGGACTAAAGGACCTCAGGGACCCCATCTGGGTACTACTTTATTACAGGCTTGGGGATTAAACTTTTGAAACTGCTTTATTTTGCAGTTTTGAATACAATTATTTTCCAGGCTTAGTTACGTTCAGATTGAGCAAACTGCTGTAGATTTTTTCCAGCTACTTAAAGTCTAATTTAAACTTTTGGTTCCAAATAGCAGCTGATCCCCCAAAGACCAAAAAAATGAAGGAAATAGAACAAAGATGAATTTAAACCCAATTCTAATTTCTGCTTTCAGTGGAACTGTTTCAAATATGGTCAGTAGCAAGTGGCAGTGGTTAGTATTTCCTTCAGCACATCCAGTTTTCTTATGAATACATTATAAAGATAAAAATTCTTATGAAATTTTAAAATTTCACTTTTTTCTAGTTTAAAAAATATTGTATTTTAAAAACAACACATCACATTAAATTTCTGAACAATAAAGATACAAAAAATTGCATTTAATTATAATTTCTTCAAATCAAAAAGAGGACACATAAAAAGCCCCTATGCAGAATAATACCACATCTGGAACTTCACATTTATGATGTTGTGATAATGCTTTAGGTGGTGTTTGTTTAATAGTTAGCAACAGTGGTTTAATGACTAGGATCCTATTGCAGAAGAAACATAGAAAAGGGCAAAGAGAATGAGAGAAAGACATAACACAAACCTGTACACTGTGTCTAATCAGTGTGATTACCATGTCCACCTCAATGCAATATGATCCTATCTTGAGTGACAAGCTTGCAGTCTGAGCAGGTCAGTAGTATTCAAAAGCAGAGCTCGGGATGGATTGCAAATCTACCATCTACCATCTTATTTTTATAGAAAAACACAAAATCTTTCTCTACATATGTCTATGTCTATATATATATATATTTATATATATATAAAAGCATCAGAAGACTGGTTTGCTAATTCTAACATCAGGATGATTGAGTTACGTACCGAGGAAGGGGATGGTAGAGGTCATAAGGCATGATCTGCTTGTATCCGTCACTGTTAGGAACAATAATGCCAACCCTCTGAGTAGAAGGTACACACAATAAAATAAACACTAAATGATTACATCATACAAAATTGTTATACAATTGCAAAACAACATTAATATATCATCTCTGAAAAACAACAAACAGTTCAAAATCTTTATGCTTGTATATGCTCTAAGATGGGGCACGTTCTCTGTAATTAATCCTCTGATCCAAGCAGGAAATACCATCGGAAAGGGTGGTGGCAGGAAACCTTGGCACCTTATCATTAATGATGACACAATAAGCTTATAAATGTTCTGTAATCCCCCAAATTATCCGTCATATGAGGTCACCATCATTGTCATCATTGTTAATGTTACTTCCAGATGCTCACCAAGCAGTTACAGTTTCTGTCTCACTCCTGATGAAAGCAAAAGCTATTTGAGCACAAATCTGTACCTCAGAATTGACAGTACTATGCAACGTGCATTAGCAAACAGGTTTCGTCTCTTGGCAGATCTGATGATTTTTACTAATACCTGGAAAGTAGCCACTTGTCTGTTTAATAAAAGCAGAGAGGAACTACCAAATATAGTAGGCAACTATCAGCAAAAGTAGATTCTCTACAAGAATAAAGTTATAGAAACTTTTCATAAACATAAAAGGTTTTTTTTGCCCTGTAACATGCTATATGTTGTTAATTGTTATGTGGTGGTGGTTGTGATGCATCTGTTGTTAGAATTATCTAGTGCTCTGGGAAACCTGTGAGGTTGAGGATGAAGCAGAGGCTAAAGGAGCAATGAAAAATGGCATTAGATGCTGCGTGACTAAAGAATGTGCAAGAAATGATGTCACAGATTGTGTAGAAGTTCCTGGAGGTCTTTAGGATTCCAGTTAACCTTTCCACTGACAATGGAAGGCTCCCGCTGGCAAGCCTGGGTCCTTGCAGAGGCCTGGTCCATGACATGTGGAGGACTTGTGCACACACAGAAGAGTCTTATTTTGCAACTGATAAATGCTAGGGAGCCCTTCTTTTGAATACCGAAGGGACTTATGTATTCTATCTGTATCCTTGGGTTTAATGGATGGGTACTTATTTATAAATCCATGTAATAATGTCCATATATTCAGCATAAATGTTTATACCTACATTTTAATAAAGGCTTTCAGTTTGACCTTATATTCTGGCAGAGGATGATATAATATGCTCTTTCTATATGGTTAGCAAGCCTAAGCAAAGGATGGGGTGGGCATATTGTGGATTAGAAAGACAAAAACTGACACTGACTGGAGATCATGAAAGACAAGGTGGAAAGAGGGAAGGAGAAAGAGGCCTCCACAGATTCTGAAGAAATTACTGAAATGTACAGAAATACTTAAGAGAAACTAAATGTTTGAAGCAAAATAGAGAACAAAATTGGGAAGACAGATATTTATTCCCAGAAAGGAAAAGGATTGGAGTACTAAAGTTTATTTTACATAACTAACTTTTTTGTATTTATTTGTAGGACTAAATATCTTACACTTACAAGAAAATTTCCAATTGTGTGTGCGCACGTGCATATCTCTGTGTGCATGTGTGTGTGAATGTTATTTTTATTTAACAATGTTCATAAAACTGAATACTACCTTTGGGTATTCTCAAAATCCCATAGATCTTTAACACAAAAATTGAATGAATATTTTATTAAACGTGTGCCCCTGTTTTTGGAGTTAAATGTTTTATTCACTTCTGCCTTCTGACAGACAAGAAATTGGATGAAAGCCTGATTCTGCCTTTTGTTAGAATCTTATGATCTCCTTGTAACAATGATTACATCTAGTAATTAAGGGAATTTGCTTTGTAAAAGGACTGTATTTGAAAGAATGCCAGCTTCCTAAATTTCTTCTAATAACTTGGACCTATACTGTTATCCAATACCAGTCAATTAAGGAATAAATCAGATTGACTTTGAAGTTGTATTTTACCTGCCCTTAGCATCTTTATTCATGCCTATATCAATTTCTAAATGCAGAACTGAATCCATTGCCTTCTATTCTGAAAATATTTATGGCTATAATTTGTCATCTTCAATATTGAAAACAACTTTTGCAGATCTCCGTCAGGTGATTTATCAGCTGATGATATTTAAGATGGAGTCAGTAACATTGAAGGAGACCAGCTGAACCAAAGAAAGGGAATAAATAGGGGAGTGCACAGAATTCAAGATGTTGGGCTTTGCTTTGGACTGATTTAGAAATAATGTTTTTGTTTGAAAAGGGAGCTTTAAACATGGATTCAGCAAAAACTATAGCTGTATTTGTCTTTCTGTGGCACGGGTCATGGTGAAGACTCATAAACTGACTATGGCACCTGTGAAAACAGAGAGATATCAGAACAATGGTGCTCTGTCCAGTCCTGCAATGCATATTCGTGTGCATGGGCTCGGCTTCCCCCTGGGCTCATGCCATAGCCCAGCCTCTCACTACACCAGCACAGAAGGGGGACGGCTTTGCCCAAGCTTAATTCCCTTTTGCTTACCTTTAAGACACTGTTTTTTTCTTAGATGAAGTGCACATCATGGAGAAGGACAAAAAAAGGGTACAATTTAGGGACTTAAATAAATTTCCCCATATGCAGGTCTTACTTACAGTGTGCGTGTATGCATGCATGCATTCAGACATGCATCTGAGTATGTGGGAAGCGGAGAAGGAGGAAAAGTGATTTTCAGAAGTGGTCATAAAGAGAAGGTACAAGAAACAGTTGGTTTGGAGGTGAAACTACTCATCTCCATTGCCTTAAGTATCCTAACCGCTTACGTGCATTTCATAGTTGGCACTGATGTGACTCCACCGAAAACTGCTACCATTGGAGGATTTGGTGGTGAGAAAAGAAAGTGAAGATGAGAAAATGATCACCCTGGAGTAGTAAGAGACACATACTCCCGCCTCTTCTCACAGTTCACACCTCACTGAGTTTTCCTGTGACAGGAGAGCACTTCACTATTACGGGAGGCTCATATAATGAAATATTTTGAAGCACATATGCATAAAATGTTTGAACCATTATCAATGAAATGGAAATTTTTCAGATGTAATGGCAATAGGAAATATTAAATACAAAAAGAATGTATAATATAACTCACACTATTAAGAAAATTTGTATGTTTATATATAATCTACATAATCATGTAACTATACAGGTCACATACATGTACTCTGTCATACATGTAGTTAGAAAAACATCTAGCACCTAACACCAGTAGGGAAACACCTAACACCTATGAGTATTTTTTTCTTGCTTTTTAAATATATTTTTTCTGTTTTCCAAGTTTTTAGATAATGAATTACCTTTAAGAATCACAGCAATTAGAATATTCAAATACAAAATTTTCAAGTAGAAAAGCATCCAAGCATTGGAACTATGGCATAAAGGGCTAAAACGAGGCCATCACCTCAATTTCCACATGACTTAGAGACTGAGTCTTGTGTGGAAATGATCTAAGACGCCACTTTGGATCTTTAAAAAAATCAAACCCTAATCGGGGTCATACCACTTCACTGTGGGATTCACACATTGCATAAATCTCTATGAGAAAAATCCTAATGTAACTAACTCCAAGGGCACTTAATTTATGAGGCTCTTTTTATCGTGGAAATGAACCATAGAAGATGCTCTCAGTGACGCTCACTCCTGCCTTCCTGACAGCTGCTTGTGGCCTCAGCTTTTCCGGATGAGCGTGGAGACAGCTCATCATCTGCCCTGTAAGTGTTCTTTTCCCTGATCCACATTCCTGGGGCTTGGCCACGCCTCCCTTTCCCTCTGTGCTTTGGCATCTTTGCTCCTTCTCTTTCCTGTGCTTCCTTCAGGCACTCGGTTCTTCCGGTCACTTTGGTTCCAGCAGCGTCCTCCAAGTGTGTTCTCCTTGCACCTTTCTGTCTGTAGGAGTTGACTTGTCCAGGCAACCTCCTCACCGCAGTCACAGAAACTGATCATTTACTTCCCAACTTCAAAGCCATAAGGGGCTGCATGATGCCCAGTGAAATTTCACATTCAAATGCTACCTCTTCTAAAGTCTTGCTTGTCTCTTTTAACATCTAGCCAGAAATTCTCCGTCCTGAACATCCATCACACTAACTCTTCTTATTACTTTCAGCTCTGTCTTAGCTGTGCACAAGCCTTGCATTAGTATAGCACTGTGAGACAGAACCCACGACGGTCTTTACTGTTATGTCAGGACAGTGCCCTGCACTTGGGCAATTAGTGAATATTCACTAAATGATGTCATGCCCTGGGCGCAGATGCAAAGGCAGGCAGTACAGCTACCACTCAGCATTAAAACAGAAGCAGAGTAAACAAAATACAAGGTTAAAAGAGAGAAAAGGAGGGAAAGAACTCCCGAACTGTTGCATGCTGTGCAGCATCCAGTCCCACTGCCCGCAGCACTGGCTTTCCTGTCTGAGAGTCAGGACAGTCACTGGAGTGTAGGAAGGTGAGCAGGCACCCAGGCGACTGGCTGACTGGCTGATGGAGGCAGAGAAAGCGCAGAATAACGACCACTGTAGTTCCAGCCTGCTTGGCTTAGCTCTTTCCACTGGGCCTGTTCCAGAAGTGACTCTGAGAGCTTTGTAACGATCTCTTCCCTTTCTGTCTTGTATGTCTGAGATACCATGCTGCTTTGTGACTGGGCAGCTCAGCTCCTCTGGACAGGGTTGGGCCCAGATTCTAGTTGATTTATCTTTGCCTTTGTTGAGGTATCAAGCACAAAAGAGGGTACAGGGCAGGCAGTAAATTTTTTAAAAAGGATGAAATGAAATGATGGGTGATAGAAAGAGTTTCAGCATAGACAATGTGTTTCACCTTCTGTGGAAAATTCCAGGGCAGTCGAAACTAACTTCTTCCTAAATAACATGTTAGACTATTAGCAGGAAAGAGCTAATAAAATGTTGAGAAAAGACATAAAGACTTTTCTTTCTCCTGAGTGGTAGAGCACAGAAGATTGTAGCATAATGAGGGAATGGACTCCTCGAGAAGCTGGAGATGGAAGGTGCTATGGTTTGGATCTGAGTGGCCCCCAGAGGCTCCTGTGTTGAAGGCTTGGTCTGCAGTGTTCAGAGATGGGACTTGGGGAAGTGGCTGGGCCACAAGGCTCTGACTTCACCAGAGTGTCACCATTGCTGGCTTCATAATTTGAGGGGCTAATGGTAGGTGATGGAAACTTAAGAGGCATGACCTGTTAAAGGGAATAGGTTCTTGGGACATGCCCCTGGGGCCTACATAGTGTCCCCAGGCCTTTCTTCTCTGGCTGGCTCTGTGTCTCTGTCTGACTCTGCTTGCCATGAAGTGAGCAGTCTCCTCCTCCACATGCTCCTGATGTAGATGTTCTGCGGTGTCTAAGGCCCAAAGTAATGGAGCCAGCAGGCTACAGACTGAAATGTCTAAAGCCATGAGCCAAAATAAACCTTTGCTCTTTAAGTTGATTTTCTTGGTTATTTTGTCACAGTGACAGAAAGCCGACTAACACAGGTCAGTACTCTTCTTGGTAGTTTTATTCCATGTAACCTTGATTGAGTACACGTGGACTATAGCTTTGGTCTTCATGAATTCCGATTGTAGTACGAAGTCAAGGACTGAATCTAAGATGCAGTAAGAGTGGGTGTCTCGGAATACAGCCCTTGGACCCTATCCTACCTTTCTGTTTCCACTGGTTGCTGAGGGCAGAGCTCGGGGCTCTGTGGCCCATAGCTCAAACACCCCGAGCTAAGATGATTATCGCAGAGTTTCCTAGTGCTTGACAGTTTCCTGATTTTCCTGAGTTATCCTGACATTTATAGAGGTAAGGTGGAATGCAACATGTGAGGAAATGTTTGTAAACAATTCCCGGTTTTTCCAAACCGTAGTAACTGGTAAGCAACATTCATTTACCTGGGCTTGACTGAAACTGGGCCCCTGCTTCATTGTCAACATCTAAAAACATCTTTTTAGGCAAATTCATTTTCTGCTATAAAACTGTAAGAGTTTTAATATTTTGAATCAAATAATACAAAATTTCCTAACACCCACCTTTCTCAGGTTAAATATCTTGATATTGATTAATATAATTTTTAAATTACTTTTAGGTGAGACTAACATTTTCTTGAGCTTTGTTGGCTTTTTCTTGAATTGAATGATATGGGCACTGTTTGATTTGAATAAGCACCAGTATTTACACTCGCATGAAAGACACTTGCTTAATCTGATATGTGATCAATTCAAACACCTAAATCTTGCCCTGAAAGGCTTAGCAGCCCTGTGCTGGCTGCAGGCCTCTGTGTTGCATCTGGACCAGATCTAACAGGTCGCTGAGGGAGCCATGGAGGGTGAGGGCCATGACAGCTGCACATGGATCGGGCTCCCTGTGACTCCCCAGTCTGTGGCACACTTGGATCCACACTCCAGCTTGGTTTTGCCCACCCCGACTTGGGACAGGTCACCTAACCTGTCTCAGCTTCAGCCTTTTCGTCTGTAAAATATAGACAACAATCTCTGGCCTGTTAACTTTGTAGGGATTGTAAAGCAAAAATGAGATAATGGGTATGAAAACATCTTACAAACTTCAAATAGAAGTGAAATTGGGCAAGTCATTTTACCAGTTTGGGTTTCAATGTAGTAATGACAGCTAAATTGGTAGCATTCTTGACACATTGCTAAGTTTTATATGCATTCTTTTGTTGATTCATCTCAGTTACTCTTTGGCAGGAACATTATGTTCATTGTTTTAGAAGGTAACACTTAGGCCAAGAGGCATTAGGTAAAGAAAATACCAAGGTAGTAGATTCAACGTGGCTACAGACTGATAGATTGAGGTTAAAATGGAATAATAATAATAATTATTATACCATTAACTCATAAGCTGAGCAAAAAAATTACACAAATATTACACTTTTAAAAAGTTCAAAATGTAATATATGAGGTGATCTTTCTATTAGTGATGAGCTGGCTTGGCAGAAAGATTGAATTGCTCCAATAACTGAGTTATTGTTGGTTACCTCTAAGTGCATCTGAAAGCTTGGAAAGACATTCTTGTGCCTTCTAAAAGGCACCAGAAGTCTGCTTTGCTTATCTAATTCGAAGTAGAAATCAGATTTTATGGTCATTTTTCTGAGTGCTTACTCATGAGCTGTCTCAAATAGTATATTTAAATGGGATTGATCAGAATGAAGAAAGTCATTACTTTTCTAAATCATCTAGCTTGTATAATAAAGTTAGGCATTACATGATCTTCATGATTAAAGACATGATTTCATGATCTTCATGATTAAGATATGATTTCATCATATCTTAATTGCTAAATAAGGAATCATTATTTAGTCCTGACATTGAGTTTTCCTTTTTGGGAATATCTGTGGTGTAAGTGAAATGGCAGTGCCTCATAGCTGGTTACATGGGGTTACCAAACACTTGTGAATGGAGATATTATGAGGTGCTAATTATTTTAATTTCTCATGATCATGATATTTTAAAAATATGATGTGATTTTTTGTTGTTTTTTGAGACAGGATCTCACTATGCAGTTTAGGCTAGCTTTAATGTGGCCCACGCTGGCCTGGAACTTGTGGTGATCCTCCTGCCTCAACTCCTGTAGTACTGTGATTATAGTCATACACCACCCACCCGGCTGTGATTTACTTTGAAGCTGTTATTTTCCTGGGAATTTTGTTTCTTCTTGTTACGATAACAAATTAAGAACTGCTTTCTGGACTCATAAAGAATTCTAGATTTGCATCTTTTCCTCTTACAGAGGAGAAAGCTGGTTTTTGTGGAGTTTCGGAGTTTCTCTGAGGGAACATCAACTTTATCATAGCCATGATCTTTGTCATATCAGGAGCAGCTCACATTACTGAACGCTTGTCATGTGTCAGGCACTGGCTGAGCTCTTTAATTGTATCACATCACTTACTCCTCATGACAGCTTTATGAGGTTAAATGCTGTTACCATCCTCCCTTCAGAGGATGGAAACCTGAGGCTTAATGAGAATAAGTACTTTGCTGATGGCTGCTCACCTTGGAAGTGGCAGCGTCAGGATCTCAAGCCCGGCTGTGTCACTGCAAACTCCCACTCCTAACCACCAGCCCACATCGCTGTGACTGGTCCATCACCAGCAATCGTGAAAATGCAGGCTTTCCCATGCTACCACATATACTACCTTTTCCCCTGGCAATGTATTTCCTTTCAATTCTGACACTTGTTTTTCATAATCTGGTCCCTGGCCAGGGATAATTTATGCAACTTACTGTCAAAATAAATGGAGCTGGACAAAAGAACAAAAATTCCACTTGAATCACCAAGAACTGCCACTTGGGACATACAAGTTTGGACATTTGCTTAGGACTATTGCTCCGAATTCCTCCAGGGAAGGGGAGATTTGGATGCAGTTTCAGCTAGGAACAGATTTGTTTGCTATTGATTGTGACCACGATAGTACGATGAGTGAGAGCTTTTTTCACTTGTCTACCCTTTGCCAACTCATTGCTGCCTGGGAGGGAAAACTAAAGTCTGTGGCAAACAAATCTGAAAGGTGATTCTTCTCACAAACAGTGACCTTCTCACAAACAGTGTCTTGCACAATTTCCCCTTGAGACCCTCAGGAGCCTGACCCATCTCACAGACTAAGGTATGCAAGGCCAAAGGCTGCAAGTTTTACATCTGAATCTGCTCTGGTAGCACAAAGTGCTTATTAGCTGAATTAAAATGATACTTTTTAAATTACTGCTGAGCTATAGGTATACACTTGATGGACTTTTCACCTTAGAGACGAAAATGGCACAAAACACTGCACAAATTTCAGAAAAGTTTCCCGGGGTATAAGATAGAAGTTAGGACTAAAGGATGGTAGGCACAGGAGAGAATTTTGTATTTTAGTAGATCCCAAATGCTTAGTGACATGGCATTAAGTGTATAGTTATGCAGCAGATGTCTGACACGTGGAGTGGCATGTCTCTGAACCTGGGTGGTCAGTACCATGCCCAGAACATGCAATGCACTGCACACAGTGTGAAGGATGTCACAGCTCCCAGCTGCCAATGAAAACCATTATTAGTTTCAGCTAAAAGTCATTACATCTTTATTCTGGATTTTCTCTTTACTTCCCTCACAAGCCTTAAGCATTGGATCCCTTTTTGAGACCACTTTTGGCTAGGAAACTAAGTATTTTATCACTTCATTAAAAATGACTGCATTAATGACACAGAAAGCAGCAGTGCTGTCTTGGGATGAATCAGCTGGGTGGCCATCGTGGTTCAGGTTCTGGGCTCACAGGGCCACTGACTTAAATCTCTGCCGCAGCAAAAGGGAAAGGCACTATCTGTCATGGACACTCCCAGGCTTGCTTGTAGAAGAGTGGAAACAAAAAATGCTAAATCATTGAATTCCAGGTGTCTCCTTATAGAGTATAACTTCATCTATGTCATAGTATAGACAACAGAGGAAAGAAGCATAGCAAACACAGTAGCAACATTACCTGTGGGCATTAGGGGTTCTTAGTGAATTCTATTGTTTTCCTTATAGATTTTTAACTTACAAACATTTCTATGTTAGCATTTAGAATCAGAAAAAAGCCATAAAAATATAAAAATTAATTTGAAAGATGTAAACATTCTTGTTAGCACTGGGTGATCTAATCTATAACCATGGCAGCCAGTGGCTGTGGTTGGTGAGGGTAAGAAAGGGAAAACCACGAAGAAGAAAAACAGAACTAAAAATGAGGTGGAAAAGCAAAGAAGAAAAGGAAGAGAGAATGAGAACCAAAAATTGGACAGCTGGTAAGGAGTGAGATAGTTCTGAGAACCTCCATGCCTAGTGATCAGATCTGCATCGATTTCAAACAATTCCCACAAGTTAACTGTTCATGAATTCAGGAAGTTTGTGAACTTCCTAAAACTGAAATAATGACTGACACCGACAGTCCCTGAGTTGGAAGTTGGAAGGGGTTATGGACAGAAGAATAAGCAGCAAGTTACAGTACTAGAAACATTTTGGTCATTGAAAGGCTTTACATTGTATGTAAGACCATAGTGTATAAACCTGATAAGAATATTTACTAATAAAATTTTAGACAATTGGTTCAAATGTATAACTTTACTTATTATAAGGCAAAATAATGAGGACAGTGAAGATATTTTGATAAACACAAAAGTGTTTTGTCCACAGTCCATCAGGGATTATGGCTACCACTGGTCATATCTAGTTTGTTTTTGCTTTCTTTGGTTTTAAATGTGTAGTAATGAGAACATTCTTATTATCACAAGAAGTAATTGCTCATGGTAACAGTTTTAACAGTTGCCCTTGCAATCTTAGGATGCTCAATTTTTCAATTAAGCAGAAATAATGGAAGAACTTGATGAGGACAAAAAGTATTACTTTGGTGGTACACAGTTTTACAATTGTTAAAACAGTTTTTTACAACTCAGCTTCAATCAGTTAAAATTGTTTAAATGTATCTTTTGTGAATTACTGTTCAAAAATAATTTAAAATATATGAATTGAAACTGAAGGAAACAATACTGTGGAACAACAGATTCCTTTGGCACAGTTTGAGTTCAATACTTTAATACAATCAATGACCCTCTCTCGTTTTATGGATGAGAAAGCATTAAAACTAAAGTTGCAGCCTTCATTTTTAGGCCATTTTTGCTGCTTGTGACACTTCTCTGTCTTGGAAGGAAATAAGCCTGGCTATCTAAATGGGATTTTACTTCTCAGAACCATAATAGGCCGAAAATGCCAGTGTGTACAGGAAAAAAATGAATAAATATCTCAATGGTTATATATTTTTGAAATTCAAAAATATGTGACTTTGTACTAAGAAAGTCTATGTTTTCCTTTTTGGTAGTTTCTAATTTTGGATAGAAAATTAGATAATTAAATCTGTAAGTAGAGAAGAGTTACTTGAGGATTTAATTTTGCTATGTCTGATGGAAGAGAAGGTCTATCTTACAGTCTCTTCCATCTACTTTTCTCAGGTGAACCTGCCTTGTCTGGTCTTGAAAGTCAGAAAGGTTGCTTTGATCCTAGGCACATTAAAGAGCTCAGTGAACTTCATAGCAGATCCTGAAGTATCAACCCCAGAGCAGCATCGCTACATCTCCTAAAGGAGCTCTTCTTTCAGCCTCACTTACTGTTTAGTCTTAATTTTTACAGCTTTGTCTAATTACTTCTTCAATAAAAAAGCAGCTTCCTGACATTTGCCTCCAACTTATTTTTTATTTTTCCTTTTCTCACTTTTCTTCTTTTTTAAACAGCCACCTGTCCCAACATTTATACATGTGCTGTATTAGATGTTTTAAAATAACACATGGTACAGAAAAAACATAAATTGGATGAGCAGGCTTTTTTCAATCCAACCTTTTCTTCAGGATAATAAGAAATGGGCCAAAGATGTTACTCCCACAGAGAAGGTAAAACTCAGAGGCCAAAAGAATTTCTCTGATTATGAATATTTTCTTCAATTGTTAGCAAACTGCTTTTATTCCACCACCATCCTCCATAGTTGTTGTTTTCACCAAAGTTCTTTCCTAGTGGGAGAAGCTGTATGGAGTTGTACACAACAGATCCTTCCATGTTCAAACTGGAAAGCAAACATGTGTACAAGACTGTCAAAGTCGACGGCTGAGTGGAATGTCTGAATTGAGACAAATATGTTTTTCACACTCTGATCTTCCTGTCAGAGGTATGGATAAAAATGTAAAAATAGAATATTTTAAAATAGTGTTAAATTGCATGGATTATAATTGTCATAGCTAAAATATTTCAAATGCTTACTTTTTCCAAAATAAAGAAATTCAAGCAAATTTTAACACTTTATTTAGCTTTTATATCATATCTAACTTTTTTTAATCATATCTAACTTTTAATATATAACATTCTGGTGTGATATAAAGCTGAGTTAAACTTCACCTAAATTTTACAATTATGCCATATGTATTCTCTGTTCCTTTAATGAGTGCACTTTTATGAGGCAGTTAATATGGTTTCTGTAGGAAAGTTACTAATAGCAATTTCCTATCACATGATAAGTTTAGAATTCATGAATATAAGGTAGAAAGAGTACAAGGACATGAACTTTAAAAAGTTAAAGGCAGAAAATAAAAACATAAATTACCTTGCTTAGAGTATAAAGATAGAATGCTTTGCATCTAATTTGCCCACATTGTGGTATTTTAATCATTCAGAGCTTTCTATCTATATATAATTAATAAACTCTAATTTTAATAAAACATTGAAGTATTTCTCAGAAATCCAACAAATTTGGAAAAGGATCCTTTATCTTTCAGTTTTTGTAATTACTTTGTAGGGGAAGGACTTTCTTATAGCCTCACTGATACGGTGCGCCTGAGTAGCTGCTACTAAGCAAAATCAGTAGGAAAAGCTGCAGTGTTAACGTGAGCACCTCACTCTTGGAAAGGTGCTTGACCTCCACTTTCGTGATTACTCATTACCTAGGATTTCATTTGTCAGGTTTATTCTTTTTTTTTTATTAAATTTTTTATTGGTACATTGTAGGTATACAACACAAGTACATTTCTCATTGGGAAGTGTACCTTTACATAATGCATCTTGGTTCTTATTTTTTCCCCATTCCTAGCCCTCCCTTCATGCCCTCCATCCTTCCCTATTTACAAAGACTTTATTTCCATTTTTTCCATTTCTCATCATTTTTCCTTTCCCTTCTTCCCTTTCCCCTGTCCCTCCCACTACCCCTACCCCTTTGGACCTTTTCTTCCTATTTTGCATTACCGATTATTCATTCTAATCATTGGTACATTTTAGGTCTACAATATAATGACATTCATCATTGGAAATTTGCACCTTTACATAGTCTCTCTTGGTTCTTACTTTTCACCCTTGCCCAGCCCTCCCTTCAACTCCTCAATTCCTCCCTATTTACAAAGATTTTGTTCCTATTTTTCCATTTTCTCATATTAATCCCATTCCCTTCTATCCTTTCCCCTAGCCCTCCCACTTCCTTCCCCTTTGCCCCTTTTCTTCCTATTTCACATTACCTATTGTACATTGAGTCCTTATTTACACTTTCAGTTTCTCACACCAGAGAAACTATTCGGTATTTACACATGTGTGTCCTATTTATTTCACTTAAGAGTATCACCTCAACGTGCATCCACTTAGCTATGAATGTCTCTAATTTCTCATTTTTTACGGTGTCAGGTTTATTCTTGATCCTACAAATAATCTGAGAGTCAATTCTGGTTTCCCAAAGGCAAACGATGATGTATGAAAGTGCTGAGTGTTTAAACTTTCAAAGCTTCTAATTAAAAAGATTTTCCAAAAGCCTGACCTTGGAAATAAGTCCTGCAAAGGTTGAGGTGGCTCAAGGGTCACAGAGTGGTTGTAAGGCTGGTTCTGATCTAATGGATAGGTATCAATCAGTTGGGACCCTGATACAGAGTCTGCTTTGGTCATGTCTGATTGGGGACAGAGAAGAAAGGGAAAGAAATCTAAGAACATAAGGCTATCAAACTAGTTAGGAATACCAAGCAGCCCTTAGCCTATAGTATCTTAAGGAGACAAACCAGGGCTCAGAATGTAAAGAAATCAGAAGACAACACGACTCTGAAGAGTGCTTTACCTGCTACTTCACAGGAGCAAAGTCCATAGGCGCTGAGTAGCACCACATCGAATCAAGACCAAGAGGCACAGGGCTGGTGACATGCAATCAGGAACGGGCACTGACAGCCATGCTTGCCATTTTATTTTAAATTTTAAAACATTTAAATTTGAGATGGTTATTTGGAACCTTATTCATGCTTATGATAAAGGAATCAGTAAATCTGACTGACCTGGCTGGACAAGGGTCCAAGTTGCACTCCTGAAGCTTGGGTTTGGGCTTGACGTTCTCCGGGTAATAGTGACAGTACTGATCAGCCACCACCCTGCTGCTCCGGAGATCGTAGCACTCGGCTGATGTCAGCTGGTAACCTGTGAGTATCAAGTCAACCGGGGAAATTTAAAAGCACCACTACAGGATAGTTCTTGATGGTTTTTGGCCATCTCACATTAATGGAAACTATTCCAGTCATTTTCAGTGCAAAAGGTACATAATTGGAAGGCTCGTTAATGCCTGCAGGCTTTAGATAATGTTTTTCTTAAGTAATTCACTCATTTTAATACTTACATTATATTATAGGGCTTGAGTTATAGGAGAGCACGGTCAGATTATAAGACTGTGTGGTAAGAACTATTATTTTTATTTCTTTTGTATAACATAAAAATATAACAGAATTCTGTGTGCAAAAAAGACTGTAAGTATTTATTTAACCAACTATCTTATGCAAGGATGCTAAGTTGCCTTCTTAGCACCTAGGGCATGAGGAAAAGTAAGCTCTCAATTAGTTAACTAACTAACTAACTAACTAACCCAGCATTCTCCTCCTTGGACAACGGGGGCAAATGGAGTACAGCAGAGGATCGGGCTTTGCCAGCTGCCAGAGAATATAACTTCTGCCTAAATTCAAACTAAATTACTTGAGTTGAATAAATGGACAATTAAGATACTAATAGAGGTCACCATGAATCCTGTTTCCTTGCAGAACTAAAAAACAACACAAGAAAAAGATCTCCACTGTTTAATTTTTGCTTTCTTCAAAATCTTTTATCATTTCTCTTGAAGTTAAGTGTTTAGCCCATATTTCTTAGGATCTATCTATCTACAAATTTCCAATGTTTAGAAAAGCCTCTTTTAAAAGAAAAGTTGAGTAATAATTGGTTTTAGTCATAATATGTTTATCTTTCCTATCTGCTTTTTTATGTCCTGTGCATTTCTGGTAGAATGGTGATCAATACTTAGATTCCTGGAGTGAAAATTTAATGTACATAGAGAATTTAAAAATTGTATTATTCTAGGCCAGGGATTTAGCTCAGTGGCACCATGCCTGCCTTGCAAGCATAAGGTCCTGAGTTCAAACCCTGGTACCAACACACACACACACACACACACACACACACACACACACATTGTATTATTCTAACCCTAAACAATCCTACAAATATATTCTCTGGCAGGTGGTTGAATACTGTTATTGCTAAATATGTACTAGGAAGCAAGATTTAAACTGTTAAAGGACTTGCAAAACTTTTTAGGAAATCAGAAGGAGGCTTTTAAGCCAGATTTCCTGACTTGAGGCGGTGCTCTCAGACCACCCACAAAAATTAACTGTTCATTAAAGACCTAAAAAAAGACCTCTTAAAAGTCTACTGGAAGGATGAAAAGCATGGAAGGTAACAAAAGCAATGGGTAAAAATACCTACTCCATTTAACTTTTTTGCTTCATAAGAAAACCAAATCACAAAATGGTATTTCAGATAAGAAAATATACTTTCCTTTATCAAATCCACTGTACTCCACAGCAGCTGATTTTATGATAAGCTAAACATATTATAATTTTTCAAATAATAATTTGTGCTCCAGGGCAGAATTCATCACATAAGTGTAAGCGATAAAGTATGAATCTGAGATTATGATTTTTCCAAATTGTAATTTGCCAGCCTAATCTCATTCTTTTGAAGCCATTATGGACAGTATGAACTGAAAAGTTAGAATGAAAATGAAGTAAATGACCAAAATGATTAGAGAACCATATTTCTGGAAGTTTCTCAAGGCATTTTGGAATACCAGTTTTTACACTGGGCTAAACAGCCAACTAGTTGAATCTGGAATAAGTAGCAGAAAAGAGAACTTGGAGGTGACTTCTTTAGTAACTTTAGTAACTTTCATGAAGTGAGGGGAATCCTGGTCCCCACACCCTTACATCTTCACTGAGAACAGCTTTTCTTTATCTTGTCTTCCTAGGAAAATTTCCTTTGAATAAAAGCTATGATACCTGAAGACATTTGAAAACCACTCATAGTTCTACTTCATTGTTTAGATGTGAGGAAAATGAGGTCTCAAGGGATACATATGAATCCAACACTAATAACCTTACTACATAGCAAACTATTGTCCAGATTACTGAAATTATACCCCACAGCAGCTCTACATGAAACTTGTATAGTGCACATATAACCGAGTTGTTATTTCTCACCAAGCCTGGTTTTTGTTTAAAAAGAAAAACTATTAAAAAATGATTTTATTCTTTCAAATTCTTGTCTGTATTAGTCATTAATAGATGTATCAAAATAATGTAATCCCGCGAAATATCAAAGTAATGGCAGTTTAGTTTTAAACAGGAATTTTCTGTTCAGAGAATAGAAATGGTGATCTATTGGGAGCTCTTGAAGTGTTGAATTAATGGTTATTTAACACCGGAGTAAAAGCCCTTGATGGCATTTTGACTCTGTTTTTTTGAGTGAAATTTAATGTTGCCCTATAGAACCAAATTTCTAGTCATTTGATCACAATATGTAGACAAAGATAACACAGGTAAGGCGAATTACATCATATAGTCTTCCTGTTTTACAGTAATTAATGGGTGGTCATTTGGCTCTGTTTTGAGGTATTATCCTTTTATTTCACATCAAAATTAATTTAGTAATACCTATGTGGATGAACAATTTAAAACTGGTCAATTAATAGGCTTCCATGAAGCTAGAGCTAGAATTTATTCAATGTGTTAATTTTCAAAGGAATATACCTATAATTTTATAATCATAAAAACTTAAAAAAATTCACAAAAGTTGGCAAAGAATCTAAAGTACTCCTACACTGCTTACTATTTTCTAGAAGGGATTTGGTCATACATGCCAGTAACCACCAAAGTTTTGAAACTTATTTATCTAGTAACCTCACTGCTGAGTATCTATCCCAAGGAAATCATGTGAAAGAAGAAAAATACTTAGGTATTAAGTTATTCATTACATTATAATAGTAGAAGGGTTTAAATGACCTAAATCATCTGTTATAGGGAAATGGCAAAATAAATTACTGTAAAACAATCCACAGCAATTATTATATATAATCACTATAATTATGAAGAACACAAAATGGGGAACAAAACCAAAACCCAAAACAAAAATTTTTCTGGTAACACAGAGTGCGGTCTGTGATACAGATGTGGTGGAGTGGAGACAGAAATTCATTTTGTGACTTTTCTAGAGAGATGCATTTCAGCGAATATATGAAACAAATGACATTCTTTTCAGTGCAGACATGGTGGGGTGCAGCCCCAAATTATCTGACTATAAGTCTATAATATACCAATTTTTTTCTGGTAATAAACTGTTTTTTCTAATTAAATATAAGGTGTGATTGAAATATATGGCGGATGTTTAAAGTAAAAAATTACAGTAAAATCCATATTGTCATAAATCCCTCTCAAAACACTCCCTCTTGCCTCTAGCACTCTTATCCTATCAATCTTGCATTTTCTGAACTAGTTCTGGAAGTTCTTTTCTGATAGTCTTTATGAGGTGTGATCAAAAATACAGTGAATGTTGCTACTGTGTGCTACCCAGTGGAGAAGCAGGCTTGTGGAAACATTGCGGTATGTTCCACATATCTTATTTACCAGATCCAGCACCATGCAGATTCTGACTTTCCCCCAAAGCTAAAACAACCATGAAAGGTAAATGTTGTAAACAGATTCAGGACTTTGAGGCAGCCACAAGAGCAGAACTAAAGATACAAAAGAGGACTCCACAACTGCTTCAGAATGATGGTGTACATGTGTTTGAAGCGACCAGGAATATTTTGAAGGGGTTGATAGCACTGTGAGCACTGTGTCGTTTACTGTAATACTTTTGGTTTAAATTAAAATTCAATATATTTTTTCATCATACCAGGTAAGCCTGACAAATGCTCTTCATTCGATTCCAGAATAAATGGCTTCACCTCAGCCAGGTGAACAGTTTGTTCTGAAAGTAGTGGAAGTGCTAGGACAATGCTCTTGTCAAAGTATTAGGGTGCTCCATGAAATCAAGAAAGAAATAGAGTATTTCCTCTAACGGGGACTCTAGGCAGAGAAGTTTATGAGGAATTTCACCTGAAGAGCCTTCCCAAGGATTCCGGGATTTGGCTGCATCTGGAAAGGAAGAGGGTCCCCACCGGTCCCATTTCTTTCCTGCTGACCACTCTACTCTGATGACAGCGGAAGCAGCAGTGTGAAGCTCAGGGACATCTTTACCTCCTCCACAGGTGGCTGAGCAAGGGAAGAAGTCCGTCTCCCTCCAGCGGTGGATGATAGGCTGATGGAAGATGAACTGGACAGTGCTGTCTGCAGGCCCTGAGTTCTGGATCTGTGGAGACAAAGGGTAGCTGAAGCAGCCGGTGGCAGTGTTCCTGGTTCCTCGCAGGTCTGCAGAGATGGGTGGGATCCTGAGGGCCCCAGGTTGTGGGCTGCAGTGGGACACAGGTGCAACGGTGGTGCCACTGATGGACCGGACCAGTGACTGGATGGTCCTCAGCATGCCACGGTCCAGCCCAGATCTGTAGCCACAGAATGAAGTGTGTCATGATGTTTCAGCTCACAATCCCACAGCATCTCACTCCAAGTCAGTGTTTTCGTTCCTCCTTTATTTCCCACCTTTCCATTGTAGCAGATAAAATACATGGAATAACTAAATATATAGGTTTGGAAATAGATAATATGTTCTAAGAAAATTATAAATGCCATACACAGCTTAAAATGAAAGATACTATTGTGGTTAAGAAAGAAAAGAGTTTAAAAATTAGGTAGGGTTTCCCATTTAGAGACATACTTGGGCTTCTTGATAATTTAGTGACTCATATATCTTAAAGTGCAAGGTGACCCATTGAAAGTTTGCTAAAATGCAAAATTCCTAGGCTCATGCCTCATGTCCAGGGAATTCAAATGTAGATAGTCCAAGGACCAAACTTTCAAAGGACCAACTTATATTATAAAAGCAATTATTTCAAACAAAAGTGGTACCTATGGAAATTGTAATTTCTTTTTTAAAAAGAGGATTGTGAAACAATAGTTCATTAATGGTTCTTAAAAGAACAAGGCTGAGAAAACATACTCAAACTGAAAGAGAAAAAAAAGTACGAAACATAAATAATTCCTTTCAAGAATGAATGACATGTCTAAAACATTTAGACTGTCAGGCGAAGCTTGGAATATTTATTATGCTAATGGAGGTTCCGAGGACTATTGGGAGTACCCCTCCTTACTCTGGCTGCACTAATTAGGGAAGAATCAGAATTTAGCTGAATCACACAGCCTAAGTCCTTGTAACTGTTTTTGAGCCTTCCCAATGTCCCAACTGCCCTTTATTCAGGGCAAATGGTGGATCTGTCCTTCAAATTAGTTTAAAGACAGTTCTGTTTTCCTGCTACTGATCTCAACAAGTGAACCACCACCTAGAATGAAGGAAAAATAGGAATCCTGAAGAACAGGGCCAAGAAAAATTGATAGATGCCAAATTCTAAGCAGTTTTTGGAGTTTATATGGAAATATGGGAATGTTCCTTAGAGAGGCTAGGAAAGCTAGAGAAAAGAGCGAGAGAGAGACAGAGATAAAGAGGAGCCCTATAGATTATGTCCCATTACACAAAGAGTATTTAGGTCTTTTCTAATTAAAATGTACAGTTACACAACTCCTGCCTTTAAAATAAAACAGCTGAAGCAATATATGTCCTTTACAAAAAGGGGGGCATTATCTACAGGTTACTCAGTCCTATGTGTCAGATGCACGGGTCTCTAATGGGTAACTTGGGGATATAGGATTAGTCAGATTCTTAGGAAAGCTCTCTCTTTATGCTTACAAGAGCCTCTTCCAGTCTCAAGATGTGTGGCTATCACACTGGAGAGCTATGAGAAAAGGAGCCTTATTTGAATCCAACATCTGCTTCAGAATAAAAAGATTAGAACATTTCTTTTGGACCCAGAAATTGTCTTTGCAGGGGTCCTTTCTTGGACAATGAATTCTGCAGTGAGAAGGGGAAATAATGGCTACTTAGCCACAGTGAGGAGGATGAGGTGTGGGGACACTTAGTGACATCCTGTTCTGGAACATGTGTGTTGTTGGGGCTTGCCTTTGGTCTGGTTAAAAGGCACAAAGGTGCCTGGGTATGGTGGCACAGGCCTGTAATTCCAGCTACTCAGGACTAAGGCAGGAGGATCCAAGTTCAAGGCTGGCCTGGGCTATGTATCAAGACCTTGTCACAAAATTAAAAATAAGAAAGGGCCAGGGTACAGCTCAGTGCTAGAGTGTCCCTAGGCTTGATCCCCAGTACTGAAGAAAAGAGGGGAAAAAGTGAAGTGAGTCTTTTTCTCAGCTCCCCAGAAGAGATCAGTAGAAGCACCAGGAATGGATGGCAAAGAGCAGTTTGGGAGTGCAGGCGGGCTAGCAAACCCCATGTGGAAGAAGGAGAAACAAGTAGATGAGAGAGTATTGTTCAGAGTTCCGGGGAAGTGATGTGTAATGACCATAAATTCTGAGGCTGCTTATGCTTGAAAATGATTGGAAAGGAAAGGAAAAGGTTTGCCTATTGCAAATAGATGAAACCAATCCTGATGTTTCCAAATCTTGGCCACATAGCCATGGTTGGTTTTGTCTACATTGACAACATTTCTCCTTTTCCTTCTTTATGATCATAACCATATTTCCTCAATAACAGTAGCAACAATCAGCACATATTACATTCCTACCAAGTATAAGTGTATTTTATTCAACCTCAAAAGTACTCTGTATTATCTTTCCTGTTTACATTATAAGGGCTTAGTGTTGGCCCACGGCCTCATACCTAAGGATCAGCTGAGTGGGATTTGAACTCAGGTCCAAGTGTCTCTAAAGCTGCCCTTCTCAGGTATGAAGTAATCTCCACAGTGGGAATGTGATAATATTTGCAGATAGCCTCATTTGCATCATTCTACCTTTCTTCTTAGGGCCTCCTTAATTTTTCATTTTAAAAGAGAAACAAATGCTTAAAATACAAAAGAGGAGGCTAAGCTGGTGTCTCACTCTGGTGGCCTAATTGTTGCTTGTGGAGATGAGCCTGCCTAGGTCCTGTTCTATGATTTTCTTCATTCCTGCCTGCCTCCCCGTTGTTATTGTTAGGTCTGTAGCTTCATAAGTCCTGAGTCCTCAAACATCATGCGCCAGTTCTCCAGAGTGCTGCAAGCTGTGGTGACCACCTCAGAGCCTTGGTGTAGGGAACCGAGCACATCTGGCTTGTATAACCTTGGCCTCCTTGTGCTAATAAGAATCAAGAATATTCTAAACCATGCTTTTCTCTCTCAGTTACAATACCCCACTGTTTTTAATGCAATTTGATCGCTCTTCACACTAGAAGTAGATGAGAAGACTAAAAGTGGTCCCTCTCCATAGCAACCGACTGTACATCATGGCAGAGCTGAGGGCAGTGTAGATGTGTGTGTGTGTGTGTGTGTGTCTGTGTGAGTGTGCATGTGTGTTTGTGCATGTGTGTGTCTGTGTGTGTATACATGTGTGTGTGAGGTGTTATGGCTGAGCTTTCATTCCCTGTAAATTCAAAAGAACCAAAGAGAAACCATAAACATGAGGACACCATCACCTGCACACTGGCTCTCCCATATGAAGCACCATGAATCCTCCACTGCTGAGAAACTGCCCTTCTGTGAACATCCAGCTGATACCCAACTAAGTTTCTTTCTCTTCTTTACATTTCAGAAGCTTGTCCCCAGAAAGGCAGGCAGGGGCTCTGACAGTGAGGGTCCCCAATGCTGTGGCCTGCCGCCACTGCTCCGAGCAGCATGTGCCATGCGTGGCCCACTGCATTATCTCTCAGCTGGGCTCAGAGTGCTCACAGGTGACAATGTCCCTGGGCAATGTGGTGTCATGACTCGGGAGGACAGGACTAGGGAGTGGTAGAAATAACTCAGCCTGCTAGGGAGAGAGTAAAATGTAAAACAAAATGAATAGCTACTTCTCATTTACTTCTTTGTTTTCCTACAGTTGGTTTTAACTTTTCCTCTCAAAACCACTTGGCTTAGGACAATGATATTCCCTCTTATGAGCACAGACTAACTGCTATGGGGAAGCCTTCCAGAACAGGTCCGATGGAGGACAAAACTAAACTTGATTAAACATTTGCCAAAGTTCAGCCTCCAATAGAGAAGAGAATTGATTATCACAATCCTACATGAGCTACATGTTGTTCATGTCTCAGAAAAGCATTCTCTTTCTCAATCACATTAGCCTGAAGTGAATATTGATATTCTTTACTACCTATTCCTTTTATTTTGGTTCTCAGTGATCCGCATCATTACTTCTAACTTCTCTCTCTGGTGTTTTATTTCCGAATGGCATTGTGAACCAAATGGTGTGTATAACAGTCAGTCTGCCTGCGGTGTCAAGCATCTTTGAAAAGATACACATGAACACAGAGCCATTTTGTTCTCACTAGATGAAGGGAATTCCCATTATTTTGCTTATATTATTTCTTTCTGGGCTCCTCCTTTTAATTTTTCTGAGTAAAAACCACTGTTGTGGTGTTGAATTATGTGCAGGGTTACGCTTAAGGGTGTCTGGGCCAATACAAAGGCATTATCTTTGCCTAATACTCTAATTCAAGTGAAAACTATGAACTTTTTATTACCTTAGAATAATTTTTTTTAAAAAAGATACTTTCTGTGGTGCTGTACTTGATAACCATGTGAGGTAAGGCATTTGTTAGTTAGATTTAACTTTTCCACAGTACATATATACTTCAAAACATCACGTCCTACATGATAAAACATAAAATGTTATCTGTTAATTTGAAAATATTAAAAAATGCTACTTTGTCAACAACTGGAATAATCCCTATCTTCCTAGCCAAATTCTCCAGCTATAAAAATGTAATGCATAAATTTAGTGCATTTAATAAATTATCTCAAGCAGAAAATAACTATTATCCAGTTATCCATGTGTGAACTGTGAATCAGTGTTCTTAACTCTGTATATGCTTATTGTTTTCTCTTTGGCTACGTATTTATTCTACATTGGTAGTTTACATACTCATTAGTTTCCTGGATAATTTTGTTTTCTGCTTAGATTTTTCAAATGGGCAAAACAAGAACATGTATAAAAATATCTTAATTGGTTTTGCAAGTGGAGCTAAGTTGGAGGTTCTAGTGAAGGAAGGACGTATAGAGCCGCTTCTGCTTGGGAAGATCATTATTTTTTATTGAGTCTGCAGCTTCATAAAAGCTGCACATGGCCTGGTAAGGGAGCATGGAGACACAAGCTAGCGAGGCATGGAGCAAATTCCCAGATCACCCTTAACAATTAATGTATCCGCAAATATCATAGTTAGCTGTCACATCTATTTCTCTTCATGTCTACATCTGTAAAATTGTTCCTGGCACACCAGTTGTAAGGTGACCCATCTCTACTACCTTCAGAGAAGCAGCTGTCTGCTATGGTGTAGATAAGGTACTGTGATTGGTTTGACTGGAACTTAATGCACTTCAAAAGACAGAAGAGAAGTAATCTGATTCTCTTTACTTTCACACATATTATCTCATTTAATTCCTCACAAAGGCTCTACTGGGAAGGAGCAGTAGCACTGCCAAAATGTTTGTACAGCCAATGCATGAAATTTAAATTTTTGGAAGAAATAGCCTCATAGAAAGCAAGATGAGAATTTAATCTAGTTTTAAAGGTGGTCAGGAAAGGAGATTTTAAAACATTATTTTGGAACAAATGGCAATAAATAACAATTCCTTCACTGTGAAAAAAAATCTTTTGTGAAACAGTCTTTTCCTTTTAAAAGTAAAAATGGCATTTTGGCAATAAAATTCTAAAAGATATTGGCAAGCTGTCCTTTAGATTCCTGTTATCTTATTAAAAAGGAAGACACTACTTAGATTAATGGACAATGCATCTAAAAATATTAGAACTATGAAAAAATTAGAAATACAAATTCAGTAAAGTCACAAGAAACAAAATCAACATACAGAAATAATTTTTAGTGTATAGTATTTCTATACACTAAAAACAAACTAAAAAATAAATCAAGAAAACAATCCCATTTATAATGGCTATAAAAATACTTAGAAATTTAACCAACAAAGTGTAATGCCTATACATAGAAAACTATAAAACACTAATGACAAAGTTTAAGACATAAATAAATGGGAAAATATTCCATGTTCATGGATTGGAAAAATTAGTATTGTCAAAATGTCCATAATATACAATATGATCTACAGATTCAACATAATCTCTTTCAAAATTTAAATGACATTTTCCACAGAAATAGAAAAAATAATTCTAAAATTTGTATGGAACCATAAATGTTCCCCCAAAGCCAAAGCAATCAAGTGAAAAACAGCAAAACTAGAGGCATCACATTACTTGATTTCAAAATTCACTGCAAAGCTATAGTAATCAGAACAGCAGAGTACAGTACAGGCATAAAAACAGACATAGACCAATGGTACAGAACAGGGAGCCTAGAAATGAATCCAGGCATTTATATGTTCAGTTGATTTTTGAGAAGTTGCAAAAAACACAGAGTAGAGCAAAGATATACGGTCTCTGTAAAACTAGATATGCATGGGCAGAAGAATAAAATTAGACATTTATCTCAGACCACACACAAAAAATCAACTCACACCATATACAAAAATTAGGACTTGAAATGTAGTACTAGAAAAAGACATTGGGAACAGCTTCATGAGATTGGTCTAAACAAGGATTTTTGGATACAACCCCAAAAGCAAAAGGAACAAAAGAAAAAAATTTAAAAATGGGATTATGTCAAACTAAAAAAGTTTCTATTCAGCAAACAGAACAATCAATACTGTGAAAAAACAATCTACGGAGTGGGAGAACATATCTGTGTACCATATTTGTAAGAAAGGTGTATGTAGCAACTATTCACAATGAAGGTAATCATTATGTATTGGAAACATGAACCAAAAAATAAATGAAAATTGGGAAGGTTATTAGAGATGGAAAGAGGGAGCAGAGGGGAGGGGAAGGAGAGTAGAAGGAATTAAGATATGTTAAGTACATGTGCCTGCTCCCTAAAATGAATGTAAACATTATGTACTGTAAACATGCACTAATAAAACAAAATTTTAAAGCCATACAATAGAAATGGATCTTGGGAGCTTGTTTGGAGGTTCTAGCAGGGGAGTACAGCTAATTGTGTACCCGCCTCTATCAGGATGGTCCTCTTCCACTGAGCATGGAGCTTGGGAGGGGCACACATGGAATGGTGAGGGAGGAAGGGGACCCCACCCTGCCAGCCAAATCCCTGAATCAATGCTGGTGATGGATGGGGTGACAGATGTCACAGCCAGATCGCCCTCACATCCGGAAATGGGATAAAATAAAATAAAATTTATTTTTAAAAAAGGATCTTATTTTGTAAACGCAAAAGCCATATAATATTTAATCTCAAAAGCTCCTCTAAATCCATGAAGGCATGGCATATAACTCCCTAGTGTTGCCAAATCATCTCTATTTTGCATTAAGTGAGAGTTTCTGATGTGTAAAAAAAATAGAAATAAAAATATAAGGAACATAATATGATAATAAGAAAACAAACATCTTAATGAAAACAATAGGCATATGATCTGAATAGACATTTTGCATAAAAAAAGACACAAATGGCCAACAGGTGTATGAAAAAAATTCTCAATATTGCTTAAGCAACAGGGAAATGCAATCAAAACCACAACAAACAAACACCCTTCACCTATTAGAATTGCTGTTATTAAAAAGTCAAAAAATAAATGTTCGCAAGAATGTAGAACAAAGGAAACCCTTGTACTGTTGTGAGATATAAACTGGTACAACCACTATGAAAAATAGTAGGAAGGTTCCACAAAATATTAAAAATAAAACTGATGTGGTCCAGCAGTCCCACCCCTGGGTATACTGTACATCCAAAGGGAACGATGTTAGTAGGTTAGAGTCCACACTCCCATGCTCATGCAGCATATTTACAAAGCCAAGACGTGTAAATCACCAAAGGATCCATCACAGATGCGTGAAGAGAGAAAATGGGGTTTGGCCTTTCTATAATATTGTGAATAAAGATTTCAGTACTTTTTAATTAAAAAATTTTTTTATTTTATGAAAGATTAGAACAAAATTTCATAATGAGCTAATAAAAGAATAACAATAGCTAATATGCTATATTTCATTATCTCACACTCCTCAGTGTTTTAATGAAGTTTATAATGTGAAATTGGTTTGAGACTTAGATAATCTGCCTTTTAAATCTATAAAGAGGGTCTAATTAATAAGGTAATCAATATTAATAGTTATGTGCTATTAATGTACAATAATACAAAAGAGACTATATTTTTCATGATGCTAACAGCTGAACTACATACTATGTGTATAATTTTAAAAAACTGAATCATAGAAAATAATAAATAATTAAATGGCAATCTTATTTTCAGTTATTTTCTTGGAAAATATTAGAAAAAATCATTTTGAATCACTGAAAAAGGACAATTTTCACCTTTATTTTTCTGTATATTTTTAAACAATCTGGCTTATCTTCAAGCTTGTGTAAATTCATTTTAAACTGCACATAATCTATTTTATAATAATTTTACATTTGTTTGATTCCTGATGTTTTCTACTGAAATCTTAGAAGAAAATAATATACTCTTCTAAGTAACACAGAATACTGAAAAGAGATCTGGGCCAGAAGAGATATGATTCTGCTCCTGGCTGACTGAGTGTATGAACTTATGCAAGCCACTTATTGGTGGGTAAATCAGAGGTGTCAGCATCTGCTCATCTTAAACAACTGTTGTGCGGGAAAAGTTCTTAATTCACCCAGCACTTGGTAATGCTTCATGGTTTCTACTGATGGAGATGTGAAGACAAACAACATAGTTCCTTCCCTTCAGAAACAGAAGGACGTGTAATTAAAACAGCAATTTGGGACTGAATTTACAGAGTGCTTCTGGAAGGAAGAGATCCTAAAGAACAAACTGGAATTAATGAAGAGAGTACGAGAGAGAGAGAGAGAGAGAGAAGCAGGGAGAGAGAGAGAAGCAGAGAGAAGCAGGAAGAGAGAGAGAAGCAGAGAGAGAGAGAGAGAGAGAAGCATTCAAGGAAGAGAGAATTCCATTTCACAAAGGCAGTGAGAGTGGAGAGAGAAGCGATTGCGGGACCTGAGAATTATCCAGCTGGAAGAGGAGGGGCAAAGTTAAGTGAAAGGGTGGGAGGGTAGGCAGAGCCACATTATTAAAAGTAACATGCAGGGCTATGGATTTTCATTTTAACTGCAAAGCTATGCATAGAGTTGAGGGACTATGAATGATTATGAAAAGGGGATTTAAGGTTTTAGAAAACTGTTTTTGAAGGCAACATAGAAAATAGAGGCTGGAAAATTAATTCAGAATCCATGGTATTAGCTCAGGTGAGAAAAATGCAAGGCCCTAAACCAAGACAAGAGTAGCAAGGAGGAGAAGAAAGAATGATCATGAAATGGCGTAGAGATAGAACTGACAGTCCAGTGTTTGAAACTGACAGGCCAGTGTTTGACTGGATATAGAAGAGAAGAAATTGGAAATTAGGGTTAATCAAAGGTTTCTGATTTCTGGATAAATAGTGCATTTCTTATCTACAAGATAGAAAGAAAGAATCTAAGGTAGGTTTCTACCTACCTAGGTTTCTGGAGCTAGACAAGTTCAATTTAAACATGCTGAGCTCATTACACCCCCAGGACATCCAGCTACTGGGGAGATGAAATTCACCTGACAATGCTATGAACTATTCAAAGGCGCATACTGTTCATTTCATATTTTCAGTATGGGTATTAAAACTCTTGCAGGGACACTAGATAAATTATTATAGTATAGGTGAATACTGCTCAAGAGTATTTAAATAATATATCTCACTTCCTTACTGGATTTGCTTGCTTAATGAAAATTATGTATTTATTCACAGAATCATTTCCATCAAGCTATCTCTAATGGTGTGTAGCTTCTTGTTTGTGTTCATGTGGCTGGCATCTGGACTGGATTAAAGAGAGCTACCAAGCAGATGCAGACAGAAGACAGCATTCTGGAACCCTTCTTCCATCTAACCTCACTGCCTATCACATTTTTCTATATGCATTCCTACTTCCAGCCACCATGGGGTCATCTAGTCTTAGCTTAAATCAAATGTCCTCTGGCTCCAAGTTCCATATGAAAAAAAATTTATGGAGTCTTGGACACATTACAAGTTTTACAGCTTTACAGCTGAAATCCTTCAGGTCTTCCTGACTTACTGAAGGAAAAAAATATGTTTTATTTTATTGTGATTCCCAAATGTTCTCCCAGTGTGTGCATTTTTCCAATAGAATGTGCTGGTTGCTTCCAGCAATGTGTTTTATATTACCTCAAAGAGTAGGGAAGCTCTGATAGAAGGAAACAAATTAGATTTGTTGCCAGTAAAAGAGAAAATAGTACTTGCCATTAGAAGTGTTAGTTGACCAAGTCTATGGACTACCAGTTTGTGTTTCTCTTTTACTGGGTATACCCTATATGTCAATGACTATATCCTAATTGAATGCCATGTTGGCTTCTTAAATGGCATATCCCCTCTGTGCATGTATATGTATATGTGTATGTATATCCCATGTTCTGATAAAGTTTAAGGTGTAGTTAGTTCAACACCCTTGAATTAAACATTTCCTGGATAATAAACAGGTTTACCAAACATATGCTGTAGGGTTTAGATCTAGAATGTTCCCCACAGTCTTGTGTTCAGAAATGGGGCTTTTGGAAGGATCATGAGGGCTTTAATTTCATCAGCAGAGTAGTCCACTGATAAGATCATAATTCAGTGGCATAATTCAGAGGCAATGAAAACTGAGGATGTGGAGCCTAGTTGAACAGAATAGGTCATGGGGCATGCCCTTGGGGCCTATATCCTGTCCTTGTCCCCTGCTTTGGAGGCCTTTTCATTTTTCTCAGCTTCTTGGCTGTCAGAAGGTGAGCAGCTTTTTCATGCCACGCACTTCCGCCGTGATGTTTCTGCTCTGCCTCAGGCAATGGGGCTGCCTGACCATGAGTGGAGATACCATAAACCAAAACCTTTCCTGCTTTAAGTTGTTTGTGTCAAGTATCATGGTCACAGTGACAAAAAGCTAACTAACATATAGCCAAACCTAAAGTCTCTCTCTCTTTGGGAGATTCTAAGTACCTCATTTTGACGTTGCTTGAACATAAGATATCTAAAGAAGCTCACCTTGATGATAAAATCTGCCATGAGTGGTCCAGTCATTCTCAGTATTTCTTTGTCTGGAAGTTTCTGAAAGTCCACACTAGAATTGTCCACAAGAAAGGTGCCCGTAGAGCTGAGACTGTTTTCACCTTTAGCCCCGTGGAGGGTTTTGGTTTCCAGATCTACATATTCAAAAATATGAAGAGGTGAGAAGGATGTTCCTAGGGTTACCATAGATCACCTGTGAGTACTGTTCATGCAACAAAGTAACGAGATGTATAAAGGAGAAGCATCATTCTTTGGCTGAAATTGTGATATTAAGAAAACATTAGGCATTGCTGGAGCTTATGCCACAGCTGAAATGATTTTAAAACTCACCAGCCAAAGCATTCAAGGAGCCCCGTCCATAGTCTGTGACTTGCCAGATGAACCTATCTGGGGATGCCCTTTCCCACTTCACCACAACACCGTTCCTTTGGCTAAACCATTGTCTGTATGTGGTATCTCACTAATTTTTGCCTTGATGGCCAACAACCTTGGAGACTCTTCAGTTCTCTTCTGTTGCTCTGTGAGATCCAGTGCACTTCTGAGCTGTCTCAGAATCTGTCACTATATTCATGTGTTAACTTGTTTTTTTAATGCTTTTGGGTTATTTATTGCATATATTCTATCACTAAAAAAAAAACTGTAGTGGCTTATGGACAAGGGCCAGCGTTTATAGTGCTCCCTGTTTTTAATATCATTTTGATACTTCAGTATTCCACATATATGTGATGTTTCATAAGTGCTTAAGACATAAAGGAGAATTTGATTCCAGGAGCATTCAAATCTGGATTTGTTGTGGGAAGTCTTTTGTTGCGGGAAGTCAGAGCATCTGGGGGATGATGGCGACTATGGCGTGTACACCAGGGAACACTGACTTCTCATGTGATTGAGAATAATTGTCTGCTATATGAAGGACAATGGAGGGACTAAGGCTTATGGTTTCAAAAACTTGCACAAGAACCCTAGGTTTTTTTTTTTTTTGGTACCAGGGATCGAACTTGGGTCCTTGCACTTGCGAAGCAGGCAGAGGAAACACTGAGCTAAATCCCCAGCCCAAAGCTTTGCTTCCATGTTTTTTTTGGTACTGGGGATCAAACTCGGGACCTTGTGCTTGTGAGGCAGGCAGCGGAACCACTGAGCTAAATCCCCGGCCTCCAAGAACTCTAGGTTTTGGTAGCAGTTTTTGAGTAGAAAGATCAAGTGCTCAGGTACGGTTCTGAGTTTCTTACTCTAGCTTCAATCAGAATAGTTCAATTCATATTTTATAGCTTAGGGTTTGGGTCAACAACAACTTTAAGGGCTGTAGATGTAACAGAGTACCAAGGTATCTGTACTGTATTATCTTAGAGGTGTTCTACTTTGAGTTCTCTTCTACTATAAAGAATATTTGCAGGTAGGAAATGTTGGTGTTCAATTAAATGTGCAGAGACCCTCAGATGAAGTCTAAAGCCATGCTTGTAAGCATGCCAGGCTTCATGCCCTGCCCTACAGGAGCACACAGGATACATCAGGGCATCCTGGAGTGGGGACCTAGATCATTGTCAACAGAGGAGAGCCACAGCCCTGCATCTCATGCAACCAGTCTTCACTCCACAGGCTGCCTTGCATGCAGTTGCGGAAATATTTCTAGGACATGAATTAACTTATTCTTTGAGTAATCATGGGGGTCTATGCCTGAATCTGAGCATCTGATTCAACTTTATCCAGAATCCTCCCAGCTGTCCCCCTCAAGGTACGGCTAATTAAAGATGAGCGGGCTGGATCGGATTGTCTGGGTTGGCTCTGATTTGGCCCAAATGTTCAGTCAGTCGAATGCTGAACTCACTTCTGGGAAAGGAGGCAAAAGAGCTGCAGCAGATGCAGGGCATCATTTACTCCCACATTTGTTCTGCTGAGTTACGGGCCAAACAAAAAACAAAGCAAAGCAAAACATTTTTTAGCTACACATGTGCTACCCACAGCACATTGGCAGGAGGAAAAAAAGCAGACCTCATATCGCTTTTCATCATTTATGATTATCATTTGTGGCTTTACCCATCAAGCCCTTGGGACAATTAAACCAAACAACCCAACTGTTCAGTTTCTTGGTGATCACATAATTAGCAGCTATGATAGACTAATATATTTATGAAAATTAATTTTTCTTTTAAATCTCCAATAGGGGCTCATTCCCCAACTTGGTGATGATCTTGGCATGAATATTTTATTTTGGTATCTGTCAGTGTTCACAAAAATACTATTTTGGAGTGGGGTCGTTTCACCAGCAATCAGTTTTGTGTAATTCTCAAGGGGAAAACAAATCATTTAAATGGTAGTGGTGTATATTCATATATTATCTTTTGACAAATGAATACTTATTTTATGGGGTTGTTCAGGATTCAAAAAGAACTTGGGTCCAAATAAGGAGACTTACAATGCTTTTTTTGTTTTGTTTAAACTGTACCCTATTTATTCCTTTATTTCACATGACCCTTCACATCCCACCTCGTCAATGGAATATATTTATTTTTATTTTTAGAAAGATTGTATTTATTTTTATAAAAGTGATATTTTCACAGGCTCTGATTTGCCTTCCCCTTGTTTATTCTTCCAGCATGATTTCATTTATAATCCAATTTCCAAAAAAAAGCCTGCTACCTAAATCAGTGTCATAGGCATGTGAGTGGGAGAAGGGGAGAGAAGACGACACATGGCCTCCTGGGCATCTGGGGACAATCAGACTGCAGGAGGCCAGAAGTGCTCCAGGGCCCAACTGCAGGGGAGTCTTTCAGTGAACCTGAGCTTCACAGAATTGCTAGAACTTCCTCACCTTTGTTTGTATCCTACAATTTTCTCACTAGAACTTACAGGTCTGTATCTAAAAAGCACAAAACAGTAAAAACATGTGGCTGTGTACCACTGCCTTGGCACGACAGGTTAGTCTCTGCACAGGGCCCATGCTACCACCTGATCTTTGGGCTCCTATTACTCTCTAATCTTGAATTTCAGGATAGGAGGGTCCTGAATTAATACACAGTAGACTTCATTACCCCACAGCAGTTTTCTTTAAATGCCAGAGTGTTAAAATTAAAAGAAAAAAAAAGACAAGAAAGAGATCGGAGAGAAACAAGAGAAAGAATGAAATCGATATTCACAAAAGCATAAACACATGCTTAACTCATGAACAACCCATGGGACCATCTATTTTGTATTTTTCAGGATGAACGTGGTTAGAGATAATTATCACATACATTTCCAAAAGATAAACAGAAGCACTCAGAATATCATGTTATGAGAGAGTGGAGATTTGTACTCCTGTGCTTTAATCCCTTCTGGGAACAAAATAAATAATAATGGCTAAAATCCCCCCCCCCAAAAAAACAGCCGCCATTTACTCACACAAGTGGTCGGGTCCTTTTAAGACAAGGCGAACATGTCTGCTTCCATAGGGAATGGCAACCACGGTGTCATCCGCTAGGAAGAAACAAAACTGTCTTAGAAGCACAGCACACAACTTCACATAAAACTATTCATTACCCGCCCCCCCCCCAAACTCAAAAACTCACAATTATTTTTGTGCATGTTTAAAATGTGAGAGCCAGTGTTTGGGAATTAAAATTTCTACCTTCCTCAAAATAAAAGATAGCAAAGAAACTAGTCATTGGTTAACGTAGGAAGATTTGGCCTTTGTCAGAAGAATATGAGTTTTGATATGCTGAAAAATAGATTGGCAAGTTTTCCTTTTTTATTTTAAAATGGTCTTATAGTATCAAATTTCCTAGAATTAGAGCATTTGCATTGAATTAAAATAAAGGTAAATTTAATGTTCAAAGGATGAATTTATTGCATAAGAACTTGGACCTCTCTCTGGCATTTTACTGGGATAAGGAGGAAAAATAGGAGGAAGAGAAAATATATGTTTTCATGCTTTAAACCCATGAAGGGCAGAAATCCTGCTTTCTAGCTCTTGACTATGCTGTGTACTCACTGCATCTAATACTATCTATTGTAAGTGACCCAGAAAGGGTTAGTAATGTTTCTTCAAACATAGTTCCTCTTTTAAAAAACATTCTTTTAGGGCTGGGGATTTAACTCAGTGGTTTTGCAGCCTGCTGCACAAGCACAAGGACCCGAGTTAGATCCCTAGTACCAAAAAAAGAAACCCCAAAACATTCTTTTAGAAATCTGTCTAAATCACAGATTATTTTATTGCAGATTACTTTTTCAATTTTTATTTTTTTATTACGTGATTGCAGTCCATAATGACTACATTCCTCATGGGGAGCTGGTCCATGTACACGGCACATGGCAGTTCCTTGGTCACCTCTCTACCTTCTCTTGTTCCCCTTCTCATCTCATTTGCAAAAGCTCTATCTCCCTATTTCCTACTATCTTTTAGTTTGATTTTTATTTATATTTAGAGTTCTTCATATAAGAGAACCATGTGATATTTAAACTAATGGAGCCTAGGTTTATTAGAAGCAGATACTTTTAAGAAAATTAGAGTTAGATTGGATACACCCCAACTATACCATCATGCCGAACTCCATTTGTGACAATGTCTTTTATTTATATGTCACTGCAGAGTTTCACTTTCATCTAAATTATACCACTTACTCCTGTATTTACAACCTGTGACATAGGCAAAGAGGATTTTATGGTGAAGAAGTGCGGTCTTTAAGAAGTATAATGAGAAATCCAAGGTCAGATGGACAGAAAGGCATGCAAAACTCCCAAGTTCTTCAAAACTCACCAGCATATACAGAAGCTCTGAGGAATTCTCCGTTTCTACATCTTTGCAATATTCTACATTTTCACTCCTATCATTGGAGCAATTTATTTTACATAAAAGACCCCCCAAATCATCCAATTTCTCTGAACTTTAACATTATCTCTTTTTCTTTTTCTTTTTGTGATACCTGGGATCAAACTTGGGACCTTGCGCTTGTGAGGCAGGTGCCAGAACCACTGAGCTAAATCCCCGGCCCCTAAGATTATCTCTTGTCTTCAGGAGAATGTAGTTTAAATAAGTGAATCTCAGAAGTTATCTAACTTCTCTGATCCTCAGTTTTCTTGTTTGTAAGACAAGGAAAGCAACACGTACCCTCACAATACTGTTGTGAGTAGACATAAATACAGACGGACACCGATAGAGATGCTGTCAGGGTTTGGAACTGAGAATTCCCCAGCGCCTCATGTGTTTGGAAGGTGACTGGGTCACGGGACTGGTGTGCTGATGGGTTCCTGGAGGGTGTGTGTTAGGAGGTGGGGTGTGGTTGGAAGAGGGGTTGCAGGGTGTTGGAAGGGTACATCTCTCTGGCTCCTCCGTCCTCTGCTTCGTGGCTGATATGAGTGGTTTCCCACTGTGGCAGCCTTCTTTCTTTTGTGCCATTTCTATGTTTGATCCTGCCAACCACGGACTGAAACTTTTGAAACTAAGACAAAGTAAACCTCTGTTCCTCTAAGTTGTGAGTTTCAGGTATTTTGTCTCAGCAACATAGAAAATGACTAAGCCAGATGTATTACATGGAACATAGTAGGTATTTTGTAAATTGTATTTTCTTCCTCTATCCCAAATTTCTGAAGAAAAGAAACTGAAAGATGGTTTATTTTTATTGTGTTTTTGAGCACTTCAAGGACCCCAGCACATTGCCTGGTGATTGAAGGAGAATCATGTCTTAATTCTTGCCACTAAAAGGCTACATTTACTGCGTTCCCTGCAATATTCAGTACTCCACTCACACTGTAACCTTCTAGCTGTTTTTAATGTCATGCATTGTTGAAGGAAAGATTGGATTTCAGAAAGCTAAGAATTTATGGCATATAAGAATAACAAAATGTAAGGGAAATACAGAAAAGGCACACAAAAATGTCAAGACTGGGCTTAAATGCCTCACATAAAGATGTGAATTTTTAAGTTGGCAAAAGAAATTCGAAGCAGTTAAAACAATGGGACTTCTACAAATAGAAAGTCTTTGTGTATCCATGGGTCAAACAAAGTGCAGGTAAAAGGGAAGCTTTCTGTTCAGGGCACAGCAGCAGGCTCCCGATCCACACTTGGTCCAGGCGGCCTCCCTCTCGCTGCGTTGAGGACTCACATTCCACACACTGCAGCGCTGATCCTGGCTTTTGGCGGATGTGGTAGCATTTGTGTGTTCCGGAAGAAGTGGGGGGCCCTAGGAGACTGCTTGGGGAGGAAGGTAGGATGGAGGAAGGAAACCAGGCAAAATCAGGGCATCTTCTGAAGCCCTGCTGCACTTGCCTCGTCAGGGAAGTGTGGAATGACTCGTGCTAACGCAAACGGCGGCAGGCATCACACAGTCCACGCCAATGTTACAAGAAAGTCCGATGGACCCCTGGCAGGGCATTAGGAAATCAGCAAATTCTTTACTTTATTCTACAAATAATGTTTAAGTGTCTCTTAGTGTTGCGCACCATGTTAGGGACTAGTGGCTCAAAGAAGACAAACAGTCTCACAAGATGTTCCCTGAAAAAGGATCCTCCAAAAAGACACATAGGGAAATCCTATATGCTGTGCTTTACTCACCGTAATTCCCAAGACGAATTAGTAGTTTCTTAGGAACACAGACCCAAAGAGCCCATTTCACTCTGCTTAACCTCGGGTATGCACAACATGTTTATCCAGGGAAAACTTTTCTCATATATCAGCTGTTAACATCACCGGAGATAGCTCAGGTTAGAGTTTAAGAAGTAGTGCTTTTCATTTAACAAAAAGCAAAATAGGAAAACATTAAAAATTTAATTTACTAAATGTTGATAAAAAGTAACTCTAAATTGTATATCTACAAAAGGTTATCTCATTTTCTGATAAATTCTTAGCAATTTGAGACAGGATAGGGATTTTTCTACTTTGCATCCACTACAGTGCTGTGTACAGAGGGGTGCTTTAGAGAACCCTGAGTGGGTAAGCAAGCTGGTACCCTGCAACAGGGCCTGTGAAGAGGAATGGCTGGTGTGGCGGTGACCGCATCCTCTCTCACCATGCCATGCAGCCCTCTGAGTGTCCCTTCTTACAAAAACACATTGTTCTGTGACCAAGTATCCTAATTTATTCTGGCTTTGTTGACAGAATCACGATGTCAGTCTGGGACATATTTCTAGATTATTTAACTGACAATTCTAAAAGGCCTCCTTCCAAAATTAGGTAACCTTTGTCCTAGTTAAATAAACAAGCTTTTCACCGGGATCATATATTCTGTCATTTCACATAGATGAGTTGCAAATGGCCTTTCTCAAGAAAATTATCACTAAAGATTGTATGTAAAAGATTTTCTTTTATGTATATTCAATGCCCTTCTATATGTTATATTAATTTTTAAAATTTTACCATTTGTAGATGTTCTGGATGATTTATTGGCATATCACAGAAAGGTGATAATGCTAATACTTAAAAAGTTTAGGATGTCCTATTCTGATATCTGAATTTATCTTATTTTTAGATCTGTTGATAAGCTCATGATTTTAAGGAACCTTCCCTGAACATACAGGTTAGTTTTACTAACCTAATACTTAGTTTTGTTTTTTAAATGGAAGGGACATTATTGTTAGTAAAATTAACCACATACGAACAAAAATCTGCCAATATGGAAGAGATTTTAATGGTATATTTTAAATCTTCATGTCAATTTTACTACCCTTAAAATATATCCAACAAAATAAGGAGAAACTGAACATTTGAGCCTTTCAATGTCCCCTCCAGCTTGTTAGTGATTATATCATGGAGGATGTATACTAGACAGGCCACCCAAGATGCTTGCCCATTCCAAATGGGGAATTTCATTCTCCCAGCTGCCTCAGCCCCAAACTTGGGTGCCATCTTTGACTTCACCTTAATATCTAATGGGTTAGAAAGTCCTATTGTCCAAACACTTGATTTCTTTGATTCCAAGTAGAACAACTTTTCATATTGTAATATGTATGAAATCACAATATATGCTACAATTATTACTGCATTAAAGTCTCTCACACAGGCAGTGATCTTGCTACAGCTATCTTTGCCCACACTGGTGCCAACATCAAAACAGCTGGTGTCAAACTTGAAAAATGGGTGTAAGTTTATTTTAAAGGTGAGAGGTGAAGGGGTAAGGGAAGAATTGGCTCTGCAGAGCAAACTTGGGTTGAATAAAAGAGGAAAAGAGAAAAAACAAGCAAAAATAAAAGTGCACCATGGGTCTGGGAAACCCAGGATGGGCTACTGTGAAGAGTTATGACAGTGAGTGCCCCGTGGCATCTGTGTTCTTCACTTGATCTTAGCCAAAAGGGCAAGAAGCAATTGCATCTGTGTTCTTATATCCAGTCCACATCTCGTGGGAACCCGTGAGGAGTTCTCCATATGGGGTCCTGATGGTGTCCTGGGATCTTGTAATTATAAGTGGTCCCACCCACTTCTTCAGCCAGTGCTTCTGCCTATCTCCTGTATCATTCCCCTTTCTAGAATATGGCTTTCTTAGAGGAGGAAATTTTACCCAAATCCTTTATTGCCATAGCCTCAGCCCAATGCCTAACAGAAGACATATAATCAATATATCTGTGCTTCTTCTGATGTGTGACTTTGAACTTTTCAAGAGTGCTTTAGAACTAAAGAAGACAACAAATAGAGGTCATCTGAAGGTTATTGGCTCCCAGGACAAATTTGGAGATCACTGCTCAAGCATAAGTTTTCCTAAGACTGCTACAGAGATGTTTGATGTAAAGGCTTGGGCTGACTGTGTTGTGGAATGGGCTGCAAAAAACCCATATGGTTTCCTTACCACAGTTATTTTGGCTCTCACTCTGCTGTTCCTAGCAAGTCCTGTCCTGGAAATTGGCCAAGATGATTGAAGCCCAGGAGAAGGAGCAAAAGAAGAAACAAAAACGTCAAGAAAATATTGCAAAAGCTAATTGACTGAAGAAAGATTGAAGGGATGAACAGGCTATGCAAACAAAAAAAAGTCATTTGGAAAATTAGGTAGCTTTGGAAGGACCCCATGAGGTTTCTTTGGATTTCATGGAAGTTATTACTGTCCATATAGAAGAATCATTCTAGAATGTGACCTCAATACTGTACTAACTTTTAGGCCTGGACATAGATGTTTGTTGGTGACCATTGGCAGTTATTATAAATTAGCATTTGATTATATTGATTATCACTGATGCCTAACTCAGAATACTCCAAAATCCAAAATTTTATATGCACAGATGTGATGCCACAATTGAAAATTCCCCAGCTGCCCTCTCGTGGGTCTCAGTCAAAATACAGATGCACTAAAAATGTATAAAATTTCTTCCAGCCTATATGAAACAAATGAATTTTCTGAAGATGTCTCATTATGTATATACAAGTATTCCAAAATCTGAAAACATCTAAAACATTTCTGGTTCCAGGCATTTCAGAGAAGGAACAACCTATAGTACAAATTCTTTATCATTGACTTAGTCCTTTGCCATTTTGTAGCTATGTTCTAAAATGAAAACATCCTGTGAAAACAAATGACTGTACATTATGAACTCTATTCAAACAGTGATTTAAAACAGGGTCCTGTTCTCGACAATGGATATTAAGAGTGTTAAAGTCAGGCTGGGGTTTTAGCTCAGTGGTTCTGCCACCTGCCTCATAAGTGCAAGGTCCTGAGTTCGAACTCTGGTACCAAATAAAGAATGTCAAAGTCAAACTTGTCCTCTTTGAGGTGAAAGTTTGCTTGGGCTTATAAGAGATGCGGTATATTAATCACATCTTTTATCATTATTGCTTATTTCTTGAAATCATTCTGGCTTTTTCAAAGCGAAATAATATTAACAAGTACATCTACTCTGTATTTTTCTGATTTTAGCCTTTGAGACAACTGGTAATTATTGACACATTGTGCATTTTTAAAAACCTAATTTTTAAAAGAATTGTCTTATTTTGTCTATGTACAGTGCCACCTACTAGATATAATGACTTTTGTACCTAGAAACACTGCCACTTTCTTAGTGATGAGTTGATGTGTAACACTACGATTTAAAACTTGCAGTAAAAATCCCAAACACTGAAGTACCTTGGAAGCAGTTTTTTCTTGTGCTAAAACTGTGAAACAGTTAAAATATCTTATCATGTAATTTGTTCATTATATAGATAATGGTTTTGTTTTTATTCCATTATTTTAACTTACATGGTAATGATGTCCTGTACTTTTTGGTCAAACAGTTTGAGGTGAAAATCAAAACTTGTTTTTTTTAAGGAGCTCTTAATGAGTTAACATTTAAATCATACTTCATAATTGGTAAAGGCCCAAAATTTGGAAAAATTTGGATGGGCATAGTAATTGCACAACAGGATAAATTATGTTAAAATAAGGATGTGCTACAGGTAGTTCCAGAGCTAAAAGATTTTTTGATTAAGTAGTATAACCAGAACTTTTTATTATTAAACATGGCTTTTCTAAATGCATGGTCCAGTAATTTTATTTACTGCAGTATTTATTAGCTTATTAATGTTTTCTGCACCTCTGAATTTTAAGTTACTGTGATTGTCCAACAGCTCTAATTTAAAAATGAAACTAGGTATGAAATAAATTTGATACTTTTTTATAAAAAGTATATAACTGTGAAAGAAATAAAATGTGTACCTATAATCCTCCCCTAAAAAAGGGGGTGTTAGCAGCTTGGAAGAAAATTCTAAAACCAGAGTGGAACACACTCATTCAACCCCTAGGAGTCCAACAATTGCTGGGGTTGTGGGGAGATGAGAAACAGAGATGTTTAACAACATTCCTATGGAGGGAAGCAAAAGCTGTTTAGCTCCACATAAGTGCAAATGCACAGCACCAAGGCTTCTGCTTCGTGCCTAGATGTAGTAATACAGATTGCATTTAACATTCTGCCTAAAACAACCAAAAGAGTGAAAAAAAATAGAATAAAACTATCATTTTTAAGACACTGACTATTGGGCAAATAAGTACAGCAATTCCCGAGAGTCAGAGGACAAGTCCAATACTGCCCTAGAGAGCAGTATAGCCTTAAGAGTTTCTAGCCGTAGCTTTGGAAATGAGAACTTTGGTGGAGATTGGTAGATTCCCTGAGTTGAAGAGACAAAGATTAGAGTCCAAGGAGCCAAAGCAGTTAGAATTTGTTGAACAAAATACCAGAAAAGAGGGAGAGCTATACACAAAGATATAACTCTAGAGATCAAGATGACCCTTTTTCAGTAACCAGCAGCGCAGTGATCAGTACATGAGGAAACTGCCTTAGGCTTGGGAGAGGACAAAACAGAGAATCATAAGGAAGAGTATATGGTGCTCATTCAGGGCTGAGGATAGCATCTTATCTCACTAGCTAGACTGGAAAACTTTATAATTCATGGAACATCGACTATCTAGAAGGGTCTTGCCTCAGTAGAACACAATTAACTCATGTAAAACACAATTTAATTGCAACTGTCAAATTGTAAGACCCCAAAAGAGCAAAGTGAGTTCAAGTAACTTAACTGCTTTCAGAATAAAGCTCAAAAATAGTTATAAGAATATAAAAGTATCTCATATCTAAAGTGAGTGACATCCAGCCAAAAATTACCAGGCACATAAAGAAACCAAAAAATACAACTCATACTGAAATGAAGCCAATCAATCAAAACACAGAATAGACAATAAATAGCTACTATTAACAGTATTTCATATGTTTAAAAAGTTAGGATTATAAAGAAAACCTTAGAACCACAATATTTCACTAGTGAATGCTACCAAATATTTAAAAAAGAAATAACTTCAATCTTACATAATGTCTTCCAGTAAATAGTAGATGAAGGATCATTTCCCAACTCACTGTAGGAGGCCAGCATTATACTGGTACCACAACCAAACAAAAAACAGAACCAGAGAGCAGAGTAGGAGGCTTCCAGGCCAACCTACAACTGCTCCAAGCACAGAGGAGGCTTCCAGGTTGACCTGTCACAGCTCCTGGTGCAGAGGGGGAGGCTTCTTGGCCAACCTATCACCACTCAGAGGTGGTGAGAAGCACAGAGGAGGTGAGCCTCGCTGGTGGCAGCAGCACCTGCCCACACCCTGTCACCTCCCCATTGAAATGAGAAGACATGTACACAAGCCTCAGAACCAGACTTCTGGATCACCTACAGAAACCCCAAAGGGAAATGAGATGAAACGCTCTGACACTCAACCACCTGGACTCCCTGAACTAGCAACAAAAGAGGATCTGGATGGGCCAGGGATTTAGCTCAGTGGTTCCAGCACCTGCCTCGCAAGCACAAGGACCCAAGTTCAATCCCCAGTACCAAAAAAAAAAAAAAGGGGGAATCTGGAAAAAATGAAATCAGAAATAATTTCTCAAATAACAGCAGAGATTGTGACCATAGTGCAAGACATGATTAATTAATATGGAGAGGACACAGATTAAAAAAAAAGAGGAGCTGAGGAACATGATGGAATCCCAACATAGGAAACAAATGGAATCCATAAAACAGACGAAAACAGATTTCCAGGTCATTAAAAACTCCATTGAAAGTCTACACACCAGAATCAGCCAATGTGAGGACAGAATTTCAGATATAGGAGATAAGATTGCAATCAGTGACCAGGAAAACAAAAATTGCTTTAAAATTATAAGGGACTATGAGAAATCAATCCAGCAGCTGCTAGACAATGCAAAGAAGAATAACATAAGACTGATTGGTGTCAATGAAGCAACAGGAAAAAGTGCAAATGACATAAAAAAACTGTTCACAGAAGTGATGGCAGAAAACTTCCCAAGCAGGAGAAAACAGCTTGACATACAGATGAGTGAGGCATATAGGACTCCAAATAGCCTTGATCAAAAATATGTATACATAGGTATATAACTGTTAAGATTCCAGAAACCCAACAGAAGAACAAGGTTCTACAAGTGGTTAGAGAAAAGAAACAAATCTCAAACAAAGGAAAGTCCAACAGAATCATAGCAGACTTCTCAACACAAACTCTCATGGCAAGAAGAGCTTGGAGTGACATATTCCAAGCCCTGAAAGAAAACAGCCTCCAACCCAGATTGATGTAACCTCCATCAAAATTGATGGAGAAATAAGATACTTTCATGACAAAGAGCACCTTAGGAACTTCATGAATACTGAACCAGCCCTCCAAAAAATTTTAGACAATATCCTAGGAACAGACATTGAGGATCACAACTCCAGGAAGCCCATGAGAATGAATCCATCAGGCATGTCAAGAAATTAAACACAAAGGGGGACAATCCAACAAAAAGAAAAAGTCATGACAATAAGTCAGTACGTATCAGTTATAACCATCAATGTTAATGGTCTCAACTCACCAATCAAAAGAAATGGACTGGCAGAATGTGTCAAGAAGCAAGATCCAACAATATGCTGCATACAAGAAACTGAAAGTTAAAGGGTGGAAAACAATTCTCCATGTGACAGGAACCTGAAAAAAAGCAGGAGTAGCTATCCTCTTTACAGATCAAGTGGATTTCAAACCAACACTGATTAAGAGAGACAAAGAAGGACACTAAATCCATGTAAAGTGAACAATCCAAGAGGAAGAGATGACAATCATAAATATCTATGCACCAAACACTAGTGCACCCAACTATATAAAACAAATAATGGACATGAAAAATCAATTAAGCGCTAATACAATAGTAGTGGGGACCTCAATACCCCACTGCCACAGATAGATCAACTAGGCAAAAAACAAGCAATAAAATACTAGAACTCAATCAAACTCATGAACAAATGAACTTAACAGATGTTTACAGAGTCTTCCACACCACAAAGTCAGAATACACATTCTTTTCAGCTGCACATGCGTCATTCTCCAAAACAGACCACATACTCTCTCATAAAACATATTTAGATAAGTGCAAAGGAACTGAAGTTATCCCCTGTATATTATCAGACCATAGTGTGATGAAATTGGAGATCCATAGCAAAAGAAACCCAACAATTTCATAAACACATGGAAATTGAACAACATATTTCTGAATAACCAATGGGTCACAGAGGAAATTCAAGAAGAAATCAGACAGTTCCTTCAATTAAATGATAATGACAATACAACATATCGGAATCTATGGGACACAATGAAAGCAGTCTTACAAGGGAAATTCATAGCAGTGACTACTCATATTTGGAAAACAGAGTGAGCCCAATTAAACAACCTGATGTTGAACCTCAAGCTTCTAGAAAAAGAAGAGCAGGACAAATCCAAAGCTCATACAAGGGAGGAAATTATAAAGTTCAGAGGAGAAATCAATGCAATGGAGACTAAGAGAATGATACAAAAAATCAATGAAGCCAAAAGTTGGTTCTTTGAAAGAATAAACAAAATTGAAAAACCCTTAGCCAACCTTATCAGAAAAGGGAAAGAAAAGGCCCAAATCCATGCAATTAGGAATGAAAAGGATGAAATTACAATAGACCCAGAAGAAATCCAGAGGATCATCAATACCTACTTCCAGAACCTATACACCAATAAGATGGAAAACACAGAAGAAATGGACAGATTCCTAGATACATATGAATTACCAAAGTTGAATGAAGAAGACCTAAAAATTCTAAACAATCCAATATCAATTAATGAAATTAAAAATGTAATTAAGAACTTACCAACTAAGAAAAGCCTGGGTCTTGATGGCTTCACTGCTGTATTCTACAAGACATTTAGAGAGGAACTGCTGCCACTAATGTTTAAACTCTTCAGTGAAATTGAAAGGGACGCAATACTCCCAAATTCATTCCTGGAAGCAAGCATCACCTTGATCCCCAAAGCAGAGAAAGACCCAACTGAAAAAGAGAACTATAGGTCAATCTCACTAATGAACATAGATGCAAAAATCCTTCATAAGATACTGCCAAATAGAATGCAGAAGATCATCAAGAACATCATACACTCTGAACAGGTGGGATTTATCTCAGGGATGCAGGGATGGTTCGACATACGCCAATCAATCAATGTAATATACTATATCAATACAGCCAAGGATAAAAATCATATGGTCATCTCAATAGATGCAGAAAAAGCATTTGATAAAATCCAACACGCATTTATGGTAAAAACCCTACCAAAAATTGGAATAGATGGTCTCTACCTCAATCTGATAGAAGCCATCTATGAAAAACCAACAGCCAATATCATATTAAATGGTCAAAAACTGAAATCCTTCACACTAAAATCAGGAACAACACAATGATGTCCACTGTCCCGACTCCTGTTCAATATAGTTTTGGAAACATTAGCCATGAAAATTAGACAAGAGAAAGAAATAAAAGCAATAAAGATAAGAAATGGAATATTAATCCTTCCTACCCAGGAGCAGGGGATGTCTGTTCATTTTCTGATATTATCTTCAATCTCTCTTTTCAGAGTGCTATAGTTTTCAGAGAAGAGGTCTTTGATTTCTCTTGTTAGGTTGATTCCTAGGCATTTCATTTTTTGGATGCTATTGTGAAAGGAATTGTTTGCCCTATTTCTCTCTCAGTGAGTCTGTTGTTCATGTAGAGGAAAGCTATTGATTTTTGTGTGTTGACCTTATATCCAGCTACTTCACTGAATTTGGTTATTAAGTCTAGAAGACTTTTGGTGGAGTTCTTGGGGTCTTCTATATAGAGTATCATGTCATCTGCAAATAATGATAATTTGACTACTCCATTTCTTATCTTTAAAAGACAGATTAAAGATGATATCAGAAAATGGAAAGACATCCCCTGCTCCTGGGTAGGAAGGATCAACATAGTGAAAGTGGCCATACTTCCAAAACTGCTATATAGATTCAATGCAATCCCAATTGAAATCCCAGCAGCATATTTCACCAACCTTGAGAAAACAATCCAAAAATTCATTGGGAACAAGAAGAGACCCAGAATAGCAGAAGCAATTCTAGGTAACAGAGACATGGCAGGGGGTATTACAACCTCCTATTTGAATCTATACTACAAAGCTACTGTGATAAAAACAGCATGGTACTGGCAAAGAAACAGACCTGAGGATCAGTGGAATAGATTAGAAGATGCAGAAACAACTCCAGACACACTCAGCCACCTCATCTTTGACAAAGGAGCCAAACACCCTCACTGGAGCAAAGATAGACTCTTTAATAAATGGTGCTGGAAAAATTGGTTTCAACTTGCCAAAGACTACAACTAGACCTATATCTCTCACCATGCACTAAACTAAAATCTAAATGGATTAAAGATCTAAATATTAAAACAGAAATACTAAACCAGCTGGAAGAGAGTTTAGGAAGAACTCTTGAAGACATTGGTGTAGGAAAAGATTTTATGAACAAAACCTCACTTGCCTGTGAACTAGCACAAACATTCAACAAGTGGGATCTCTTTTTACTACAAAGCTTTTGTGGGCTGGGGATTTAGCTTAGTGATTCTGCTGCCTGACTTGCAAGCATAAGAACCCGAGTTCGATCCCCGGTACCAAAAAAAAGAAAAAGCTTCTGCACAGCAAGAGAAATCACCAGCAGTGTGAAGAGACAACCCACAATGTGGGAAAAATTTTTCACCTGCTGTCCCTCAGACAAAGGTCTACTATCTAGAATCTATAAAGAACTTAAAAAAATCAGACCTCCCAAATTTAAAGACCCAATCTGAACATGGGCATCTGAAATGAACAGACATTTCTCAGGCAAAGAAGTAGACGTGGCAAATAAACATATGAAAAAATGTTCAACATCACTGGTCATTCGAGAGATGCAAATGAAAACAATGCTGAGATTCCACCTCACACCAGAAAGAATGGCTGCTATGAAGAAATCAACCAATAACAAATGCTGGCAGGGCTGTGGGGAAAGAGGAACCCTGCTCCACTGCTAGTGGGAGTGTTGACTGGTGCAACCACTGTTGAAATCAGTATGGAGATACCTCAAAGAATTAGGGCTGAAAGTCCCATTTGACCCAGCTATTCTCCTGCTGGGTATCTTCCCCAAAGGATTAAAAGAATCATACCACAGTGATATATGTGCACCCATGTTCATAGCTGCACAATTTGTAATAGCTAAAACTTGGAAACAGCCCAAATACCCATCAACTGGAGACTGGATAAAGAAGATGTGCGTGTGTGTGTTTTTTTTTTTTTTTAATAAAATGGAGTACTACTCAGCCATAAAGAATGAGAAACTAGAGACATTTATAGCTAAATGGATGCACACTGAGGCAATACACTTAAGTGAAATAAATAGGACACAACGTGTAAATAACAAATAGTTTCTCTAGTGTGGGAAACTGAAAGTGTAAATGAGCACTAAAAGGTATAATAGTGTGAAATAGGAAGAAAAGGGGAAAACGGGGAGGGGAAGTGGGAGGGGTAGGGGAAAGGAAAGAAGGGAATGGGATTAATATGAGAAAATGGAAAAATGGAAACAAAGTCTTTGCAAATAGGGAGGGATGGAGGGGTTGAAAGGAGGGCGGTGGAATGGGGAAAAAAGAAGAACCAAGAGAGATTATGTAAAGGTGCAAATTTCCAATGATGAATGTCATTATATTGTACACATAAAATGTACCAATAAAGTAAAATTTTTTTAAAAAGATAGAACCAAAATAAAAACCTATAAAAGACCTCAAAGACATACTTATAAATCAAACCAGCAATATACATAAAGAAGAGAATTTATCTCTGGGCCAGTTTATCACTAGGATGAAAAAAACTTTATCCCAGGAATGGAAGGTTGGTTCTTTATTTGTAAATCAATTAATGTAATCCATTGCAATAAAAGACTGAAGAAGAACCACATGATCATATTAATTGAAGCAGAAAGAGAATTGGATAAAATTCAGTATACTTTCAGGATAATAATTCTCAGTAAACTAAGACAAGGAGGAATGTCCTCAATTTGATAAAGAGCATTTACAAAAACCTACATCTAGCAATGTACTCAGTGGTCAGAAATGCAATGCTTTCCTCTTAAAATTGTGAATACAATAAATGATGACCATACTTATCACCTCTACTCACTGCTGAGTTGGATGCCCTAGCCGGTATAACAAGGCCAGAGAAGGAAATGAGCAGCTAATAATGTGAAAAGAAAGGGAAACAAAAATCCTTATTTGTATGCAACATGGTGTTTATGTAGAAAATTCCAATAACCTACCAAAAATTTATCAGGACTAGTAGTGAGTTTAGCAAGTTTGCAAGATACGTTGCCAGTACACAAAAATTATGTTTCTGTAAACTAGCAATATACAATTGGAAATTGAAATAAAGAATACAATGTCATATGTAATAGCTTAAAAATTCAAGAGTCATAAATGTAACTAAAATGTACAGGATCTGTGTGCTATAATAAGGACCAATATGAGAAATTAAAGACCTAAATAAATGGAGAGACAGGGAGTCCTCATACACCAAACAGCTTAATATTGTAAAGATGTCAATTAGTTCTCTCCTTGTCAAATCCATATGTAGATTTAACGTAATTCTAATCAAAATTCTGGGAGAAATTGTTTTTGTAGATATGGACAAGGAGGTTTTAAAATTTGTGTGGAATAGAGAAGAAGCAGAATAGCCAAAATCAGTTTGAAAAGAAAAATAAAATTGTAGGACTCATGCTACCTGATTTTAAGACTTGCTTAAAGCTATAGCAACCAAGACGATATGGTATTGGTGAAAGGATAAATACGCAGACCAGAATGGAGAACCTATAAATAAGACACATAGAAATGGCCAGTGGAGTTTTGACAAATATTTAAAGCTAATTCAGGGGAGAAAATTTTGTCTTTTCAACAAATGGTGCTGGAAGAATTGAGCAGTATATGAAAAAATAAACCTACATATAAACTTTATATATTATACAAGATAATTGAAAATAGCTTATAGCTTTAAAGGTAAAAATGTTAAACTAAAATACTTTTAGAAATAGGAGAAAATCTTTATGACCAGTGGTTAGGCAAGGGGTTCTTAGACATGAGATTAAAAGCATAATTCATGAAAGGAGAAAATTGGCAATTTGGTCTTCATCTAAATGAAAAAGCTTTTACTCTATGAAAGACAATGTTAAATGATTTTGAAAAAAAAAAAGGTACTGGCTGAGAGAATATACACTATATTCACTATATATAGCAAATTGACACTGTTTCAAAGAGTAAGCAAACAGAATGACAAACCCTCAACCTGCCAAAGATACCCAGAACCAATGAAAGTGTCTGTGCTGCATGGAAAGGGGGAATTAGGTTGCTAATGGAATGAAGACTGTTAATCATCTGACATTAAAGAGGTTATCCTCAATTATCTGAGTGGGCTTAACTAAATCACATACATACATGGAAATAGACCAGGGAAGCAGAAAAGGAGGTTAGAATCAGTTCTCTTAAGTTCTGAGAGAGAATTTAAGGTGGTATGTTGCTGGATTCAAACATGCCAAGGAATGCATATGTCCTTCAGTAACTGGAAGCTCAAAATAGAAGACAGACTCTCCCAAGGGCTTCTAAACAGAGCACAGTCCTGCTAATAGTTTGATTTTAGCCCAGTGAAACCCATTTTGCACTTCTGACTCTTTGGAACTATAAAATATTAAATTTGTGTTGCTTCAATTCACCAAGCTTGTGCTAATCTGTTGCAGTAGCAGTTGGAAACTAGTAAGTACATCATAAAAAGATTCAGCATCATTAGGCACTAGGAAAATGCAAACTAAAGCAACAATGAAATATCACTGCATATCAATTAGAATAGATAAAATTAAAAACAGTGACAGTATCAACTGATGGCAAAAATGGAGAGCAAATGAAACTGTCATGCATTGCTCATAGAAATTTTGAAGATAGTCACTCTGGAAAGGAATCTGGCCATTTCTTAAAATGCTAAATATACACATCCCATACAATCCAGCCATCTTTCTTCTCACAAGTGGTCCCAGGGAAACAAAAGCCTGTGTACCTACAAAGATGTATATGTGAAGGATCATAGCAAGTTTATTTGCAATAGTCACAAAGTGCGAACAATTCAAATGTCCATTAACAGATGAACGGGTAAAAACATGTGGTCTGTCCATACAATGGGATTATCATTCAGCGATACAATAAAGGGAACTATGAAACATGTTACAACATTAGTGAATCTCAACTGGGCTGTATGAAAGAAGCCAGACAGAAGAGCACATACTGAATAATTCTGTTTATGTCAAACTCTAGAAAATGCAATCTCATCTGTAGCAACAGCTGTACATCAATGTTTCCAGGACAGGAGAAAGAAGAACAGGAGGGAATCACTAGGATTTGGGGTGCTGAACACATTTATGACCTTGGTCACAGTGATGGTCACCTTGGTATATGCATATGTAAAAACACCAGACTGTATATGAAATATGCTATTGAGCAAATGCCAGTTATACTTCAGTAAACTGTTTTTTTAGAAAGGGACCAGTATCAAAGAATTTCTTTTGTGTGCTATTTTCAAAATGCTTTATCACCAGAGCCTCTAATCAAAAGTGATTAAAGAGTCTGAGTTTCAGAAACAGTTTATCAATTCATTGTTTGCAATCCCATGCATAATATATGATATATCCATAATATATTTAAAATGTCTAAATCTAAAACAAGTCTTTTAAAAGCCATGAAGTGAGAGGCCTACGTGATCAGAAAGCACTGTGTTATAATTTCTTAATTGCAATAGCAGTTGTTTTTCTCTATGTGGTGCATAAAAGAATGGTGCATCTGTCAAGCAGTGATGGCTTAGATTAAAAGAAATATAGTACACCAGAGTCAGACCCGTCTTAGCCCTCTACAGCTGCGAGTCCAAGTCACCATCATCTCCTGCCCAGCTTACTTCAGGGGCTTCCCAGGCATTTCTCCTGCTTCCACAGTTGTCTCTCCTGCAGTCTCCCCTCAACATAGAGTGAGCATTAAAAAAAGTAAATCAAAGTTGGGCACAGTGGCACAGACCTAGAATCCCAGCACTCTACAAGGGTGAGGCAGGAAGATTGCAAGTTTGAGCCCAGCCTGGGCAAATTAACACCTTAGTGAGACCCTGTCTCAAAAGGGCTGGGATGTAGCTCAGTTTGAAGGGCTTGAGTTCAATACCAAGTACTGCAAAAAACAAAACAAAAATAAAAACCAAAAAAACTCAATGGATGTGAAGCCAGGTCGCTCCTCCGCATAGAGTTCTCCATGACTTCCACCTCATCCAGACTAAAGTCCCTACACAACTCCTCAATATCCTCACCATTCCTCACCCCACCTCACAGCCCTTCTGCCTTCAATACTTCCTCTGGCCCTTTTGAAACTCAGCTTCACTTTGGTCAGAGCAGCATCTTTGTCTTCGTGGACTATGTTACGAATGCACACTCCTCAGGATCTCCGCATTTGCTTTTTTCCTTCTCTCAGCCTGGAATTCCCTGCCTTTTGCCTTCAGCATTTTGCCTTTCTTTTACCTCTGTCAAATCCTTGCTCAAATGCTTTCTCATTATTGAGTCTTTTTCTTACTAATCTATTAAAAATTGCAACACCTTTTCAACAGCCTTGGCTAGCAACCCCTCCTCCTCTCACATTCTTCTTCCCTGCATTCCTTTTCCATGTCTCCTACCATCTTATGTCATATACACATTTTATTCATCTGTCTGTGTGTCTATCCCTCACACTAGCCCCATGCAAAAAATGAAGTTTTGTTTGTTTTGTTCCTTGCCATGCTTCCAGCACCTAGAACAGTTCCTTAGCACATGGCAGGTGCCCAGGTCAGTACTTGAATCAATATATTCCCTTGACTGGTTTGTGAGTACAATCTGAAGAAGCCAGGCACAGGTGGTAATTATTACCATTGTTTCATAAAAATATCCCTCATGTGTGCTTTGTACTTACAGAGAGACCCGTGATTTATTAAAAACATACTTTGCCTCAAAATCTTTGGATCAGAATGACAGTCCAGGAATATATTAACCAGAGCCACCACTGATCAGTATAAGCCAGTCTGAGGAGTATATCCTCAGGAAGTAGGGGCATCATTTTATCTGGATAAAAATTAGTTTATCTGGTTTGCCACTCATGGAAGTGGGAGGATGACTTTAGGACACCCAGGTGGTTTCAAAACATACAGACACATACAAGAGATCTGTAATGCTGGAGATAGCAATTAAAATAGCAAATAGGCTATCTCTAGGTATAATTGTTTTCTGAGTTTGGAAGATATACAGTATGGTACAAGTCAATAAAACATGAAAAAATAAGCCTTTAAGTTTCAAGAATCAAAAGCAAGGTCACATTAGTTAGTTGCTTTTTTTTTTTAAATTGGGCTGGGAAAATCAAGAAGTGACCAGGAAAATGGAAAAAACCATACACTACCTTTGAACAGTCTTTTTCTTTAAAACAAAGGTAGGGACAGTTTTGCTGTATTTTGCTATATTTCTGTGGTCTGGATTTGTGATAGGCAATTATAATGTCTATACAAAGATGGTGTCTTTTTTATTCATCAGCAAAAATGGCAGCCATTTTGTAAGTTCCTCCTACTTCTCTTTTTCCTTCTGGCACTTTCTGTCGTGATCTTTCTCCACGCTTCTGGTTTTCCTTTGTTCCCCTGAGTCTTGATAATAGAAGGAAAAAATGTGGATGTAAATTTAGAAAGAAAATGAGTTCAGTGTGGGGAGCTGAGTGGCAGGAGCTGGAAGGAGCACGAGGCCAGCAGGTGGTTTCTCTTGGTGGATGCTAGGACAGACCTGGCAGAGTCCTTGGACCTGCAGCGGAGCACAGCTCGCCTGGCCAGTGCCCGGGCCCCAGGGCACCTGTCTTCCCTGCCGGGGGTTGCTCACAGTCTGTCAGAGCAGGGAGGAAGATTCTTTTGGGGTGGAGAAAGCATAAGCAAGGTAGTTTTTTCAGCATCTGCTATAGATTGTGACGAGGTACACATACATGCTGAACTTTATTGATATAAATCATTTTGTCAGGAGAGATCATCAGTGCTAAGGTAAATGAATCAACTGCATTTTGTTGTTATGTGTAATCATCAGGTAGTATGGGGTGTAATTCACTCATTGTTGGTCCTGACTAGGGTGGAGCCCCTTGTGACACCCAGAGGGTCAGTGTCTACTCCAGCCAACTCAGGAGGCGGAAAACTGCTAATTCCAAGGAGCTGGAACCAGAAAGTCTTGAAGGCAAGATGTTTTGCAACTCATGCAGAAATGGATCTCATGGGGAAAACAGGGAAGCTCCCAGGGGACAGTCAGACGAAAGTTAGCTATCAGCCAAACTGTCACCCTACCTTGCTTACCTGCCTTGCTACCTGAAACAAATATCTGCGCTCCAGCAAAGCTCTATTGCCTTCACTGTTCCTCAACAAAACTGGGGGTATGAGTCAGTTTGGGGCTCCACTCCATTCTGGTGAAGTCCCTGGGGCCCTGACAAAAATTATCTGTCTCTTGAGTCTTCATTTCTCTCTAACAGGGTTTGCTGAACCGATTCTGGCAGGCAAGAGCACTTTTCAGTGAGATATTTATTTGCAGGCCTGGAGATGACATAGGGCTCTCAGTTTGCTTCAGTTTCTTCCTTGAAAGCTTCACCCACTGCAGACCCCGGGGGTTGCTGATCATCCCTGACAGGCAAGTGAGAGAAATGTCTCTTGGAGCAGTGTTCTAGCTCCTCCAGGAGAACAGGAAGGTGGGTGACAGGAGAATAATGTGGGATCCCTCCGAGGAAACATGCTCTTTCTCAGAGGTCTCCACACCCATTACCCCACCTGTACATCCCCATTTCTGGATTCCTAGATAACTAGAATTGATTCAATTATGTGACAAATAATTAGAAATATTTTAATCCTGGGGCTGGGGATTTAGCTCAGTGGCTCTGCCACCTGCCTTGCAAGTGCAAGGTCCCAAGTTAGATCCCCGGTACCCCCTCCCCAAAAAAGAAGAAATATTTTAATCCTTCCAACATTCCTTAAAGATTCCTGTAAGTGACCTTTGATATGTGATTTTTCCAGATATTCAACCTTTTACATGTAATTAAAAATAATCTCCGATATTTACAAAAGAATTATGCCTTTTTTCTGGTTTCCATCTTCTAACTTCTTTCATTTTTCATCTTATAAAAGAAGTTACAACACACATGAGCAAAGAAAAATCTTGCCTGAATGGACTTTATCAATGTCTAAGTTACCTCATCTTTCATTCTATCTACCAGAGTCTTTTTAATTTTAAAATGTTCACAGAATCACATTTTTCACTGCCTCCAGGGAAGTCAGAATGTGGACAGTTCCCAAAGCTGGTGCTTCCACTTTGCATGTGTTTAAGAGTCCTGGCCTTTCTTCCTGCCTGTGGAGGCTCTCCTTATGGAGAGCTGCCTTTTCAGGACTTCTGTGAATGGTCCTCCAGTGCCTACCAAATTGACTGCATCTGCCTTTCTTCTTGACCTACAACTCTATTCAAATTTATAAACCTGCCATGAGACAAATGTTTTCCTCCAACTACTCAACAAGTAAAGAGAACAAAACCACACTCAGTAAACTCATTCATTTGCATTTCCCAAGCAAGGAGAGACGGGAAAAGAGAATCTGGAGACAACTGGCCAGAAATTTCAAAATAATTCTAAAAATATATGTCCTCGAGTACAAAGGCTGTTTTACTTCTATCTGCAGTCCCTAGAACAGCAGCCATCACAGAAGATAGTGTATGATACAATGATCTGGATTAATTGTGACTCAATTGTGGATTAATTGTGACTTGGCTTAGGTACCGTGGGATTTATACCAGCTACCTAACAAGATTCAGGTGGGCAGATACCTGAGGCCCTCTGGCTTGGTCCATTTGTCTGCTTTGAAAAGTCCTACCACCAAGGCAGTCAGCAGGGTTTGAGACAACTCAGCAAAACAGGTATAGGATTCAACCTTGGAATCAGACTCTAGGCTCAAATATTGGCTCTGTTACTTTATGGCAGTGTGACTCTGGGCAGGTCACACAATCTCCTGAGGCCTTGGGCATCTTCTCCGTTACAAGGAAGTTGATATACCATGCTCATAGGGTTGCTATAAGGGTTAAATGGGATGATCTGGTGAAGTTCTCAGTACATACAGCCACACACAGCTCACAGTTGCAGCCCAAAATTATTCTGAAAGAACTTGTGTCAGCATGGACCAAAGGCTACTTTGTCAGAAGGGTTGTGATTTTCCAGGGGGAGGAGTAAATTTGTGTGAACTTTTGCAGTCTGTTCACTATATTTCACCAGGCACATTGACTACATAAAAGGCAGGGGCTGGAATGCACTCTGCCCTCCTGTTGGGTAGCAATACACATTTTCCAGAAAGCACCTTTACCTCACTCCTGCTGCACCCCAGAAGAGAAGCTTCCCTCCTCGGGGTCACAGCTGGTGACCTGACCTGTCCCTTGAAATGAACTCATGAAGCAGGGACATGGAGCTTTCCACAATGTCAGAGTCTTCCCTGGTTAGTGGAGGTTTATTCCCTGGTTTCTCAGAGAAGCCAGAGCTAAGCCAGGGGAGGCAACAAGCCAAGGGGTACAGAGGTTGCCCCGTCTCTGTAGTGTCTTACATGTAGTTGCAGAGAGCTGGGATTTATATTGCCCTCGGACCAGCCGGCAGGTGGACCCATCTCCGTTGCAGACCCCACAGTTATCCTCCTTAGCGGTGCTTCCCAGCTGGTGGTCGCAGCCAACAATCTAACAAGAAAGAGAGATGTATAATTCAACTGGGCACCTAGCAAGGCAGGGACCCATGGGCCAATCACCACAAGTGACCCCCCTTCATTCCCGAGGGGCACACAGCATTCTGTCTGTGAGAGGGACTGAGTTACACTAGCACGTAACCCAAGCAAAGGAGAAAAACATGCCGTCTGCAGCAAGATATGCTGACAATCCAAATATACAAACAAAAAGAATGCAGAGAGAGAGAACTGGAGTATGGGGGTAGGAAAGGATGGAGAAAGAGTAAGAGAGAAGATGATCCTGCATTGCTGATGATACAGAATCTCAAAAAGAATTCCCAGTACTAATAGCTATGATTCACCAAATGGCAAAAAATCTGGCCATGAGGTAACTGGAGCAGGAACCATCCCATGGACGATCTCCATTCTCTGTTTGTTCCTTAGAATGTGAGCTGCATAAGGGTAAGGGTTTGTGTAGTGCTTTCATTGATTCCAAACAGCTAAACACTGTTCAGTGGACTGTATTAATAAATTTTTGATGTAATAATGAAAATGTTTCCTTTTCTAGCTAGCACCTCATCTAAGAAAAGAGAAACAGAACAGCTGACAGAGACGAGATTAATGCATGTGTGGAGTCGGGTGACACTGGGACCAAGGCCATGCTATGCTCCTGGCCTGCTCAGCTCCAGGCAGCACAACACTGACCTCTCACTCTCGACTCTAAGGCGGCCCCATTCATAACTGAGGCCATGGATCCTCCCAAGGCCACTTAGCCAGGCAAGACCTGAATTCAGCACTTCTAGCAAAACATTTACGCTTAGTCCAAACCAGGCTTGACAAAGCCACCATTTACGAAGTAGGTGGGTGAACTGCTTCATATCTTACTCTTTCTTTCCAATGTTTGACTTAAAAAAAACCCTAAACTATACATCTTATAGTTTTAGTCTGAATTGATATCAAAAAACTTACTCCACTGTCAAACTATTTCAATTACTCTTTTTGACAAAATGAGAACTAGATTGGCATTTGAAGGGGCTTATCCCCCAAATCCTAATTCATCCTGCTTTCCAAAACCTTCCCTTTTTTTGTGCCTTGATTTTTCTTTTGTACCTCATATTAGTAACCATAAAGATGTATTTAAGCAAATGTTTTAAATTATAGTTACTATATTTACCATTTTTTATATCTATACTCTTATTTTTAAGATGTGGTAATGTGTATTATTCCTTTAAAATACCTATTAAAATGGATGGCAAAGCAACAACTCCTTCAACAGTCACACATTTTTTGAAGTGCAGAGAAGCAGGAACACATGGTGCTAAGTTCTAAGGGGGGAGCAAAGGAGGGCCTGCTTCCTCCTGCAGTTTACCTCAGTCCATTCAGGGGCTGCAATGAGGCTATATCAGAATTCAGCCAGGTTTCTTCCACACTGAGCCAAGAACACGCTGGTTTAAGAGTTCTGTGGTGTACCTCTGTGTAACTATGATAAAAGTATCTTCAGAATTCTTATCTGTACATGGTCCTATACATGGCTGATGGATTCTGTATTTACTCCTGCACTTTGAGTAGATGTGAACCAGCTAAGCAACATTTATCAAGGCCCTGCCGTAAGCCAGAGACTACAAGGAGCAAAACTCAGTGGTGAGTTTATAAGGCATGAATGGGCCCACCCTCATGAATTTATAGTGTAGTGAAGGAGGCAGATATTACTCAGAGAATCACATAAAGAAAAGTGAAACAATCATGAAAAAAGCTGGAAGATACAGAAACATGGTGTTCTGAGAACATAAAGTTCAGAGAGTTTATTTGGTTGGAGAGGTCAATGGAGACAAGACTGAGGAGGTGTGTGGAGCTGAGAAACAATGAGGAATGGGAGTTAACAGCTGAAGGGAAGTACTGCATCCTTTAGAAATACCTCATACTAGCTAGTTAGTGTCAAAGGGAAAACCAAAGTTTGCAAAAATTTAGAAATTTATAAAACTAAATTATCAGATTGCTTTAGTAGGATTGACTCCTTTGAATAAGTATGATAATCTTAATTTAAGCAGCACTTGAAGAATTATCCACTCTCCTGTGTGTCTGGGATTGGACAGAAATGGGTTCAGTCTTTTAGGATCCTCGGCTGTGTGGAAGGAAAAGGTGGGCAGCGGGCACGGGAATTTATATAGCAGGCACCTCAGACCTAGCAGGGTTTACTCCTTACATTATAGGAATTTCAGGTTTGCCAAAGGACTTAAGTTTCTCTGGAAAAAATTTAATGGATCTCATATCTCAAATAGAGCCAAAGGAGATAGTCACAAAAATCCCTTTCTAATCCTAAAGATTTCTTATGGTTCCAAAACCATTTTAAGAAAAGAACACTTTAGCTTCATAGATCCAAAGTAACAGTCATATTAGAAACAGCTAAATAAGAGGTGACATATTTTCAGGTGAACTTGGCCAGTTCCCTGAAGTAGCACACTCAGTATGGGTTTATGGACCCAGGATATGAACCAGGCCAGTTCTAACTGGGCATCGTTTAAACTTCAAAGTTGAAAGACAAATATCTCCCCAACACAACTGGCTTTTTTCTTTTCTCTTTATCAGTTCCTCCTCAAGATGCCAAAATATTCTAACTCAATTATTTTTAAAAAGTGGATACTTTATCATCAGATAAAATATTTTCATTTTGGCCCAACTGGAAAAGTAGAATTATATCACGATAATCATTCTTGATATACCTTAATCTATTGATCTTGAATGACTGTTAATTAAAAATTAGTTAAACTGTTACTTTAGGGCCTATTATTAATAACAGAGAGAAAAAATAACTAGGAATGCAGACATGGGCTGAATCGGCAATTATATGCCAGATGTCTCTGTGCCCTTACGCATACTACCAATTGTCTTGAATCCTCTGGGTCAGTTGGATAACTCCTACTTATCCTTCAAACCCCAAATTGACCATCTGTCCCTCAAACCTATCTTTGACAGATTCCAGAGTTAACTTCTCTATTGCTCTATGCTGCCTTAGCTTTCTGTTCATACTTTCATGAGACAGACGTGGCTGGGCATCTATCTTCTCTTACTTTCTCCTACTTTCCCCTGTAACAGAAGTGACTTTTTATTTGGGATAGCAATACTCTGACCTAAAAGAATGCATTTCTCATGGCCATGTGAACAGTTATAATTTTGAAATAAAATGAAAGTGTTTTATGTTCTGGCAAAGCCACTTTAAAGAAGCCGGCTTAGTTGAGGTGGGTCCCCTGCTGCCCCCTGCTTTCCTTCCTGTTGGCTCTTGAAGCTTCTTAAAAAATAAGACAAGCTTGAGAATGGAAGTCTTGCACTAAGGTTAGAGAAGCAGGAGAAACAGAGCCTGGCTCCTGTACTACATTTGGGCTGATTACATCTTCACTTCTTTTTTGGGGATGAGGGGGACAGAATAAATCCCTTAGGTGTTAAAGCCACTATTACTTTGACATCATTTGACTTTTCCTTTATATATACCCAGTGCAAATTGTTATATAACTGTTACTGAGTTATCATTAACTTGCTTGTCTCTACATCAGATAATGGGTTAGTCAAGAACCTACGTTTTACTAATCATTGTATTTCTGGCACTTTGAACAGCATTTTATATTTGAGATGTACATTTAATGCTGGTAAATGAATAGCACACAAAGCACCAAATATAGTAGCTGGCTAATAATTAAAAAATGGGTCATGGGTAGGCAAACTTAGACTGCAATAATTGACACATGTGCATGCAAAAATGAGTATGTGCATGTTTGTATCTGTGTCCTATGAGAAACAGTTAAACCATAAATGACAATGAGAAGCCAGATCTAATCCTCTGTCCTGATGCATGAACAAGATGTACAGGGATAGTATTTTTTAGAGATGATTTCCCAAGTGTACCTACATTCATTACTAGGGAAATGTCATGGAATGCAATGTTCAGGTCACTGAGTTCCTGACCCACCCAATTCAGCACAAAACATTAAAGCGAGATAAGGACCATGCCTACTTTTGGCAACTGCACAGAATATTTTTGCAAAGGGTAGAAAATAAACATTTTGGCTTAATACAGCTTTATAGTATTCTGCATACTAGGTGTTATTTGGCTGTAGGGTGTCTAACCTCATTACCATTAAAATGATAGTAGAATGTAGCTTGTTTTATAAAATGTTTAACTAGGGTTACTTAAAAATGTGAGAAGCAATTTAGAAAAAGAAAAAACAGTACCCTGAGACTTACCAAGATTAATAATTTTTGTTTTCTAGATGCCATTACTGAATCATCAAGCAATGAGACAGGGTCTCACTATGTAGTTCAGGATGGCCTTGAACTCACTATGTAGTTCAGGCTGGCTTCCAACTCCTGATGATCTTCCTGCTTGAGCTGGAATTATAGATGTGTCCCACCACTCCCAGACTCATTGAATCTTGCTTTTATATCTTAAATGTATGCTTCTTGTGCCCTCACTTTTATATGTAAATATATATGCAATATATGTACATGTATGCATATATAAATATACATATGCAATATGTATATGTGTATGCATGTATAACACACATATATTTTATTTGTATTTCTGCTGCTTCACATAGCATTTTATGTTTGAGATACACATTTAATTTTGATAAATCAGTAATACACAATATATACTTACAGGTACACAGACATGTAATCTTTTGCCTTATTTTTGAGTAGAACACATACTTATTACTATTGATTTTTCTTTATTCTTCAGGATTTACTAAGGGGCAGGGGAATCTTAACACATTCACAACAGGGCTCTAATTCGTATGTCTCACTGCTGGGTGGCTTGACCAACCAGTGGTCCATGAATGGCTGTTCCATTGGGCAGCTTTTTATTAATTTTATTAGTAAAAAGACTGGTAAAAGTGATTAGATCTATTTGTACCACCAGTGGTACAAGCCACCTGATGAGACAGCCATTCGTGTTCCAATGGTGGTTCACTCCAGGAAACACGTGAAATAAAAAACTATGACCCCTCGCATCTGAGGTCTGTGGGCCCACAGACTTTTGACATGTTGTGCAGGTGGTAGGCTTCAGACCTGCAGTGGATGTTGACAGGAATTTCTTCCTGGGGTGAATAAAACTAGAAAATGAAAAGGCAAAATACAAGACTGGAATTGTCTAGACATTTAAACATGCATAGAAAATGTCTTCATTAGGAGTCAAAGGACAAAAAAACAGCAACCCTAATCTGGAGAAGATAAGTGAATATAATCCATAAGCAGATACCACGCCCTAGGCCAGCATCCTCAAATGGGTTCATGCTGGCTCTGTGTCTAAAGGCTTCCCACAAAGACCTCGACTCCTGGCTGGTGAAATCAAGGTTTTTTCCATCCAACACTGTGAGGTAAGACACTCTTAAACCCCTCTATTCCCTCTATTCCAGCACTGGGAAAGACAAATATGGAAAAATCAAACTGCAAATCTGATCATGGCCAGTCTTCCTTATAATCATTTAATCTGGACAAAGCTTTCTGGGCAGCAGTGCTCTGACGTCTCACTTCCTCATTATGCTGATTCATAGAGGAGGTGGTACATCTCCAAGCTTACCTTTAGATATTGATTAATTTTTTTATTCTTAACCTTTTAATAAAAAGGTTTACAGTATATACATTTGATTAGTATAATGTACATTTTCAAATGGGTAAATGAAGCAAAGAGAAATATATTGCCAGAAATGAGGAAGCACACAAGTGCATTCCGTCAGGTCCTCTATACATGTGTTAGATGGGGAGGGAGATGTCACATAGCTGTATTTAAGCTTCCTAGAATATAAAAAAAATGAATACTTGTAAGAGTTAAAAAAAAGGGCATCTACTGAATCTTTTCAGAAATTTGTAAGTAATATGTTCCTTGTAGATACAGTAAATATCTGCGTGATAAATGAATTATGCCTCAGGAGAACCATAATTACTGGAAGTACCAAAATCCTAGATATGGATTTCCTGTAAATCTTCTGAAAGACAAAGGTATGTAACAATGTACCAACAACATCTGAGCAAATAAAAACAAGTTCCAAAGAGCTGGCCTTCAATAACCTCCATAAAGCCTAAGGGTCAGAGAATATTTGATAAAAGCACATTTTAAGAATCCAAACCAGATCATCCAAGTATGAAGCACTGTGAAGAGACTGCGCTGACCCAAGGGGTCTTCAGAGCACTTAGGGCGAGGCTGGCAAGCACAGGGCACATGGGCAGCGACTTCCCTTGCTGAGACCCACGACGACATTGCTGACCAACCACAGCATTCTCGGCCACTGAGCTCTTATGTGGCCCAGATGCTTTAAGCCCTTGTACTCTAGAAGCCAAATCTAGTGGACTATGGGTATCATATGAGGAGGCTATGCCAATTTACCATTTCAGAGTCAGGGAAATGAACTGGCTGCTTCTTTTGTACAATTTTCCACAAATATTATTTCTCTATAATACTATGTAAAATTTGAGTGATTTCAAGTACAGATTATAACATCAAGGTTCAGAGAAGAAGCTTCCTCAAGGTCAAATAGCTAGCAAGACACAAAAATTCCACCTTGTAGGCTGCTTGCAGGGTTAGTAGCCATGTAAAGAGATACAGGGATTTACCTGGCAATGGGGGGGCAGTGATAACAAAGTTGAATGTTCTTATCAAGATCCACCTGGCCAGAGCTAGGCACATTCACAGGGATGAATAGATGGCTGCACCTGTGACATGAGACTTGGAGCACATATGCTAAGTGTGAGGAAGGGCCTTCCTCACCTACACCTGTGGTGCAGCCCCTCGTACACCCACAAGTACACACACAGACACCAAACCTCTCCTCTCTGCACCTTTGTTTTGGGTGCCCAAATTTCCTCTTTTACACACTTGTTTCTTCGGTTTACAACTAAAATTTCCAATATGGGAAAATAGGATCCCTAATTACTTACAAAGGTGTTAACAGCAGCCTGTGAGCTATTTCCAAGAGCCTAATGGAAATATATTTACCTCCAATAAATCCACATAAGGTCACCAAAACACCAGCCCTCTCATTATACAAACAAGCTGAGTCCTGATCCTTGCTGCATTTATTTTTTAATTGCACGCTTAAGTCTTTAAGTCATAAAATGGGAAAACAAATTATTACTTAATATTTGCAGTGTTTTGAATAGATGGAAACTTCCAAAACACGAGGTCCATAGGAAAAAATAATAAAAGATGCCTTTGTGTCAGAAAGTTGAGAAACACTCATATATTCCTTTGTTTGTTGTTCAATACCTTTGGGAGGAGTAACGTACGAAGTTGTTGATTATACTTAAACCAGATCAACTGAGCTTAAGGCATTATGTGGCAGTTACAGCACTATGGGGATACATATAAATCGTAGGTATAGTCTCAACCTGCAGATAATGGGCTCAATCAGATCATTTCCTCAAAACAGGTAAGAGTGGAAAGGGAGGAAGGTCATGCGGAATCAAGGTCAGAGGGACCCGGAGAAGGAAAAAGACAGAAGGAAAATGCACGAGGGTTTACTAAATACATGCTACATTTAGGTACATATTTTCTCACTTGATTCTTATAATAATCTTGAAAATTAGTTAAAATCATGTATATTTTATAAAGTAATACTGAGATCCAGAAAGGTAAAAAAAGCCCAAGATCGAGCGGAAGTAGTGACAACAAAGCTAGGGCTCCCTTGGGCCCTGCAGTACTGGGCCTGCCCAGGTGGCCAGCCAGCGGGGAGGGACGAGGGCTTGAGGCGGTGTCGGCGAGGAGCCCCCAGGGCCAACCGTGAAGCCTTCCTCACCTCCTCTCCCTCCCCTCCCCGCCCTTCCTGCCAGTTGCCTCTCTCCTCTTGAGCTGGCTCCTGCCTTTGCGCTACCGCTTCAAGCAGCTCCTCTAAGCCCGAGGCATGCGGGGCGCCCCTGCGAGCCCCCGCGAATGCTTCTGCAAGGGGTGGTGGGAGCATCCGTGGGACGCGTGGCCGGGAGCGGGGGTGACAGCCTGGGATTCAGGGGGCTTCTCTTCCTTGTCCTCCTCTCCTCTCTGTTCCCAGTGTGGCCAAAGCTGACACTAAAAACTTTGGAGCCATCAACCCAGGTGCAGTTTCGATGGAAAATGAAGGTTGCACGTTTTCAAAAAATGCCTAATGGTGAAAATAAGACAATGATTCCTGTATTGACATCCAAAACAAGCAAGTGAATTACCAGTCAGTGAAGTTGCAGGCATTCTACAAGCTGATCTTCAGAATGGTCTAAACAAATGTGAAGTTAGTCATAGGCGAGCCTTCTATGGGTGGAATGAAGTTGATATCAGTGAGGATGAGCCACTGTGGAAGAAGTATATTTCCCAGTTTAAAAATCCTCTTATTATGCTGCTTCTGGCTTCTGCAGTTATCAGTGTTTTAATGCATCAGTTTGATGATGCTGTCAGTATCACTGTGGCAATACTTGTAGTGGTTATAGTTGCCTTTGTTTGGGAATATCATTCAGAAAAATCTCTCTTTTTTTTTTTGGTACTGGGGATCAAACTCAGGTCCTTGAGCAGCAGGTGGTGAAACCACTGAGCTAAATCCCTGGCCCTCAGAAAAATCTCTTGAGGAACTGAATAAACTTGTGCCACCAGAATGCCGTTGCACGAGTGAGGGAAAGCTGGAGCACACACTGGCCTGAGACTTGGTTCCAGAAGATACTGTTTGCCTATCTGTTGGGAACAGAGTTCCTGCTGACTTGCACTTATTTGAGGCTGTGGATCTTCCATTGATGAGTCTAGCTTGACAGAAGAGGCAACACCTTGATCTAAAGTGACAGCTCCTCAGCCAGCTGCATCTAATGGTGATCTTGCATCAAGGAGTAACATTGCCTGCATGGGAACACTGCTCAGATGTGGCAAAGCAAACAGTATTGTCATTGGAACAGGAGAAAATTCTGAATTTGGGGAGGTTTTAAAAATGATGCAACCAGAAGAAGCACCAAAACCCCTCTGCAGAAAAGCATGGACCTCTTAGGAAAACAACTTTCCTTTTACTCCTTTGGTATATAATAGGTATCATCATGTTGGTTGGCTGGTTACTAGGAAAAGATATCCTGGACATGTTTACTATTAGTGTAAGTTTAGCTGTAGTAGCAATTCCTGAATGTCTTCCTATTGTGGTCACAGTGACATTAGCCCTTGGTGTTATGAGAACTGTGAAGAAAAGGGCTATTTTGGAAAACTACCTATTGTTGAATCTCTGGGATGCTGTAATGTGATTTGTTGAGATAAAACTGGAACACTGATGAAGAATGAAATGACTGCTACATATTTAATTCAGATGGTCTGCATGGTAAGGTTACTGGAGTTGGCTATAATCAGTTTGGGGAAGTGACTGTTGATGGTGATGTTCATGGATTCTATAACCCAGCTGTTAGTAGAATTGTGGAAGTGGGCTGTGTATGCAATGGTGCTGTGATTAGGAACAACACTCTAATGGGGAAGCCTACAGAACAAGCTTTAATTGCTCTTGCCATGAAGATGGGTCTTGATGGACTTCAGCAAGACTATATCAGAAAAGCTGAATACCCTTTTAGCTCAGAGCAAAAGTGGATGGCTGTTAAATGTGTACACTGAACACAGCAGGACAGACCAGAGATTTGTTTTATGAAGGGTGCCTATGAACAGGTGATTACTGTACTACATACCATAGCAAAAGGCAGACCTTGACCCTCATGCAGCAGCAGAGAGATCTGAGAGTTCTTGCTTTGGCTTCTGGTCCTGAACTGGGACAGCTGACATTTCTTGGCTTGGTGGGAATCATTGATCTTCCCAGAACTGGTGTGAAAGAAGCAGTTACAACACTCATTGCCTCAGGAGTATCTATAAAAATGATCACTGGAGATTCACAGGAGACTGCAGTCACTATCTCCAGTTGTCTGGGATTATATTCTAAAACCTCCCAGTCAGTCTCAGGAGAAGAAATAGATGCCACGGATGTCCAGCAGCTTTCACAGACAGTACCAAAGGTTGCAGTATTTTACAGAGCTAGCCCAAGATACAAGATGAAAATTATTAAGTCTCTACAGAAGAACAGGGCAGTTGTAGCCATGATAGGAGGTGGAGTAAATGATGCAGTTGCTCTGAAGGCTGCAGACATTGGAGTTGCAAGGGGCCAGACTGGCACAGATGTTTGCAAGGAGGCAGCAGACATGATCCTGGCAGACGATGAGTTCCAAACCATAATGTCAGCAATTAAAGAGGGTAAAGGGATTTATAACAACATTAAAAATTTTGTTAGATTTCAGCTGAGCATGAGTATAGCAGCATTAACTTTAATATCACTGGCTACATTAATGAACTTTCCTAATCCTCTCAATGCAATGCAGATTTTGTGGATCAATATTATTATGGATGGACCCCCTGCTCAGAGCCTTGGACTAGAACCAGTGGATAAAGATGTCATTTGTGAAGCTCCTTGCAACTGGAAGGACAGCATTTTGACTGAAAATTTGATACTTAAAATACTTGTTTCATCAATAATCATTGTTTGTGGGACTTTGTCTTCTGGCGTGAGCTGCAAGACACTGTGATAACACCTGGAGACACTACGATGACCTTCACGTGCTTTGTATTTTTTGATATGTTTAATGCACTGAGTTCCAGATCTCAGACCAAGTCTGTGTTTGAGATTGGACTCTGCAGTAATAAAATGTTTTGCTATGCAGTTCTTGGATCCATCATGGGACAATTACTAGTTATTTGTTTTCCTTCACTTCAGAAGGTTTTTCAGACTGAGAACTTGAGTATACTGGATCTGTTGTTTCTTTTGGGTCTCACCTCTGCAGTGTCCATAGTGGCAGGAATTATAAAGAAGGTTGAAAGGAGCAGGGAAAAGATCTAGAAGCCTATTAGTTCGACATCACCATCTTTTCCTGAAGTATGATGCATATTGCATTCCTTTATTTACAAACTAGGAATTGCAGTCTGAGGATCATTTAGAAGGGCAAGTTCAAGAGGAAAATGAAGATTTGAGAACTTTTTAACTTTTCATTGATTAAAAATGAACATTTATGTTAAAGACTTGATTTGAGACTTTAACTTACTGGCAGTTCCAAATGAAATTATGCAAATTTGATAACATATTCCTTAATTTAAATTGGCTTTTGGAATTGAGTGAAACTTTATAAAGCATATGGGCAGTTATTTAATTGAAAAAAAAAAGGTACAACCTAAACCACCTTCTGCACTTAAAGAGGTCTAATGTACAAATACACTGTCTATCTTAGATAGATATAAATATTTTTAAATTTTTAAATATTGTACTATTTATGGTGGTGGGGCTTTCTTACTAATACACAGATAAATCTAATCATTAAAAAAAAAAAAGAAAAGAAAAAGCCCAAGATCACATCAGCAGGAGATGAAGCGCCAATAGCACTCTGTCATCAGTGAGCAATCACTCAATTCTGTGATACCTTGTGTTTCCCCTGGGGGTTTGAATCTCAGTGCCAAGACAGGAAGGAAGATACACAGGCTCCCGTCAGCCCTGCCACTAAAAGCAGCATAGTCTGTCACTGTAAGGATGGCAGTGGAGTACCAGGAAATAAGTGGGTCCTTGCAGCCGGTAGCTTTGAAATTATGGGCAGGATACTTTTGTTTTGAGGGAGTGATTGATGATTAACATAAAAATAGTTGCTTTTGTTCAGTAGCCACATACAATCCAAAAGGAAATACTGGCGAAAACTGACAGGTTATTAGCCTCTTTAGGATGAAGTGTAGCTCCTACTGATACAGAGCACCAAGTAATCCAAATAAGGGAAATACTATAACTCTCAACCTGCTAGGAATCTGAAATGTGAGTTTGTGTTCTCTAAAATTGAAAAATTAGTTCTAGGAACAATGGAGGCTAAGAGTAGGAAGAATTTATTGAGAGAAAGATAGCTTCTGTCTAAGAGAGATGGAAGGGGGACCAGAAAGTGGGTTGCCCCACATCCTCTTTCCAAAGGCGTTTTATTGAGCAAAGCCACGAGGTGAAGCAGGCTCAAGGTGAGACAAAATTACAATCAACCAGTAAGATTACTGTGGGACCAGAATGACTCCATTTTGTCCAAAATGGAGCAGTCTCTTTTGTTCTCTCAAATTTGTGCTTGATCTGGGACAAAAGACATGATCTGTAACTCAAGATTCCTAAGCTCATTACTCAGCCATCTGTTTGCCCTAGGAACAAGTGTCCCGGGCCCACTATCTATAGGACAATCTGTTAACGTGCTGACTATCCACACAAGGTGGTCATGACCATGAGTCAAGATGTCTGCTGACCATCAGTACCTGACAGTGGGCCACTGACCTTTGTCCCCATTTTTCTTGTAAAAACCTATACGTAATCCCCTTCAACCCTCAATGAGCCTAGCCAATCAAAATTCTACACTTCATACTTGCTAAATGTTAACCAATCATATGGCTGCTAATGACTGAAGCTTGCTGTAACCTCTATAAAAACCCTGCTAATTTGGAACTCGGGGCTCTCAATCTTCATCCGCTGTGTCGGTGACAATTGAGAGTCCCTGCTTAAGCTTGAATAAATGACCCTCGTGTGCTTACATCGGAAACGGCCTCCTGGTGGTCTTTGGGACTTCGTAATCCGGGCACAACAATTACAAGTATATTCACTTAGGTAATACTGATTAAATGGCAATCAAATGGGGAAGCAAGTCATGAAGCAAGTAAAGGTGGAACAAGGACTTCCTGGAAAGGAATGGGCTAGGGAGGTTTGGGCCCCGCCCAGCCCAAGGTGATTGATGACTATTTAGAATATCAATCACTGCTATTCATCCCTAGGGGAAGTATGTGAGTGTGGTACTTTTTCTCTTTTTATAATGCTGACCTTCAGTCAATCCTGGAGGGCAGGCCCTATCTAACTGCCTAGGAGATATCTAATCAATTTAGCTGTCTACAATACTGCCTTCTAACATATTGCTAAGTGACACAAACTTAGGAGAAACTTAATTCCCTTTCCTGCAGGCAAAGAATTTCTAGGGGAATCCTCCCCATGAATGGGACTCTCTCCTCTGGAGTTTGGCAATCACTACTTAGACTAATCAATTTCCTGGTGCACTCCCCAGAGTCCTGACAATGGCCCACAGGGTCCTTCCTCATCCGAGTCATCTCTCTGGCTCACTTTCCCAGCTGTTCTTCCAAAACACCAAGAGCTCTCTCATCCCAGGACAGCCAGGTTGTTGCTGCTGAGTGGAGCACTCTTCCCTAGTCTTTACTGGAGAAAATGTCACCTTCTTGCTAAGACCTACTCTGACCAAACTATTGAAAGCTGTATCCCTCCCCCAGACCCAGCACTCTTCCTAGATTCTTTTTATTCTAAGGCACTTTTCTTATAATACAATCAAATATACATATTATATTAAGGTTCTTCTTTATTTTCTATTCCCTACTAGGAGGTAACAGTACAAAGGCAGAGGTATTTTCATGTCTTGTCCACTGTCCTAGAATGGTGCTTTGTATATAACAAACAACTAATAAATATTTGTTGAATGAATGAATACATTCCAAAAGCAAAGCTATAGATAATAGGGATATAGTGTGACTTCAAAGAATTTTTCTCTTTGTTCCAATCTACAATATAATAATCATCTTCATTTAAATTCTATCCCACTGGTTCTAAAGACCAAAAGGAAGAACAGAAAACGATCTTTAAGGATGGATTATACTCTGAGAGTTTAATTTTTACTCGTCACCTTGCCTGCTTGTCTCTGATCCGTTATCACTCTTCTAGAGCTGCCTCAGTATATAAATGCTTATTTCCCCAAGTCAGTCTCCCCGTGACCTCTGTCCCAACAGGCCAGGGCTCTGGGCTGCATGCCCTAGCTCCGGCATCAACTCGATCTAGAGATTGACCGGTACTTGCTCCTGAGCGCCCAATTTTGGCCCTTCCTCATGGACTTCAGTGTATGCAGACCCTGGTCTGACCTCTACCATTAGCCTGTAGGAGCTCTGGCCCTTTGGCTGGACACCTGGTTGGATGAGAGCCTGTTTTTCTACCTCTTCCTTACCTTCTCTCGCCTTCGCCAAAGGATAAGGACTGTAAGGACCTCTGTGGTTAAATTCTAGGGGGTTTCATAGGAATGAGACTTTTCCAGGGGCTACTTTTAGAGCCGCAACTCTATCTTCTTGACATATATATCTCCTCGTGAGCACTTCACCGTGCAGTTCTAGAGAATAGAGGGTCATCTCCACTGGTCCCACAGTGCGTGTCTTTTTACATTACAAAGTAAATGGACACAAAGGGAGATGTAAATGCTAGGGGCATGAGACAAGAGAGGGAAAGAATGCTAGATTTATGAGACTGCACACATGTTTAAGCATGTTCCCTGGACTACCTTTCTGGAGGTCAGGAATCTAATCCATCCAATATCTGGATAAACACTGCAAATGGGAAAAAAGAAACGTGTTGAAACTCTCAGGTGTTGCAGTCTGATTTACTTTTACCTGTCTTATTTATTTCAGTGTCTTGGCCAAATTCTTGAGTAAATGTATGGCCAAACACATATGGATTATTATTATTTTTTTACAGATTTGTTTATCTAGTAGTCTTTGGTAGAAGTCCTAAGAATTAACCTTGTGCAGATATTTGTGCACACAGACCCTAGAATTCATTCTTAGCAGATGGCCAGGGGACTTTTCTTCAACAAGCTGCCTTCTCCCTCCCCTGCTTCCAAAATTAGGATATCTGGAGAATGCGAAAGAAAATTATACAGAGCCCTGACCTCTGGCCTTGCTTCTGTCTCTCAGACCGTGAAGCACCCAAGAGGGAAAGTGTTGAATTTGGCTGGACTTCACGCGGCACAAACTGTAATTCTTTGTGAATCTTAGTGACATCATGGCATACTTTGACATCATGGCACAGACTCCCTTCTGCTGCTGGCATATAGCAATACATGGTCTTTCTTCAAACATAAGTCTTTTGTTGAGAGGAAAGGATAGCAGCTGGTACAAATGTGGATCCTAGTGGAATGCGTCTGCTTAGGAAGTCACTGCAAAGCAGCCTCTGCTGTAAGGGCTAGGACTCACTTGCACATGTGGAATACTTGGTGGAAATGTATATCTAAAGAACTCAAAATTCCAGATATGGCTAATAATTCAACAAAGTTCTACACACAATAAAACTTTCATTTACATGTCTGGATGTGTTACCTGAAGCCAGTATTCCAAAGGCAACTGTATCCTGCCATTTTTTTTTTTTTTTGGTACCGGGGATCAAACTCGGGTCCTTGCACTTGCGTAGCAGGCGGCCAAACCACTGAGCTAAATCCCCAGCCCAATCCTGCCATTTTTGTGTGTCAAGGCAAAAGAAGAAGAAAAAGGAAAGGTGACAAGAGATATGTCTTAAAAAAGAGAGAGATGTCTATGTCTCAAACAATTCCCCTATTATAATTGTTCAGGCATCGCCGTCCCCAAAGTTAGTAGCACTTGTGCTGTTCCTTGGTTTCAAGTCTCCTTCTGGTTACTCCCCAGACACATCACTATCTACTAATGTGAAGCTTCTCGTAGAGTGCTATCAGAATTGTGCTTCAAAGTCCATCAAAGATGTCCTCAGTTTACACATTCACATGGTTTCCTGGGTTCTCTCCTGACTTTTCTGGCCATCTACATTGGCTCTCTTTAGAGCAACCAAAGAAAACATCATCTGCAAAATGCCTTTCAACTTCTGTCCAGATGGTTCAAATGTGTGTATGAAGCATTTAGATCAGATTGAGAAGCCAAAAGGTGTTAATCCAAGGCTATTCCAAGAGGAATAAGCCACAGTATACAGCATATGAATGGAGTAACAAAATACTTTTACTGAAAAAATATATGGTTTTTACTATGTCACAAAATAAATGGAGTCAGGACCTGACCCTCAGGTGTACCATGAACCTTGCAGTTGGTACAAGCATCTCCTTCTTCCAAGAAGTTACATTTATTACAAGTATTCTACCTCAGTATTTCATCAACATATTCATTTCCCTGGGCACTTATTTCCCTGGAACATCTTTCCTTCTACCAAGAATTCATGTGTTATATGGTCCTAAAAATCTGTATGATGGGGCTGGGATTTAGCTCAGTGGCACCGTGCCTGCCTCAAAAGTGCAAGGACCTGAGTTTGATCCCCAGGTCAAAAAAAAAAAAAAAAATCTATATGATGTATAGCCCATGCTGCTGCGAAAGAGACAAGTGACATGGTGGGGACAACAAATGACTCAACTTGGATGTGATGACTCATACCCATTGCTGGAATATATCACACACTCTTTGCTGCTGGGTCACAGAAGAAAAATCATATCTATTTTATGTACTTATAAGGATGTGATACAACAACATATAAAAAGATCCCGTGCATTGCTTAGAACGTAAAATCTGTCTGAGCATCTTTGAATTTCCAGGACAATTCTATTTTCAAATCTTCCATTTCATAGTTCCCATAATTCTCTGACAAGGTATACTGATTATGGGGGCACACAGTCATGTGTGAACAGAGGGCGTCTGCTCAGCCTCTCTGTTAGATGTGCCTGAAGCTGTTGAGGTGCCTCAGTGGTCTAGGCCTTTGGAAACGAGCTGTCCCCTCAGCTGTCAATACGAGGTCAGGTTTGCAAAGGCTCGGATCTCTCTCAGCTCCTCTGGACTTGACAACAGCAGGTGTGAAGTGATAGGTCTCCCACCACCTCAGCAGCTATTATGGTTAGTAGCTGCCCTCTTCCTATGGTGCCTTGCCCGCTACCGTGTGACGTCATGCCAAGATGGTTGCTCCCACCAAAGAATAAACCCTTCTTCCCAGCATGCCCCTGTTCCCGCCTAGAAAGTAACCTAATACTCGCTCACCTCCTACCACCTAGTGACATCATGGGGTCCTCCATTCCCTAGTCACTACCTCACTCAACCCCACCTCTGCCCCTACAAACCTCACCCCAGGCTCTATAAAAGACTTTCCCTGCCCTGGCCATATTGCTTTTGTCTCTCCTTTGTTCAGAGACAGCCTGGCAGATCTATTCCCCTAATAAAGGCTTGTTGTGGCCTGGTCTGGTCTTGGTCTTCGGCCCTTTTACCTGACATGAAGTAAGAACACAACTCTGATTTATAAAGAAATGTACTCTCCTTTAGAATTATGAATGAATAGAGTTTCGTTGGAGAATATACTTCTTAGGAATTCCTTTCTACCTGGCTAAAGTAACCAATGAAATAGCAGCAAGCTTGGTTGGCTCTTTGGGAATGACCTCTGGGAATTTTAAGGATTCCATTAGAAAGGAAAAAAAAAATTTCTCTAGAATTGTTATGGAGTAGCAAATCATCTCTTTACTCAAATAAGACAGGACTGCTTAGGGCCCTAAAAGTAATGCTCCTTGGCTCTCCCGGTCTAGAGTTAAGTCGGGGACTACTATCAAATATATCCAAGCAAGTTACACCACCACCACTAAATGTGTCTATCAATACAAAATAGAGATGCCTCAAGTTCATTCTTTTAAAACCTGAAACCATGGGAAAGTCCAATTTTCAGGGGCTGGGACAAGAGCAGGGGGTCTTGATTTTGCCTCTGTAGCCTCTGGTTGTGTATGTGTTGAGAGGACAGCTGAATATCATGAAAGAGAGGGGGTACTCAGCAGTCCCCCTGGGTACAGGGAATATTCAACATGTTTTTATTTAATGGGAGAAGAATGCCTAAATATGTATAAGTTAAAAATAAGTTAAACATTTTATAAAAAGAGAAAGCAACAGTTTTGAAGCTGTGAATTGGATTTGCTTATTCATTGGAAGTAGCAATAAATCAATAAACAAGAATCACAAATTGTGAGAGAAAAGCAGACTGGCTGGTTTTTTTTGGGGGGGGGGCTGGGTACTGGGAATTGAACTTGGGACCTTAGGCTTGTGAGGCAGGCGACGGAACCACTGAGCTAAATCCCTGGCCCTGCCTGGTTTTTAATGAGCCCCACACTTCCTGAACCAGATGAAAGTTTAGCCACTCCCGTGTGGGGACTGGGCTGAGCTTGACAGAGGCTGACTTTTACCAATTTGGCCACCCTTTCCAATGCTAGGCTCGTGGGTTCTGGACACCCAGTTACATTCTGCTGAATCACTGCATATTATGGTGATGGGAAAATGAGCTGTTTCTTCTTTCATATTAGACAAAAACAAATTCACTCAAAGGCTCCGATATAAAAAGCAATGACTGCATACACTTTTTCCATTCAGAAAGATTAAGAAAATGTTACTAATCACCCACTCATATACATCAAAATGAACTCTTACTCTTTCCCATTGTGGTCCTAATTTAAATCCAGCTGAAATTATGAATTTCAAATCTGACCCAATGCAACACGCAACATCTGCCTAATTTGATAGTAAAATTTAACCACACAGTAATAGGAATATTTAAATTTAGAAATCTTTTAAAATTTGTTACAATTGCTTCTTAGACAATTTCCCCAGGCTATTTGAAAAGCATATCTTAACACACAAAACCTGTATATATTTTTCTAATTCCTCTGAAGATATCCAAATTGTCTGCTTTGGTGCACTAACCCAATTCCTGATGGCCTTGGGCAAAGAAGAGAAGGAATTTCAAATTTGTATGGTTCATGTGACAGTTATAATTTGGCTACATTGTAACATTTCTTCTGCATGTATTATGTATAAAGCATGCAATTTGAGATAATTGCATTATATTTTATAAATAGGCAATATATCCTTTCAATACATCGATGTGAATCTAAATAGAAAAGCCTTCAAATTCTGTAAGGTTGGGTCAACAAAACACCATATTTGATGAAAAATCATGATTTCACTATTGTATTTAAGATTTTCAAGGGTTGTTATTTCAAAGGGGTTCTTGGTACAGTGGTGACCTAGTCTTTGTGTCATTTTTCAATAATAAATTCTACTATTGAAGTTGAACTGTTTTTATAGGTACAGGCATTCAGGGAATCACTTAGTGAAACATATATTGAAGAGAGGTGAAAACATTCATTCATATCACTATCTGAATTATATGAACATGGTGTTCCCCAGGACATTTAGGCACTGATTTTCAGATGATATGCAACTTCAGTCTCTTAAATTCTTTCCAGTGACCATGTCAAGAGCAAACTGCATGGATGGTTCATTGTTGGTGAGTTTTTCTTTATTTCTAAGATAGAAACATTACTTGACTTGGCAAGTATGGTTTTCACTCCTCAAGTCAGCAGAGCACCCTACTTTGTAGCTAGTAGATGGCAGTGGCATCTGAGTTGACAGAAAAGTAGGAAGGAAATACTGGCAGGCAGAAGCAGAATTACTTTCAAGATTAGGAAACCATGTTAGGTAATTACAGACCATGGCAATGGACAATTCTCACTTATCAAAGCTAATGGCAAGAAAGAACAAAACATAGAGTGAAGAAAAAGCAGGATGATGTTTACGATGCACCTTACATGGGTCAGGTACTGTCAGGAGTTCTCAAGGCCTGCACAACGAACTCAGCCCAGACAAGTGATAGAACCAAGCAACTTCCTGTCACTGACCTAAAAATGGCAGACTGTGGATCCAGCCTCTTTCTAACACCCTTTCCCGTTACCTGATACACCAGAGGGTCATAAGCCAACAGCGTGTGCACTGGAAGGAGCTAAAGCAGCACCACAGCACTCCTGTAAAACCACACTGTCCAAAGAAATGATTTTTAAGGAAGTGCTTGGCATTCTATTTAAAAGCCTAGCCCACCATTAACATCTCTCAATAATGTTGATTTGGGTTGGTTTTCAGCATCAGCCTAAAGGCAGTCAGGAAAAGATGGTGAAAGGATAATTTCTTGGGAGACAAGAACTTCCAAAAAGGTTCCAAGGCTTTTTCTGATAATATGAAAACACTGGCCTCTGGCAAACTTGTTTCCAGTCCTTCCCTATAGCTTGGTTTCGGCACTGACTGGGTCACTACCTGGAATGGAGGGAACAACATCCCCAGGGGCTGCAGCAGTTGGCTGAGGAGAAGGGAGGAGCCAGGAGTTCCGGAATGGAAACAGACAAGACTCAGCTCAAACACAGCTCCTCCCTGGGAGGCCTAACCCAGCAGACTCTCCTCGCCAAGCCCTGTGATTCTGACCCCAATGTGAACTTCTGATTTGTGCCAAACGGGGTCTGAACAGAGGGCCCAGGGAGACACAGCATGGATTCCAGTGCACGAGGACTTGAGTACATGATTCACACAGCAGTGCTCACCTCAGCTCTGGTCCCAGCCTGGGTCAAGGTCCAAGGCCTGAGCCTGGGAGGCTGCATTTGAATATCAAACTTTGTCAACTCTCAATGGCAAAAGACAAACATTTGGAAAGCTCCTGAGCATAATATTCTCACATTAGGTTCTATTTGGAAACCTTGCAAAATTCCACAAAAGCAAGAAAATTGGCAGCTTTTACTTCCAAAATGTTCAAGATTACAGTAGCAGGGGTGATGCAAGTACAGACAAAGGGCCGGGGATGCTGCTGTCCCTTTACGACACTATCCGGCTGCAGTGTCTGTTTTCCACCAGGAGACTCCTGCTACATGAATCTCTGACCCTTCAAAGAGATGAACAAGGGTAAAGGCAAAATTAAGAAATCAGTCAAGTGACTCAACCAAAGGCGGTCTATCTCGCTTGTGGGCTAATTTTCTGTAGTGAAGTATGGAATCCATTGCTGGGTACAAGCATGTTGTTCCCTTAAAATGTATACACCATTACTTGCATCCCTGGACCAAGTGCTTAGATGGTAGTTCTACATGTTACAAGAACTTTGTCTATTTTAACATTTTTTATATGTCTAAACATTTTGAAATTATAATTTAAATCTTTAGGATAAAAGCTGAAAATCTATGCTTAGCTTTTTCAAGAGCATACCTTTTTTCTTGGCTTTAGACATAAAATGCTTTCTCAACTACAATGCCAGGCATTGGGTCTAATTAGATATCAGGAAGAAAAAAGGGTCCCTTTGGTAAGTAGTTATTTAAATGCATATGTGGCTTCAATCTGCCAAACTTTCACTTGCACTCATAAATCATCTGCACAGAGCGCAGGCTGCCATTCCCTGAAACACCTCATGGGTATGCAAAGAAGCACAGTTGTACGCTTACATCTTTCCTGCAGACATGCATCTCATTATTTTCATGGTTAGTTTTTGAGTTTGGGAGCAGCAGAGGGGAAAAATGAGGAAGAATACAGGGGAGAAGAATTCCCTGCCTTGGTATTTGTAAATACCCTGAGAAGCAGAAGTCTCAGCTTCACCATCTCCATGACAAAGGGCGAATCCTTTGCTTGGCCCCCCTAAAGGAGCACACTATAACGTGAGAGACTCAGGCATAGCTGTGCTTTAGAGGAGTTTACAACTTCTCTAAGCTCAGGCATAAGGGTAGCGTAGGCTGCAGGCTGGCTGGAATGTCACACAGTGTAGCTGCTGTGGAAAACAGGATGGAAGTTCTTCAAAATGTTAAAGATAGAATTAAAATATAATCCAGTGATTCCACTTCTGTCAATAGACCTAAAAAAACAGAAAGCAAGGACTTGAATAGCTATTTGCATGCCCATGTTCATAGCAGCATTATTCAAAATCTCCAAAAGAAGGAAATGATCCAAATATCCACCATAGATGAAGGGGTAATCGAAAGGTTGCATATATGCTTGATGGAGTATTATTCAGCTATAAAGAGAATGAAACTGTGACATGAGCTACAGTGTTGATGAACCTTCAAGGTATTATACTGTACTAAATGAAACCAGGCACAAAAGGTCCATTTGATAAAATTTCACCTTTATAAAGTACATAGAGTAGTCACATTCCTAGACTCAGAAAGTAGAATGGTGGGCCCAGGAGGTGGGGAAGAGAGGACTTAGAGTTAGTTTTTAACAGGTGTGGAGTTTCTCTCACCCTGGAAATGGGTGAGGGTGGGGTTACGCAACAGTGTGCGCCTGCAGCTCTGATACCACCGGGCCTGTACTTGAGCGCGGTTAAAATGGAAAGTTGTATGCTATGTTTGTTTTACCAAAATAAAAAAGAAGAGAAGACAAGACCAACAGACACAAATAGTTAATTCAAGGAATACATAGATGAAACTGTGTAATTAAATATACATGTAAAAGTAAACACATCCTATAATATTCGTTTGTTCTTGTGGAAGTCTGTAGTGACACTTTCATTCCACCACCAAATGGACCCACGGTCTTCCATGTAGGAATGGACACACAGTCCCATGTGTTTGCCTTTGCCATTTTTCCACTGATCAGGACTTATGTGGATCCAAAAATATTACATCATATGGCACACTATCGCATAGAATAGCACAGCACAGCACAGCATGACATAGCATAGCTTAATGTAGCATAGCATGCAGCTTTGGAGGTGGAAAGATATAAATGTGAATTCAAATTCTGTTCTCATTAGCTGCATGACTTATCCATGTTACTCCATCTCTCCATGCCTTGGCTTCTTTATCTGAAAAGCAGTACCAATTACACTTTCAAAAGTTGTTTTGAAAAATAAAAAGCTCTTACAGTTTAATAATGGAAGTAGCTACCACTACTATTAATTGTAACAACAACAATAGCTGCAGTAGCAAATACCACTGTAAGAGTTGGAGAAGTGAAAAAGGGAGCTGTTAATGTGTGTTTTTAAAACATTTGTTTTGTGAAAAAATCAAGCTCTCATTTGACATGAAAATATTATCAGAAATAATTCAAGTAACTTAATTTGCCCTCCTAGAAAATTCCTACTGATCCATGACAAAGAAGAAAAATGGGCTCTTCATTTTTTTGTATTAAATTCTTTTATTGGTACATTGTAGGTGTACAACACAATTGCATTTCTCATTGGGAATTGTACCTTTACATAATGCATCTTGGTTCTTATTTTTTCCCCATTGAAAAATGGGCTCTTTAGAGAGAAGGTATCCAAACTTCTGAGAAAATTCACCCTCACAGACACACTGATTGTCCTCTTAGCTCTCCAGCTTCTCCACACCGGATCCACTTCTCTTCCTGTGTCACACTGCTCTGGATGAGGAAGGAAAGTCTCAGCCGGCTGATGTAACAGTAGATTATCTCTGGGAACACACTGCTCTGTCAGCACGGACTGCAGAGGACTGCCTGTGTCAGACACACTTATTTGTGAGGAAGAATAAGAGGATCTCATGCACTAGATTTGGGGTACAGATGGGACTGATTTCTCATCAGCCTGGAAAGGGTTGATGGAGAAGGTGAGCTGTGAGCTGTGAACCAAAGAATGAATGGCAGCGCAGCAACCCCTCAGAACAATGGAGGCTGGCTGCCAAGTTCCCAAATCAGAACCAGACCGGAGCCCGGGCAGGGCGTGTGTCCAGGTGGGTCCTGATTTCAGGGCTGTGTTGCACTCCGCACTTTCCTCTAGTCTATGAACCAGAGAATTTGTTTTTACAGCCCCAGAGAATTCTTGCTGGATCCATTAAGAATTTGTTTGAACCCTCATGAGCTTCTGGCTGAAGAAGAGAAGCTCATGCTTGCAGCCAAGGTTCATCTTGTCCCAGTATAGAATGAGTTTAGTATGAATTAAAGCAGAAGTTTTCCATGATTTGCCCATCAGCATTAGCTTCCAAGCACTGCCAGCATGTCGAGTTCATCACTGAAGCATGACAGACGCACCCCTCCACCCAGGGAGCCGGAGGATGAGTCAGGGCGGCCCCACCCTCAGGGCAGCAGGTGGTAGTGAGACCACATCCCTTTCCAAACTAGGAAGAGGCTCATACGCAGGAGTGCAGGCGGCACTGCCGGTTATCATTACTGATAACCATGAAGAGGGGAGACCTTTAATGTGACTTGCAAATTTACTGTCATAATTATTTACCATTACAGAAAAGATATGGGACATTGATCAGACTGAATCTCCAACCAAGAAAAATTTTAAATTTTTAAGTTTTAAGACTTTCTGTGAAGTAATTTTCCTATATTTCAGAAACTGCACACTTCTCTAGATGGATAGGTCAAGGTAATGATATATAAGGCACACACTTTATAAAATCGTTCATGTAGACCGAAGCTCTGATTTGGAAATACTGTCCTGCATAGCACCCTCGGGAATCTCCAGGTGCTCTAGTAGTTGCTCCATCCCCTGGCTGTGGCTGATCAGGTCAGTGACAGGACACCTGAATTGCGGCCAGATTCTCCTCCCCAGGAATTTGCAGACTGGCTGGAGAGCAAGAAAGAGAGCTTGGCTGGAGCCAGGTCATCTTTGCCAGATCTATGCACACCTGCAGCTGAGGACTTTGAGGGTGCCCTCCCTGCTTCCTAAGTCGGGCCCTTCTGTGTTAGTCTAGTCACCTTGTAAGTATTTATCTAAATAAGCAGTTGATGTTCCTGTCCTTGATCTCTATCCTTTCAGTAATCTCCCTTTTTGAGCCTAGGCTAGAGAGAATTTCTATTGCTTATAACTGTAAGAATCCTAAAAATAGAACATATATATGTTGCCAGGAGAGATATTTGTTTTCCTACCCTGGAACTAAATATATGGAAAGAAATGTTAAGACATGTAATTCCCAGAGTTTTTCTAAAGGAGTGGATCAAAACCAGAAGAGTTAGTTTAAGGGTCTAAGAAGTTAGAATGAAAAGAAATAGAAGACTAATACCAGAGGAAACTGATAACAAATAGATAATACTCTCGATTTGAAAATCAGTAGGCACTAAAGATAATATGATGCTGAGATGAAAAAGGATAACATAAATAAGACATAATTCTAAGAACAAGACAATTTTGAAATAACCATGTATACAGGTTGAGATTTAGTTTTCATATGTTAAGATTCTCTTTTTAAAGTGTTTAATGTGCCTTGGAGCTGACTTAGAAGAGTGAACTTCACAACTGTCCTCTGACCTGGTAGAGTAGTTAAGTTCTTCAGGGCCTAGAGTTCGACCCCTGCTGGAGCATCAGAGCAGAGCAGTAGGGCTCACCAGTGATTACCAGGTTCCCTCTGCTTCCCTTCCTGGTGGAAACTGGAAAACCTGAGACTCACAGGCTTCCGAGGTTTAGTATGCAGTAGGTGATTCTGAGTGGGCTAAAGCACAACGGGGTATGGGAGGGCAGTGTGCTGCTGGGGGCAGTACAGCAACATCGAAGGCACAGTCACTCAAATGCTGTCTGACCTTGGGCAGGCGAATTACCCTTCGGGCTACAGATGGGTCCTGCGAGGCTTAGGACATTCACAGTGGGGCTGCATTCCTATGTCTTGCTGGCGGTGGCTGTGAACATATCTTGTTCCCACCAGCTTGAACCACTGGGGAATTGCTGTCTCACTGATGAGCACGGTGTGCACCACCTGTGGTTCAAGCCACCCAATGGGACAGTCATACATGTACCATGGTGAATTGAGCTGGGGGGACTGGGTTCGATGGTACATAAATAGTCAGTGCTGTGTGAGGTGTGGTGTGTGATATATATGAGAGAGACTACTTTATTATTCTCATCATTACCATGATTGTGATAATCATTCTTTCTCCTACCCCTTAGAAACACCTAGCCTAAGTTGGGCGTGGTCAAACACACCTGCAATTCCAGCACTCTGGGAAGCTGAGGCAGGAGTATTGAAAGTTTGAACCTAGCTTGGGCCAAAAAAAAAAAGCATTCTGGGGATGGGGATGTAGCTCAGTGCATGGGCCCTGGGTTCAATCCCCTATACCACCGGTACAACAAACAAACCAAACCAATGGCCTTGCTAATAGTCTTGAAGGACACTGGAAAGACCTAGCCTGCATGCCTTCTGGGAGTATCAGAAATGCAGCTGCAGGGGGGCTGTGCCAGGGAGAAGAGGCTCCCAGATGAAGCACATGTGAGGCAGCAGACATCCTTCAGCTCTGGCACAGGACCACTGGTGCGGGATGCAGACCAAATGTTCCAATGTGAGCTTTTAACAATATATTTTGAATATTTATTGGAAATATTATACTTAGGTACTGGCAACCAATTTGTGTGTTTACAAACCCCAGTGTGTGTAGAGCCAAAGTCATGAGTGGGCTCCATTTGGCTGGAGGGCTGCTGGTTTGCAACTTCTACTTCAAAGCTATGAAAATCACCTGGGGAGAAAACTAAAAACCGTATTTGGAATTATAGAGAGAAATCTGGAGACGCTACTGGAGAAGGGGGAGGCTGAACCCACAGCTTTGATAAACCTTTCAGCCAGCCCATTGCCTAAGGGAGCATGTTTTAATGAGCACAGGCATGTTTCTCTGAAAACAAAAGCCTTGTCAGGAGGCAACCCGGTGGCCCCCAGCCTGGCAGTGGCCACTTCTTTCTAAGCTCCCAGTTCAGCCCTTGTACCCAGCCCAAGGCAATGTCAGGAAGGGCCAGAGACCACACCCACGTCACCACTGAGCTGCTCTTTGCCTCCTTCATCAGCCATACTGCGTCCTTCAAGGAAATACTGTATCTTTCAAGGAAATCTTTGGTCCTCCAACAGGGCAAAGTAAAGCAGAATGAAACAGAAACCCTTTTCATTCTTAGATCCCATACAAATGGCTACACAGACATGGTATGTCTTGGCCAATAAAAGACCATGTGGATAAGCAAATAACCACCTCTGGGGATCAGCATGCACACGGATGTCCTCCCTTAGGAGCAGAGAGGAGGCAGAAATGCTCCCTACCACTGAGCCCAGATGAAGAGAAGTGGATTGCTGTCGAGCATGGTTGAACATGAGGCAATAAAACACTGGGTGTATTCTCTGTTTTTAATGTGACTTGGCCACTTTTTCCTGTTTCCATCCCCATTCTACCTCTGGCCCTTCCCCTAAAATCTCTGTTTCTTTCTTTAAATCACCTGCAACTCTGCTGGCAAAGAAACCACACTTGTTCCCAGACACAGTCCTAAGTGGAATTGCTCATGGTATTTGCCAGCCACCAGCTCCTGGCCCTGTGAGGTTGCTCTGCCTGCAGGTGCAGTGGGTTTGCATTTGGCCGTTCTGTGGGAATGGAAATGGTGAGCGGTATGTTTTTGGAATGTTGCATTGTTGGCAACGTTTTCCACATGAGTTTTCTTTTCTAATGCAACTATTTTTAAGCGAATGGAATGTTCCTGTGATAATTTGGCCACAAGAGAAACTTAGAGAGAGGCCGAAATGTACTCAGTAATGAAGGAGACTAACAAAAGTGAATAAATAATCCAATCAAAAGAAATACTTCAAAGTTTTCATTTAAAGATTGTTAAATACACACACATTCTCTCTCCTTTCTGTCTCTGTCTCTCCTCTCTTCTTCCTCTTCCTCTCTCCCTCTCCCTCCTCTCTCCTCTCCCCCACCCTCTCTCTGTCTCTCTCCCACATTTAATACATGGTAAAGAGCCCTAGAATTTAGAGCCGGAAACCTGGGCTTGAATATGCTTGGCTTTGCCACTTGCCCTTTCAGAGACCTTGAGGAAGTCACACCCTGTTCCGCTGCTCCTGCCTTGATCAATAGCCTGAGGAAACTCGGCTGTGGAGCTTCCCAAGGTCCCCTTCAAAGCAACTGCCTTGTGATTAGCTTTCCAGAGTGTTTCAAAATGTCCCCCAAGGCCTGGGAATTTGCCTTGGCTGCTTTGTTCTATTAACCACACAGATCTTTTCTTGCTGTTCTCGCTGGATTAATCGGATTCCTAAGAGTTCTCTTGGATCACAAGTGGTCAGCCTGTAGCAGAAACGCTTTGTTCCTTCTCACTCTGGACTCCTCAGGGCAGTCTAACCAGAGGCCAAAGAGAGGACAGGTGGTGCCTATTACACTAATTTTAGGTGCTTTGGTAGCTTTTCCTGATTCTGGTAAGCAGCCCTTGTTAGGATCATTCCAGAAGAGTGTTTGGCAACCATGAATGCACTAAAACTTGGGTACAATTATGATCATGGCTCAAAATCTGGAAGGTTCCTGATGCCTTAAATTGTTTTTATTAAGAATTTTGATAGTTAAAGTAACTGCAACATTTAAAGAAATTATCTCTGTATCTAATGATACTTCCTTGGAAACATACCAATCAGCTAATGTATAATTATTAATAGTCTTTCATGTTTGATTTTGATTTTTAACATTTTGAAGTGTCATAAGATGCCAATTCTCAAAATTCTTCCTCAATTCTACTTTGCTTATTTTTAATTTAGCTTGCCTTTTTTAATCGAGCCAAGGACATAGTGTTAAATCCTAAAAATTTTTCATATGTGTTGCACTTGAAGGTTCTGGGAAGACTAGTATTTTATGGCTAAAAATTTGATTCCATATTAAATTATAGAGAGATCTAAGTTAACTAAAATGAATAGGACTGCAGATCACCTAATTAAACTGTGGAATATCCTTTAAGAGCAAAGGATCTCCAGATCTATTTTCTAGTATACAGTAAGGAAAGAAACTATGTCACACTGTAATACTTACTGATATTTACGGCTTTTGGAAACCTGACATTTTGTACATTTACTCTAATGACTTCATTAATAAAGGCTTATCCAGAGTATATGGGTTAGATACCAAGAAAACGAAGTTATCTTCGTGAGAGAAGTTTCTGGATATCTCCGAGAAATCCCCTGAGCATGGTAAATTAGGAACAGGTGGCAGGACCCCACATTCTGAATTACTCATAGCCTCATATACAACAAAAAGATCTAAGTTCACAGAAACAGCCTGAAGCAAATGAGAACAAGGCCCGACTATATTAAATGATATAAAAAGACATTAATATGAATAATCTGTGTGATGACTTACGGAGGGCTTGGATCACCAAGATACGAAAATAGCCAACAGAGAGATTTATTGACTATTGATCCACACATGCATGGAATGGCCACGCAGAGCAACACAGGGAAACAAAACTGCAGATGAGAAGGCCTCAGTCTATCTGGCTAGGATGTCCATGAAACTTACAAAGACAAGGTGCCAAGAGTTGGCTTGCCTGTTAGTCCCATGGACTTTCTTAGGTGAGTGAAGGACCAGGTGAGCACCTGAGATGAAAGCCTGCCCTCCCCCGCAGAGTCACAGGCACCCCCTGCGTGTTCCCAAAGGTCCCAAACTCAGAGCTGCATTCCTAGTGTGTCGGCAGAATGTCTAGCATTAGCTCAATAAACCTTTGTTGAATGAATGATTGATTCCACAGTATTTAATCTGGCTAAACTTCATCTTTCCCCACTATTAATAACAATATCCCACACTCATGTGAGGATTAAAGCAGTAACACATATAAAATACTTACCTAGCACAATGCTTGGCATGTAAGTTCTTAGAAATATCAGCTCTTGGTAATATTGGATGCTGTAATCTCTGTTTTCACAGATGAAATAGAGTGAGGTTTAAAGAAGTAATAAATTAGTCTGTGATCACACAGATAGTAAGTTTAAGGTGGGCTTCAAGCTTGTATCTGAAGGAGTCTAAAATGCAAGTCCACACAATGCACCACTGATTAAGGTATTTTGCTCGTGCCTTAAGCTTCTCAAAGATGGGGTATTGTGACACTTACTTTCATGTACTCAATTAGCCTAATTTAAAAATTGATTAAACCATTGGGGTTTAAATATTTTATGTATAAAATAGAGGATTTCAAATCTCCTTTCAATTTAAAAACTGGCTCCTGTGAAATCACTCAGTGAATTAAGTAGGGTTAATTGGTATCAATGTTAATTAGCATATATGTGAATAATGCTTTGTTAAGAATTTACTATCCTAGGGAAAAGACCTTCTCCAATCCACACCTATTTCCCTTAAAAAAAGGTAAGATATTCAACTCGTGGCCTAGGTTACCATCCATTCGTTCAGGGTACATCCATTAAAGAACTCCGTTGTGCCAATTTTCAAATCAGTTTCAAGACACAGAAATACTTAGAGTCAGAAATTACCCTAGCAACAGTAACGAATGGAAGCAAATACCCCACAAGCTTAGAGTTACAATAGTGTCATTGAGACCATGACACTCTCATGGCTAATAGAGTTTTTAAATTTAGCTCACAGACTCCAGTCATTGTACTACATTAAAAGAAGTCTTTCTTGAGATATAATTCACATATCATAAAATTCATCCAGTTAAAGTTATATAATTCAGTGGTTTCAGTATATTCATAGAATTGTGATGCCATCACAAAAATTTGTTTAGGACATTTGTATCCCACCCCAAAGGAATCCTGTACCTAGTAACAGCCATGCCCTGCTGCCCTTCAGTCTGGCACGCATTGTATCTTGGACCACCACTTTGCCCACTTTGGACGTCCACAGGAGCAGTGGACACAGCTGCTATGGCTTGAGTGGGTCCCCCAAGTTCTTATGTTGGAAACGTACCCTAAATGGCTGCATTGATGGTGTTGGAGACAGGGCATTGGAAAGTGTCTTAGTTACTTTTATCTCATTGCTGAGACAAAATACCTGACACCTAGAGTTAAAGGGGTAGGGTTTATTTAGCTCACAGTCTGTAGAGGTTTCAGTCCATAACTGGCTGGCTCTGAGGCAGGGTGGCATTACAGGGGGTGATCACAGAGGAGAAAGAATTCATGGTGTTGGAAAACAGCAAAAGCCACAAGGGACCTTAGCAGTGTCTCCCTGGCCCTTTTATCTCACTCAGACTACACAAGGTAGGCAGCGCTCACACCCTTACTCCTAGTGCCCGCGGACCCAGCCCCACATGAATCAAACTCTAGATTCAGCTGGCTCTGAAAAAGCATGAGGCTTGGAGGGGCATCAAACACAAGCTGTGACAGAGGGGTACACAGAATTCAGAGAGGCCCTAGGGCAATATTCTCATGATGGCACGAATGGCTTTGTAAGGAGGAAGAGACTTGTGCTGCAGCATGCCCATTCTCATCATGCAGCTCCCCATGCCCTGCTATCATACAGCAAGGCCTCACCAGCACCATGTTCTTGGGCTTTCTGAGCCACAAGCTAAATGAAATTCAGTTCTTACAAAATTATCTGATTTCAGATATTTTGTTATAGCAACAAAAACTGGACTAAAATAGTTCTCACACTTAGCATAATGTTTCAAAATTTATGTATTTCATTCCTTTTATATGAAATAATATTCTCTTATATGGATAAGACCATGTTTTATTTATTCATTCATTAGTTGGTTGACAAATGGGTTGTTTCCATTTTTGGGCTATGATGAATATTGCTCTTGTAAATATTTGAGAACAAAGTATTTTTGTTTTGCTTCGTTTTTCGGATGACGCCTTCATTATCTTGGGTACACAGGTAGGAATAGAGTTAGAATTACCGGGTCATCAGGTAAATACATGTGTAGCCTTTTAAGGAACTACTAGACTTAAAGAAGCCACATTATTCTGCACATTTCAACAATCTCTCTTTTTTTTCTCCTTTTTCTCCCCCTTTCTCTTTCAAAGGGTATTTGATGTGTTACAGCAACTATCATAGAATCCTCTACTAATAAGGCAATTTCCCAGAATTAGCAATAGTAAATGGAGGGGAAACATGTGGGAAAGAGAAGAGTAGTTTTCCTGTAGTGATGATTGCTGCAGTAAGTTGAGGGCATGGATTCCTTGAGGGTAGGGCTTGAGTCTTTTATATTGCTTTTTCCCCAGAACACAGCCTAGTGATCAATAGTAAGCTGCAAATATTTATTAAATGGATGAATAGTTTCAAAAAGCACTGTGCAGTAAAGAATAATTTTTCCCAAAGACAGGTCTGGCTTTCACCTCAGCTCTTAAGAGATAAACTCCAAGCTTTTTGTATTAGTCATCTTTTGATTGCTGGGGCAAAATACCTGATACCAACAATTTAAAAGAGAAATGATTTATTTTTGTTCATGATTTCAGAGGATTCAGTCCATGGCCTGCTTGGGGAAAGGCATAGCAGAGGAAAGCTGCTCAACTCAAGGCACCAGGAAACAGCAGGGGAAAAGCTCAGAGACGAAAGGGCCAGGTACCAGACATGATTTCCAAGGTTACATCTCTATAACCCACTCAGAAGTGTGCTTCATTAGTCTCCTAGGTACCTCTCAAACCAATCAGGTTGACAATCAAGATGAACTATCATACCTTTGTAATAGCACGACCAACAACAGTGCTAAATAGTGTATTCTAACAATGTGATTCATGGTGGTGAGAGTTTTGGGCTACAAGATATCTGCCTGACCTCCGGAGGTACTGAAAAACTAATATCAGCCATACAGGCATTCAACCAGGCCTATGGGATCCAGCCTCAGCAAAACTCTGGATACCAAGACTAGGGTGAGTTTCTCTGGATGACAACATCCTGTGAATATTGCCACACGTTGTTACTGGGAGAAGTCAGGGTTATACACAGCATGCAAACATATTTGGTGTTCTCCTGTACCCAGATCTCTGCACCCCATTCCCTGCCTGGTTTCAATCAGTGTCTGCTGGCTGCAATAAACCAACCATGATGGAATCAACTTTCTGTGAGTTCTATAAATTCTCATGTGCCATCAGGTCTGAAGATGATCTTGGGGACTCTTCAAGTCGGTGTCAGAAGTGAGAATGGCCTTGGAGACTATCAAACTAGCGTTGTCACTAACAATACCAAAACCTTTAAAAGGTGATTAGGAACATTTAATATAGTCAGTATTCCTACAAACAAGTGGCCCAAAGTATCATACAATGAATCAAGAAAGTTGTCAGGTCTTGGTGGAGAATCATTTAATAAAATCCAGAATTCTTAGGCCACAGGGCTCCCTACCTGAGGGATGCAGGCTTATATGTTAGCAATAAAGAGATACTGTGCCTCATTAGTAGACAGTCTTCTTCCCAGAGAAAAGGTTGCCATATAACAAATAATAGAATAGAAATTACAGTTTTGCCTCTTTCTAGTTTTGTGGCCTATATGAGCCTCAACCTCTTCATTCATAAATTGGAAATAAAATCATTACATAGAAGTGGCACAAAAAGTGTAAGGTTGCATGTATGAGTATATTCTGTGAGCTACACATCAGTAAAATGATAACATTTGGACTTTTTAAAAAAATTAGATTTGCTCTGCCTTATTTACTTCATTGAATTTCTTTGGGAAAACAAAATCAGTGATAGTACTCTATCAATGATTTTTTTTCTCAACCTATGATTAATTTGAAAGGAAAAGTTAAACAGATACAGCTTTCAAAAATTTTTTTCTTATGGAAGCTACAGAAATTTTCCCATTTCAAAAACTGAATATCAAGATAGAAAACAATTCTGATATCTTTTTTTTTTTTTTTTTTTTTTGGTACCGGGGATCGAACTCCGGTCATTGCACTTGTGCAGCAGGCGGCGAAACCACTGAGCTAAATCCCTGGCCCCTCTGATATAGTATTGAAATTCTTTCTATGAATAGCAATGGTATTTGAATAAACAAAGGATCGAATTGATAGGGGGAAAACAATACTATGAGATGAATAAATCTCTATGGAAGTCACTTTCTACATCCTTCAATTATTTAAATTGCGAGTATACCTCAAGGAACTTCAAAACACTATACACTATTTTGGCTCTAGTTTTTCCTTCAAGAAATAAACATTTAAGTTGACTTGTTATCTAACTTTTTCATAGAAAAGACTAAGCAACACATTTTTAAGCATACATAAATATACCAGTGACTCTAAAACATAATGGAAACAAATTTTCAACTCTTCAAGAACATACAGGAAAGAAGGAGGAACAAAGGATACAAATTTACTTAGTGAATATCACATGCAGATATTACACTGTTGTATTCGTCCTTTATCATTACTTCAAATCAATCCCTGATCCTTCTCCTGTGTTATACATCGCAACAATTGGTGGCACCATACTTTGCAAAAACTAGAAACCTTGGCATCATCTTCAACTCTCAATTATTTCTCTCATATTATATTTAATTCATCATCAAGTCTATGGGTTTTTGTCTTCTGATTTGTTCTCAAAATCTTTTCTCTTTATTCCACTACCAATTTTTGCCTTCTTTCAATGTATTCCCTCATTGAAGACATAGCACTATTGCTAAAATACACATCTTACCCTGTGTTTCGTCTGCTTGAGCTATTTCATTGGCACCATTTTGCCTCAAATACAACAAAACCTCAGCCTTCCTCTTAATATAAATTACATATGTCTTCATGGCATTGGTCCGAATTTTCTCTTTCATCCTCTATCTCCTGACCCTTCTTCTTCTTCAGTTCTAGGCACTAGTTTGGTCTTTTCAGCCATCTCTTCCTCACTTAAAGATCTTTCCCTATTTACCACGTAATACACCTCTCCCATGGTCGATCCTATGCAGTACTCGAAATTACTTGGACACATATGTATACATGTGCATATTTGTATTATATTCAAATAAACAGGGTGTATACAATTGTGGTTAAAAATCTGTCGCCCAAAAGGTTTATTGAAGTACCAATCCATGGTATCTGTAAATGTGACTTTATTTGGAAATAAGAGCTTTGTAGATATAAGCAAGTCATATTTACTTTGGGTGGTCCTATTCCAATATCACTTGTATCCTGAAAAGAAAAAGACACCAGGTGGAAAATGCCATGTACAGAGACACACCGACACTGAGGATGGAGATGAAGCTGAAATGTTACAAAAAGGTCAAACAAGGTAGGGTAGCATTGTTAGGGATCAGAGGGATCATATCCATGCCAACATCTTAATTTTGAATTTCCAGAACTGTGAGAGAAATTGCTGTTGTTTCAGTCACCAATATGTGGTATTTGTTAAGATAGCTCTAGAAAACTAATACGGATTTGGTGTAAGAGTGAAGTGCTACTAAAATAAGTACCTAAAAATGTGGAAGTGGCTGTGGAATTGAATTGTGTAATAGGTAGATCCTGTAAGAATTTGAAGGGCTTTATATAAAAATTTTAAGTTGAAGAGATTTTTGGTAGAAATATAGATGTTTTAGGATGTTTGTGCTGCAATAGCAAAATATCTGAGACTAAGTAATTTGTAAGTGATAGAAATTTATTTCTTCAGAGTTGGAGACAGAAGTTCAAGGTCAAAGCACTGGCATCTGGTGAGGGCTTCTTGTTACATCATCCCACAGCAGAAAGTGGGCAGGGGGAGGAAGGGGGTTGGAAAGAGAGGAAGAAGACAGGGAAGGAGGAGGAAAGGGAGGGGGAAAGAGAGGGCAAGAGAGAAAAGAGAGAAGGACAGGTGAAGGGGAGAGAGAGAGAGAGAGAGAGAGAGAGAGAGAGAGAGAATGAATCCTCTATCATCCTCTATCCCCCTTTGTCCTTCTGGTCCCAGCAAATTAGACAGTGCCCACCCACACTGAGGGCAGATCTTCTCCACGCAGTACAGAAGATCCAACTCACAGGCCAAAATTCTCCAAAAACTCACTCTGTGACATACCCAGAAACAGTATTTCCTCAGTCAAATTCACATGTAAAATTAATCTCCATGGACATTAAAGGTAATCCTGGCCAGGCCTTAGTAGGAAATGATGAACCATGCTATCAGACACTAGAAGAAAGGTATCTTTTTTGTAAAGTGGCAGAGAACTGGCCAAATTATGTCCTACCAATGAGTGGAGAGTAGAATTAATACCAATAAACGTGGATATTTAGCTGAGTAGACCTCCAAGCAAAGTGTGGAAGGTACAGCTTGATTTCTCCTTGTTACTTATATTAAAAGAGAAAATCGAGGAATAAACTGTAAGCCAAAACATAATGACACTTGATGATCTACAAAGGCTCAACTGACTCAAATAATAGGGCTAGATAACCATTTGTTAAAGAAATTATGCATGCAATGCATGGATCTAATCTACCACCTAAGCAGGAGCGACAAGTACAGAGGCAGTTACCCAGCAAAGATTGTAAACAACCTCTTGCCTAATGACCTGTTCCCTTGTGACGCACAGGAGACTGAGGTGATTATGGAAATTTGACACCACTAGAAATGCTGCAGAGTTGACTCGATGGACACATAGGACACATGAAAGGGTAGAGGCATGGGTGCCTGGCATGGAGGATCTCCTTGGACTGCAAGGGCGGTTGCCTTCCTGGCAGGCATGGAGATCAGAGCCTCAAGCTGCAAGGGTTATTCTAAACTAGAAATCCAGCAGAGCTGGACCTGTGGGGCTCTAATCCACTTGGGACTCATGAGCAGGTCATGCTCATTCCTATTTTCTGATTTCACAGGTCCACAGGTGAGAGGAATGGGGTACCAAGAGGAACATACCCAAGTCTCATACTGGACTAGGTTAGATGATGAAATCTGGGGCTGGACAGATGCTATTTTGGAATTAGAGTTGGTGCTAAAATAGATGAAAACCTTTGGGGGTTTTAGAATCAGGCAACTATTCTGCACATGGGAAAGACATAAATGTGTGTGACAAGAGGGCAAGTAGAGGGTTGTCCTGTGTCCCTCCAAAAGAAGGGTTTAAAGGCTGTACGTCAGACTTGCAAAGGAAACAGCATCTTGCAAATAAAATCAAGTTAAGATGAATCATGGTCTATTAAGGTGTGTCCTAATCCAAGTCCCTGTAAGAGGAGGCGAAGACACAGGAAGGAGAAGGCAGCACTTGGAGTGATACAGCTGCCAGCTAAGAAATGCCAAGGACGGAGGGCCACTATTAGGGTCCAGGAAGAGAAAAGAAGGATTCTGCCTAGGGTTTCAGAGCGCATGTGGCCCTGATGACACTTTGACTTTGGACTTCTAGCCTTCAGAACTTTGGCAGAATAAATTTGTCACTTTAATCCATGCAGTAAAGAAAGCCATTATGTAAAGGAATTTGGACTTTATTTGATCTGAAGGCAAAAGAGTTCAACTGAAGTCATTGGAGCAGATGAAAAATAAAGTCCAACTTGTCCTTCAGAGAGAGCACCCCATTCATAGTGAGGGAAATACAGGATAGTGACTATAGTATATTTTCTGTGTGCATGTCATATCTCCCCTCAGAGTAATTTGCAGACAGCAGAAATTATATTTTGTAGTTTTGTCCATTCTTGTACTTCCAGTATTTAGCACATCATTAGTTCCTAAGCAAAATGTGTTAAATTAATAAATAAAAACCAAATGACTGAAGTTTTCATAATCAGTCTACAAATGTATCATCCCTAAGACAATTTTGCATCTTCAATATTAATAACATATAGAAGTCTGTTAAAAAGAGCAAAATAAATTAAGGTTCAGAAACTAAGTAACTTCAATGAGGAAGTTGTAGTTTTGTCTTTAATGTTTCATGCAAAGGGGAGGAAAAGATTCAGTGCATTAAATATTTTAAGCAACACAATGCTTCCACGTGGAATTAGACTATGAAACACAGGAGAAAAAGTGGCAAACTCCTTGATTCTGACATCATCACCTCTGGAATAACTGGTGGATATTTGATACTCATGACTCAGGTCACAGAGAGAGATGGAGAAATAATCTTTCCATTCAATTCATTTCCAACCACTCACCACAGGAATGATTAAGAATGAAAAGAACTTCTTTGTTGGAAATATGGTTCATTAATGTTGCCAGAGTGAAATACAGATATCAAAACTTCATCCCATTTATTTCTTATTTCTTCACTGTATTATTCATTTAAAAATAACATTATATAGGATACTACTTGAAAGAAATTCTCTATTTCTTTTTAAAATGCTTTATTTTCTGAAATAGCAATAAGCAATATTATAAATATACAGACTCACTACAAAAGGGCTGATTTATAATCACACTTTTTCTTTTGATATACATATATTAGGCATCAACTGAAGAATTCCATTAATTATGAAAAAACATACTTTTCTCTATTGCCTTTCAAAATAACCTCAACATTATTTCAATAGCAGCACGTGTTCTATCTAAAAAATTTTGCCACTCTTTTAAAAAAATATTTAAAAGAAAATAAAGCTTTGTGCTTTACAACAAATATAAATGGGGTAATTTGGATAATGAAAATAAATGAATAACACCAGTACTAACAGAGCTGATCCTATTTGTGACAGCTCATTAACTTTGTACAGGATGCTGTTGACTGCCCTGGGTCAGGAGTTTATAACGGTGCAAGGTGGAGCCATTTGCTAAAGATGGTTGGAATAGGAAATGAACAGGACTCTGTTCATTCCCTGGGAAGCCATTGCCCCTTCACATGTATCACCATATTTTTTTTTTTTTGTACCGGGGATCGAACTTGGGTCTTTGTGCTTGCGCAGCAGGCGGCGAAACCACTGAGCTAAATCCCCAGCCCTGTATCACCATATTAAACACAGAAAAGAGACAAAGACAGGAGACAAGGTGCAGACTACAAATACTAACAGTATTTGTCACGCTCACTTGAGGCGCTTTGAATGTATTTGATCCCGTAATCTTCACAGCAACCCTACCAGTCAGGGATATTTTCCTTGTTTTGCAGAAGGGGAAACAGGCTCAAGTTTATTTGGACTCCATCAGTGCCTTTGTCCTTGATTATTGAAATTACGGCAGACTGCCTCCCTCTTCCTGCCACATCTCCAACATCATCTAGTTTAGAACAATGAGCAAATGAGCAAACAAAAGTACTGGTGTTTCTCAGCCAAAGATGCAAGGGGGGAGGAGACACCAGCACCAAGCCCTGGGGAAGATTGTCAGAGCACCGCAAGGGTGGGAGGGCAAGGGGAGCCTGGGATGGTAAGAAGCGTATTCCAGGACCTATGGTGTCATTATATTAATAACAGAACTAACGCGGGACAGAACCTCAGCCTGTGGGATATGCTGAAGAAAGACCACTGGGAATGTGTTTTTAAAGTGTTGATAAACACTGCTGCCCCTTTAGTGTCATCTGCTGTTGGCCAGCTGTGGGCTCCTGGGAAAAGCGTCCTTCCCAGTCTGTGCTCCAAGAAAGAGAGAGTGCACAGGGACACCGTCATGATTTATGAGCACCTTTTGGTCTGAAGTTAGATCACCACCTGCCCGCTACTGACATTTCAGATGACACTGAAGTTACATGACAGAAAGTCCTTCTGTGTGTGCTGCCTGTTAGTGCTGGGGATAGAGCCCGCAGCCTTGCACACGCCAGGCACGAGCTCCACCACTGCTTTTTTGTTTGTTGGTTGGTTTGTTTTTTAGTACTGGGGATCGAACTTGGGACCTAGCATTTGCCAGGCAGGCGGCAGAACCACGGAGCTAAATTCCCCGCCCTACCACTGCTTTTTAAAAAAATGTCTTTACTTAACTGAGTAAGAAGTTGGTTACCTTATTTCATGCTGCAAACACGAAATGTTAGAGAACTACAAAAGCCTCTGCACAGAACCAGTGCTCTAATATATTTTCTAACTTAAAATTTTCAGCTTCTACCTTTCCACAGTTCTGCACAGTTTGTTAATCATTTTCACATCTATGATCCTGGCTGATGCTCTATGGTCAATCCCACTTTTCATAGATTAAAAACAGTTTAGAGAGGTTTGAAAATGTGACCAAGATCATACATACAGTCCTTCATAGAAGACCCAGATTCTACTTCGTGTCTTTGGCTTTCAGTCCTAACTGCTATCCTAACTATAAGTGTTTATAAATCAGGTCTCACTAAAGAATTATAAGGAGAGTGCTTTAAATGCACAGAGCTAATAAATCTGAATATCTGGAGGATGGAACTTCAGCACGGCACTCTGTAAGCGCCTTTGAGCTAATTCTCCTATGCAGCCAGATTTGGGGCCAGTACTAAGCAGCAAGGTCCCTGACCCTTGGACTCACCAGAAGGAACGGGGTCCTGGAGTTGGAACTGTGCTTCCTGGTAGTCCTGAATTGGCTGAGCCCCAGTTCCTACATCTTTTGGATGAGGATAATGATAGCTAAGTGCAGATTATAAATATTTGAACACATATATGTCAAGTGGATAGATATGGTGATTATTCAAAGCTGGAAGTTATTCTCATTACTACTGCTACCCAGGAAGATGCTCTATTACTACTGAGTAAGAATGAAGGGTGGTATACCATATCTAGCAACTCAGCAAGTCCCTGAGTTTACTCCTCTGTAAAGAAGCAATATCTTTTAACAGCTAAGTACAGTATCTGTGGCTCTAGAAAGACTAGACTACATGGTTCTGTAGAAAAATTGAAAATCTGAACATTTTTCAGGAAGTGGCTCTTAGAAGAGCATTAAACAGATATAACTAAAATAAATTGGTGCTTATGAGCTACAGATTTCTATAGCTATGTGTCATTTTCTGTCAAGGCAAGATTAGGTCTCATCCACATGCTCGCTTCTCTGTAGTTTATAATCTGTATGTGCTTAGGCTACACATGTATTTGAAATAGCTTATGAAAATCATAAGAAAATCATAAGAAAATAAAAATAAAGGCAGATAAAAAGCTAAGAATCCTGAGCCAGGGATTTAGCTCAGTGATTTTAGCACCTGCCTCGCAAGTGCAAGGTCCTGAGTTCGATCCCCCGTACCCAAAAAAAAAAAACCAAACTAAGAATCCTCAACACATGGAGTAGGAAAGGAAGGGGAAGAGTGAACAGGAGTTGGAGAAAGGAGTGTTTGTCAGGCTGCCAGGAGAATCTATTCACAAAAACTGCACATCTGAGTGAGTAATAAGACTCCTGACCTTCCGACCCACCAACGATGGATGGATGGTCCTTCCTTCCTTCCTTCCTTCCTCCCTCCCTCCGTCCCTCCCTCCTTCCCTCCTTCATGAGTTACTCATGAGTGTGTGAACGCAGTTTCTCCATCACCTACTATACCATCGCCTCTCACAAGCCAAATAAATGAAGAAAATTGTACCTGGTCATAATCTCTATGTAAAAGTTCAAATTCTTTTCAAATATGGAAAGCTAACATTTGACCCCAAACTTAACAAGTGAAAATCATAAGAATCTAAGTTAAAGAGACATTCTTACACTTGCGATCCAGAGCCCAGTGCTGTCATTCCACATTTTCTATATGAACATAAAATTTGCCCCTTAGGGGCTGAGGCAGGGTTTTCCTTCAGTCGCGAAGGCCCACGAGGGCACTGGCAGAGCCAGGTTGGAGGAAAACACACCATGCTGCGCTCCCATGCAACAGAAACAAGTGAACCTAATGTGCTGACCTGTCTCATTTATTGTGGTTCATCCAGCAATGTCATATAGTAGGAATACACTGGACCAGATGCTACAAGACTCGGACGCTACTCCAGTTTCTTCCGTGACCAACCGTATAACTCTCAGATTTTACAAATTTTCTGGTTCTTGGTTGTTTTCATTTACAAAATGAAAACTGTCCTTGCTCCACTCAGTGTGAGTGCATAAGGAATTCTCGTCTCGAGCGTGTCATTCCCTACAACACAGCTCTTTTTCTGTGTCTGTTTGCTTTACACTTCTCTACCATCCTAGAAGCTTTGCAGATTCCATCACTCCATTCTAGTGCCCCTGAGAATCCTAGAAGATGACAGGTGTAAATAGTCATAAATAATTTTAGAGATAATTGTGAAAGATCACAAATGATGTTGTTCAAATACACTGCTTTTTAGGGTGTTAACTGGCTAATTTCAAAGGCCTTTGCTAGCTTCAAAGTAGTGAAATTCTATATTCAAGTGCACATTTGAAATTCATGTATCTTGCATATAAAGAAAAGTTTAGACATGTGTACCTCATCTCTCTTCTTCCATCTGAGAAATCCTTGGGCATGATAGTTTCCCTGTCTCACGTGCAGGGTTAGTATCTCTGTTTTACTTTTTTTTGGTACTGGGGATTGAACTCAGGTCCTTGTGCTTGCGTGGCAGGCATTGGAACCACTGAGGTAAATCCCCAGCCCCAGTTTTACTTTTATATACATTAAACCTTGCCTGAAATCTCACACCTCTTGCTCTAATTTATACTATAGTGTTTCCTTTTGCATAAGAATACAGACTTGTTTGAAATAAATACGTGAGTTTATAATAAATTATGGAAACATATTTTTCTCAGAGTGTTTGTTTGTCTTTTAATACCGGGGATCAAACTCAGGACCTTGTGCATGAGAGGCAGGCAGTGGCACTACTGAGCTAAATCCCTGGCCCTCAGAGTGGTGGTTTTAATATTCCAGATTCTAAAGAGAAAAGTTGAATCTGTGGGGAAAGGCAAATGTGCTCAAAATTTCCACTTTGTGAAATATAAAAGTACATGGTCAGTAATAGCATGCAGGAAAACTGCTTGCTCCAAGAACTAGGCTCACAGTGCAAAAGCTGAGCCTGAGAATAAAGATGGTGAGTACAGGACAGACAGACTCTCTGCCCCTGACCCTGCTGGAGTGTACATGGGTGAATGATTCCAGACATCAAACCTCTCTGATATCCCGTTTTATGGCCGAAATCCAACCTAGCTGGCTTATCATGTCCTCTCCTATAGACTGTCCCGATTTGGATAGTCAGAGTTAGTTTTCAGCTCAATCAGAGTTACAAGAAGAAAGCAACAAGTTCTTTAACAGTTAACTTGGGGATGTCAGAATTGCTGTAAGTGAAAATCAGGCCCTGTGAGGTTTCTCCTCCCTCTCTCTCTCTCTCTCTCTCTCCAAAACAAAGGTAGAGGCAATTTGAAAGTCTAGTATATAAGTGGCATACAATATTCAAGAGATTTTATTCTTTCATATTCAAGAAACCTTCAAGTAAATAAAAGACCTCCAGTCCACTTTTTCTTGATACAAAATATAATATTTGCTCTTTTTGCTGAAATTAAACCTTATTTTCAAATTTGTCACCATTTATAGATTCTAGGAAGGGTAGCACTGGGTGATTCAGATAAAGGCACTAAGGCCCTAGGCAAACGGAAGGAGAATCTTCAGCACTTACTTGGCATAAACCGCTGATGCACATATCCAAAGACTCGGAATAGCAGCGGGTACCATCTAAGACCTTGGGCGCTAGTTCCACAACCAGGGCTGTCCCCTTGGCTTGGCACTTGAGCGAACATGGATTGTCAGGGTCGTTCGACACAGGAAGCCACTCGTAAAACTGGCCGTGGTGCTTGACGTCGTTATGAGCGGAGCATTGCTGAGCCCGGAAGTCCCCTGCTTCCAGCGGGCAGTCCTGGAGAAGACAGTGGGGAGGGAGGACAGGTTAGAGCACGGCCCAACAGAACCGGAGCAGCTGCGACATCTGCAAACGCTTGGAAAACAAGGCAACCATTGTTCTGACTGTTACAGGTGGACCCTATACTGTTACTGTGGCATGTTCGGGGTATATGATTATTTGGCTCTCAAAATAAGGATCCTGAGACAGTAACTACCTTAAATATATTTTCTGATTAAAGTTCAATGAGAAACTAACCCACTTAAAAGAGGTCTTCTGGTTGATACTCATTGGGAAAGTAACCATCCTGAAATACATTTTCTAAAAGGTGTCTATTGGTTCCCAAGCTCTAGACCCCGGGATTATTTGAAAGTACTGATCCCTTTCAGTCTGATATTGAGAGCTAAGAACTCTACTTAGCAGCAAAAGGTTATCATCATTTCATTCAAAAGTTTGCAGGGTTGTTTGTGATCATTTTCTATCACTTAAACTACAGTGTCTAGGATTAGTTACAAGGAACAGAAGCATCATTTACACACGAGTCACTTTAGGTTACGCAGCAGCGTGCAAAGGAAAAGACGCCTTTCTAGGTGTGCGAGGCCGCAGTGCGGTGGGTCTCCCTGAGCCTGGTTTCCCCAAGCTCACATGTCAGCACTGCTGTGGGAAGTTCAGAAGTTTGTGCCAGCCAAGTACTGGCACGAGGAGGATCCATAGCACTTGGTAGCAAGTATTATGAGTATTTAATGAAGCCACTGAAGAGAAAGGGTTGGGGAATCAGGAGAACATATTATAGTGATCTATGCATACTCAGGTTCATAACAGCATAACTCATAATAGCTAAAGCTTGGAAGTGGCCTACATATCCAGCAACAGATGGATGGGTTAAAATGTGGTATATATACAGTGGAGTACTACTCAGCCATAAATAAGAAAAGATTTGAGACATCTGTGGGAAAATGGATGCACACTGAGTCCACAATGCTAAGTGAAATAAATCAGACACAGGTTAAATATCGCATGGTTTCTCTTATACAAGAAACCCAAAGAATAAATCATTTTAAAGAGCAAAGTAGAAGAAAGATGATAGGAAACAGGGAGGTAGATTTTGTGGAGGTGGGAAGGGGAACTGGAGATGGGGGTAGATGGGAAGGAGAAGTAAAAAGGATCAAGAGGTGATATGTGTATGTACCAATACCCCATGATGAATATATGTATTGTGTATTGCAAGCATGTGCAAATTTTACATTTAAAAAATTATACTGGTGGAACCCCTGTGGAAAACAAGACCCTTTGAAATGTGTACTTCATAAAGGGCAATTTACAGTGTAAAAATACGATTAGCAATGGCTTTTATCTAATAAATGATAAATCTCCACAAAGGCAAGTAAGTCAGCCTTAAAAAGGCAAACACTGACTCTTCCTTGAAGAAGGCTTGATAGGCACGTTTTCATTTTATGTGTTGAGAAGAAGATTTACTGCACAGATTTTAGATTATCTGGTCTTGAGTGACTTTTATGATAAGGTTTTGTCTTAGAGTTTGTCCTTGGCCTTCAGCAGTCCCTAGTCATGCCAGTATCATTCTGGGAGTTCTCTCATTCAAGCTTTCCTTCTCTGAACTCTCTTTATGTTCATACAGGCATTCAGAGAACAGCACTGATCTTTGTTTTCTATATTTATTTTTCTAACTTTCTTCTTTTTAGTCGTACACATTTGTCATACATATTGGTCACATCCATCATAGGGAGTTTGTACCTGTACATAACACATTTCAATTCTTCTTTTTTCCCCATTCTTCCTGCTCCCTTCAACCCTTCCCCATTTAAACAAGTGTTGTTTCATTTTTTCCTTCCATTCTCTTTTTTTCCTTTTCCCTTCCTTCTCCTTTTGCCCCTCTCCCCTTCCTTCCTTCCCTTCCCATTTGAACATATTCTTCCTACTTCCCAATATTTGTCCTCCATTTTGCTCCTATTTACCCTTTTGGTTCCTCATATAAAAGAAACAATGCAATATTTAAACGTGTGTGTCTGATTTATTTCCCTTAAGATTATGGTCTCAAGGTGCATCTTTGTTTTATAAAATGGAATTCTTGACTCTTAAGCTTTAGTGGTACTATTCAATAACATATACGCTTCAGTATTTGGAGGAGAACAAATTTTTTCTAGGCAGGGTAGGGTACAAATATTTAGGATGAATGCAAAATGTCTCAAAATACAATATAAAAATCTCAAAGACATTTAACTGTCAGTACTGATACACACACAGAGACACACACACACATATATATATCTTCAGAGTGAATAAAATATAATAATAAAGGAAAAGAATAATGTATAAAGCATCAGCATAGATATACAGGTTCCAACAAGGCTTAAGTGATTTTGAATATTGTCTTTTAAAAAGTATGATTAAAATTCATTGCTTATTAACTTCTTAAATGATAGGCTACAGTTTAAATTTTAGAAATATCTGCCTATTCCTTAGTTATTATTGTCTTCCTTTACACAACTCTAGAATTAATTCTGCATCCCCCCCCCCCCCCCGCACACACACATTAGAAGGCCTCTTTCTGCAGGTGCTGCTCTCCCCTGCTTGAAGAAACCGAACTTACTATGACCACACACTGGTCATGGCATGAGGGCTTCTTCAGTTGAGCTGATATTTTAATTAATAATGGTTAAACCAAATATTTTCTTTTGCATCATACCTGTCATTCCATCTGTCACTTACTTACTCTGAAGTATAGAAGAAATACTGAAATGGACTCAATAAAGCAGAACACTGAGAAAATTGTTTGAAATAGTCTACAATCCCTCTCATAACTATCTTTGCCTCATTTTTCATAAATACAAGTAAACCAGCTAGAAGGGAATTCCAGGGTTAGGTTGAATCACCTTTGGCTCAAAGTAAGGGCACAATGTAATTTAAAAATGTGTTAGTATGAACCAGAGATAATTTTCTACATTTTTCCAATTCCAAGAAAAGAGTGTCAATGACAATTTTAAACTGATGGTGCTACATCATCTTTGGGCAGACCCAGTCTTCTGAGACCTTTCTGTTTGAAAAAATGTGTTGACTTTTTCCACTTTTCCTAAAATAAATGAGACTCAAAGGCAGTCAAAGGTAAAACTAGTAGAGATGAAGTTAAAACCTTTAGGCTTTTTTTTCTATGAAAAAAAAATCGTAAACATGTTTAGATACATCACAGAAAATGAACATATAAACAGGTGTTTCTATTTGCAATTCATCTCTGTATATAATAGTTTCAAGGATACCTTCTGTATAGGTTTTATGATTTTTTATAACTAGAAAAATATCTCTGAGAATTTACAATGCTTGTGAATCCCTTTACTCATTTTTATTATTACTGTCTTTCCTTCTATCCATGACTTTGTATGGATGGGACAGTATATTTTGCTAAGTTGAGATTACAATACTTATGAATCCCTTTACCACCTTTATTATTAATGTCTTTCCTTCTATCCATAATTTTGTAGGGGTGGGACAGTATATTTTGCTAAATTTGAAACCTGGTGTTCAGAGTTGGATCCTAAACTTGGACCTTTTTAATGTTTGAGTTTATTTATACTTGGTGAAATTCCTGTTTTAAGAAAAAGACCTAACAGGACTTATAATACAGGTATAGAAAGCTTCTTGGACATCAACTAGCCCTTACAACATAACATTTTGATGATTTAAGTGTAAATGAATCAGAAACATATGAATCAAATTTCCCTTGAAATACACATTTAAAAATTAAGAGAAAGGTTTGGCAAAACAACCTTTGTTTGACCCCAAAACTTCTCAAACATAGCTCAAGATATTCACTGAACCGCTAATGCATCTTGAATCATCCAGTTACAGGAGTGAAACTTAGGTGAAGTCATTGTAGTATCTTATCCCACCAGTATATAATAATACATGATAATAATAACATTAGGAACAGCAACAACAACAGAATAATTCTTATTTAAATAGAGATTAACATCTTCAAAGTTTCTATTTTTTAATTATAATTTGGTCCTTTAAGCCATTATACTTCCCGATCCTCTTAAAAGTCAGCTTTAGAAACTCATGACCTATCTGTTTTGAAAAACAAAAAGCCCAACTCCCCTCAAATCCTTTACACATTTATCTTTGAAATATCAGCTTCTGAAGATGCTTTACAACACAGATCACAATTCTGACTAGGTGGAATGGTTTTCCTCCAGGTATACCAAGTGCAGACTTTACTGAACATATACAATGTGAGATTTCTGCTTTCATAAAACATTAATGATAGGAACAATAAGCTTTTCATTGATATATTTAAGACATAAAAGAAACAAATGGCTTACGATTTACATACTTTGGCATGGAACTTGGCACATAGGAAGTAATGATGAAGACAACACTACTGAAAAGCCTAGTGATTGCAGAAAAACATTCTGACCCTCAGTAAGAATCCAGAAAAAAATATGGCGAGAGCAGAAAGAACAGGATCCCCAGTGCCCATCCTCTCTATGCCTCCTAAAGGACCATCAGGTAGAAAAGGAACAAGAGAAGGCAGTTGAATACACTTCCCCACTGGAGTACAACACTAACAGATCTGTGGACTGACAGGTTTGTGTCAGGTAATTGGGCCAGGACTGAGAAAATACATTTTCTTAGTAATGGATGATCCCATGAATAACTGAATTTAGCTCTTTAATGTAGCAGTTTTCTCTTCAGTTTTTAAGCATTTAATCCTAATTGTGTTGTATCAGAGCTTTCTTCTTTAAAAACACAAAAATAGTATCTGCCTTTTATTTGCTCCCATTATAATCCACACAGTCCATGGAGTTCTGCCGTACATGAATCCATTTCAAAACATTTCCAGTTAATCAGCTAGCCAGTGGGAAAGGTAAGATGGACCCCAGACATCCCCTGAGGATGATTGGTGGATCACATTACCCAGTAGGACAAAAGAGGGTCATGATTTTTCAGAGTTTACTCACTGAGAGAAACGTAAAAGGTTTGTATCTTAGCAGCGAAGGTGGCAGCATATAAAGTCCTTTAAAATGGCTTTGAAAAATATACAGAATACAGAGTTAGGGCCAGGAGAAGCGTTACTTTTCCTTTCATGTTCATTGTTTTTTTTTTTTTTTTTGGTACTGGGCATTGAACTCAGGACCTTGCGCTTGCGAGGCAGGTGGCGGAACCACTGAGCTAAATCCCAGGGCCATGTTCATTCTTTTTAAAGAAGACATTTTTCTTCCAGAGGAACATTCATTTGGCTTACTTCTGTCCTTAAATATTCAGGGCTTGGCATGTGTTTTTTTCTTGCTGTTTTGTTTAACTTATTGGATGAGTGTGACGGCATAAATGCCATACTCTGATTCTGTGTTTTGGTTCCTTGGGTCAGTATTAATAATGACAATATCACAAGGAATGGTGTGTAACTCTAGAATCAGAAAAATACTAATCAGTACAATAGTAAGATTGAATTATACACTCATTAGGGAGATAAAATTAAAAGTTTTACAAGCCTTGTCATGACTTTTTCTTTTTATTGGATTCTCCCCCTTTGCATTTAATTTGTCACGCCCAATGGATTCATTCTGCTGGGTTTCCTGGGGGTGTGATCCTCATTGTCTTTTCCTAGGTTATTGTCTAAAATCTGTGGTAATGTCTCCTAGATCTTAATATTGTAATTTAAAAAATGTGTAACTGATATTGTGTAATAGGAAGAAAAGGTCTAAAAGAGCAGGGGAATTGGGAGGGGTAGGGGAAGGGAAAAAAGGGCAAGGAAAAAATATGAGAAGAGGAAAAAAATGGAAACAGGGTCTTTGCAAATAGGGAAGGGTGGAGGGAGTGAAGGGAGGGCAAGGGAAGGGGAAAAAAAATAAGAACCAAGAGACTCATGTAATGGTACAAGATCCCAATGATGAATGTAACTGTATTTTATACCTAAAATGTACCAACAAAGTTAATGGGGAAAAAAATAATGACAATATCAAGACAGCACTGGAAGTCATATTCAGAGACACAGGTGCTGCAGTCGCTGGGAGAAGCCTGTCCTCACGGTTTTTCCCCCGATGGAGCTGCCCTGCTCCACGCCACACCACCTCTCTTGCTGTCCTCACCAAAATGCTCTATGCTAGAACCGCTTTGGTGCATTCTCCTTCTTCCAATCACACTGGGTCTCTGCTCTATGGTCAAAAGTTTGGAAATGTATCAGCTATTTGATGATTTCAGAAAATCTTACAGGTTCTAAGTTTTTCCCTTAAAATGTTGGGAATGGTCATTTTACTAATGATAAAACCGGAGGAGACTACTGCAAAACTTCCTTTATAGCAGAGGTGCAGGAAGAGGCACTAAGGGCCACCTCCCCCACCCCCCACCCCTGGTCTCCTGGTGCACTTTCACAGATTCTGGGTGCTCCTTTCATGCATTCTGGTCTCCATCATCTGATATCTACTACAACACTTTGTCCTTAGAAACAGAACCAATATTTCAGTTTCCCTTTCCAACACAGACCCCTCTCCTGAGCTCCAGGCTCACCATACAGCTGCTTCCTTGCCATGCTGATGTCTAAGACATCACACACTCCTAGACTTCGGGTCCATCCTAGACTTCGGGTCCTTTCCTGAGCCCCCTCATCTGACACCTCGCAGCATTTTCCATCTATTGGAAATCATGGTCAAATCCATCTATTTTAGGACCCAAAGCTTTGGAGAAGTGGTTCTTAAGTGTGCTCATGTGTCAAAGTCACCTGGAGAGCTTGCTACTCACAGGATGGCTAGCATCTCACCCTCAGAGTTTCTGACACAGAAGATCAGGGTAAGGTTCAAGAATGTGCATGTCAAACAATTTCCCAGGTGATGGTGGTGCTGTAACCTCACCTGGAGAACCACTGATTTGAGAAGTACTATCTACATACAAGAACACCACGCAGAATCCGATGTGAGCGAGGCCAGCCCCGCACATTTGCATGCATTGCTGTAGCAGTCTGACTTCCTCCTCCTGCCTGCACCCTCCTGGAGACTCTGTGAGCATGTCAGCCAGAATGATCTTGCCAAAGCATAGACCTTTCCACTAAAGCTCATGTGATGGTCCCCAAATTTGCTCAGATTACAAACTTGACTCTGCACCTCAGATGAAGGTTAAAAAAAACCCTGGCCCTGTAACCCTCTGACCTGTCATTTACTACTGTCCTTGCTCACGTCCCCTACCACCCCCATTCCCTTCCACCTCTTGAACACTCAGGGACACTCTTATGTTGGGACACACGTGCTGCCTTTCTCCTCTGCCTGGAACTCACTTTGCCCAGGCTCTGAGTAGCTAAGGATCTCATTTCATCACATCTGTCCCCAAGTACGGCCTCTCAGTGAGCTCTACCCTGAGCACTCTGTGCAGAATCACAGTCCACGCCCACTACTGATTCCTCTTCATCCATGCTTTTCTGCATGACCCTTAATCACCTTCAAGTACCCTGTAATTTATTTACATATTGTACTCATTTTTATTCTCCATCTCCTTTTACTAAAATATAATATCCAGGACAGGGATCTTTGATTTTGGCCTGCTGTCGCATGACAGATACTCAAATATTTGTTGAAAGAATGACTAACACACTGAAGAAATGGAACAGAGGTAATAATTTTCTTAAATCTTACAAGAATTTAAATCTTTTTTTTTTTTAAGAGGAGGAAATTTTATTGAGGAATAGGAATAGGGAGTAAGAATGGGGGATAGGGGACAGCTCCTGAGAGACAAGAGGGGTCCCAAATGGGTTGCTAAGAATTTGCATCTTGATAGTTTTCTTACTTTCTTTTTCTTTTTTTTGGTACCAGGACTCAGGACCTTGCACTTGCAAGGCAGGCAGCAGAACCACTGAGCTAAATCCCCAGCCCCAAATCTTGATAGTTTTCTAATTGATGGAGGGCTAATTCTTTTATTTATTTATTTATTTATTTATTTATTTATTTATTTTTTTGGTTCTTTTTTCTTTTTTTAAAAATAAAGCTATAAGAATACTTATACACACCAGAAAGTAGGAAAATTGAAAATTTGCCTACTTTCTGAATAGTCAGATTGATATTTCCTCTCCCATGTAAACAGATTTAACAGGGCAGTTTTAAGAAATATAAAATGTGCTGAAATCATTTATTATTAAAAATAGCCAGACATTTATAAATTTTATTAAACACTTAGTGTTCTATGCATGCCTATAAAGTGCTAATGTTAAGGTAAAAGCTTTATCCCCTGAATTTTGGCCACCTGCTTATACTAACATCAACATCATCATGAAAAGCATTTATTTGTGCAAGACTTCTCACTGCAATGTAAAATGAAATTAAACAGACACAGTCCCTGCCCTGTCTAGACAGTCTGTGTGGATACAATTCTATTATTTTTTTCAAGAGCATAATATTTAAATCTCTAACACATCACTATTAGTGCAAAAAACAGAAAATGGGGCGGAGTTTGGAGGGTGATGCTTTACCGCAGAGGACAAAGGCCATTTGTGGCTCAGGTTTCCTCTGTTTGAAAAGGCCAGTTGATGTTTTTTCAAAGCTAGTATTGAATGGCCCGAGATGCTGTGTTTTCACATGTGTACATTATAGTCTAAAAGTCCTTGTTTTTCTTCTCTGTTTTTCCCTGATACAAAAGTTTTACAGATTTTGTTTTAATTCTCTCTCCTCTGCCCCTTACCTCCCAAACTTTCAAAACTTTTGGGAAATATCATAGTCAGGGGAAATGAGTGCCTATGAAAATTAATCATTAACTATCCAATGCCTTACTGTGAATCAGGTTCATGCTCCTTCGATATCTTTAAAATTCTGTGATGATATAAAATTATATAGAACTATCTCTAATCTATCCAAGGTTTAGGTGTGTCTTACTGTGTGCCTACTTTAGAGAAGAACGTTTATAGGCATATTAAACAGGTTTAAAGTGCTCGATGTATGCTACAGTAACTCAGCAGTCCACTCACTGGATTACAGCTTGTTATCTGAAAACAAATGGTCTGCCTGGCTAGTTTCTAAGGTCTCCAGGCATCTGAGACCCAATCTAAGCAAAAATATTGAAAACATTTAGTTTTAAAAGTTCACTTTTTCCCCCTTTGGGTAGCTTTTATTTCAGTGCTTTTATTTTTTCTCCTTTGAACAATGCAGACTTTTGGAATCCAATTCCCTAGAGGTAATTGTGAGACTGGTTACAGTTTGTCATGTTAGACTCTTAAATTCTTTCAATTTTGAAAATATTCATTCCTTGAGGCTTTTTATTATTTTTAGTTTCTTTCTTTGACTTAACTCCAATTTAGCAGTATCTTTTCTTAAATCAGCATTTTTGACTTTTTATTATTTTTTATTACAATTTAAAATAAGTGTTCTCTCTTCCATCCCCAAAATTAGCATATTTGAAGGGATAATTTGTAATCCTTTTTGCAACATAGCATACCATTTCATTTTATAAGCACACAATTACATAGTGTTTTCTTCCCAGACTGCATTTAACAAAATATTTGTGGTGGAAAGTCAGGTTAGGGGAAGGAATAGTGTAAGGGAGACATTTTAGGATATGAATATTTAAAACTGTCAGTATTGCTTAGGTTCTATGTTTCTATTTATGATCAGGACAAGACGGGCCTGAGGGATTTCAGAGGGGGCAAATATGGAGGCCGAAGTTACTTCTTGGAACGTAGTTTTTTTATGCCGGTCACTTAAAAGAAAAATAGAAAAAGAAATGTTCTAGCCTAATTCAAAGATAAATACTTGAAAAGCCATTAGCTACATTTAGTTTATTTTTTAATGTTGTTTTAAAATATAAAATTTTTAGATTTTTTAAGGATCAAATACAAAGATTTCTTTGAAATTAAAAAAAACAACAAACCAAAAGCAAAGACAAATGCCATGTTATAATGTGGAGCAGACCAGCTTTCTCTCTTTGCCTTCCTCCTCCAAGGCGCTTAACAAGCTACCTGATGGTGCCCGTGGGCTTAACTTCTTGGTGGTTCTCACTGAATACCGAAAATGCAGCACTGTACCTAATCCATGCTTCTCTCTGGGAGCTACAGAACCCTGCACTATAAGTGACTAGAAATTCCTGGGAACTCTTTCTGTAACACTTTTGTAGCACACAATTCAATGTTAACCTGGGTCAGTTTTTGCAAGTCTAGGTCAGGTTCTTATTTGAAAGGCCCTCACTGTTGAGGTTGTTCACATAAGAATGATACCTAAACTGGAGGCTCTTCTCTGCCGCGGATAAAGAGCCCTATTTGTTAACCAATGGGCTGGAATGCTCTGCTCCCAGCATGGCAGATTCCTCTCCAGTTGGCAGATGTGAATCCTGACTACAAAAGCAAGTCCTCCTGGCAAGAGATAGGGTGCTATTGTGTGTTACATTTTCCAGAGGAAACAGGTGGTCTCAAATCTTCAAGGAGACCAGTGCAGATTAACTGGCTCTATCCTTACAGTCTGTGAGGAAAAGAGGCAGGGTTACCATGGACCAGATGACAGAGTATTTAATGGCACAGTTGTCCTGAATCTCTTTCCAACTTTCAGGCCAGAAATCTTACTACAAACACTCAAACTGATGGTGAAAACTACATAACACGGTTCTGTAAAAGAAGCATCCTCAGTGTTCTGGAAGTTTCATCACAGGTATGGTGACAACACTTTCCAACTAAATGTTACAGCACAGGCCTTGCTGCTCCTAGAACTGCTTTATTTTGCTGTTTAAATATAAGTTTAATTAAAGTGACTTATATGAATGTCTTAAGATATGAGTTCAATCAAACAATATCACATGCCAAATTTACTGGGTTATAAGTTTAGTGGATGACAACACTCAACTTTATTCACAGTGCTCATACTTCTCAGTTTGTTGATCTTGGAGCATGGGCATATTTTAAGAAACTAAAAAGAAGTAGAGAAATGTATTTTCTGACCCCTAAAGCCCAATGTTTTTAGGTTGTCCTTTGAGGCTTGAACGGCAGACTCCCAGCACTGGCCTCATTCTTGAAAAGCATTGTTCCAAAGTTAATTTTCCTCTCCTTTTCCCATAAATGTTCCATTTCCTTTAGTTGGATGTACGCAGGCAAAGGCGAAGAGAGGACTGATTAGCTCTATCTGGAGTAAGGTCTGCTTGATTAATAACATTTTCCATTTAATCAATCAAAGTAATTGTTACTATTTTGCATGTATTCCAAAACCATAGAGACACTTACCAAATATTAGGCAATAGCAATATGTCAGTGATAGCTCCTGTCCTTGCGATGCTTACAATGTAAAGGAGGAAGATAGATGACAATAAAAGGCAAGCTATTGTTCTAATGATGGAATTACAGGGACAGTGGCAGACAACTCAAAAGTGAAGGATTATTTCTGGACAGAAATAACTTCTCACCCTATTTTGCCTCCCTCCAAGCCTGAATCTGGACAGGGCAGTGAAGAAGAAGGAAGGAAAAAGCCATTTCGCATCTGCAGGTCATCAGTGTCACTCTCAGGTCCCGTCTGTACAGTGTCCACGGCAACAGCATCTCAGGCAGTTTCTGTGGGAAGCTCCCCTCGTTTTGTCTGTCTTCTAGCCTCTTCTCTCCCTGTTTACTACTGTTCTGCCTGTCCATACTTTACATTAGAATATTTGTCTTTCCTTGATGCTTTACTCTTCTGGCTGACATTGTCCAGTGTGACTCCTCTTACTCGTCGGGCTGGCTCCTTTGGAGCTCCAATATCACCATCAGGTCTTCAGCACCTCCTCATCCGAGGCAACTCCCTTTCAGATGCCATGATACCCTGTGAATGCTGTTATCATCAAACTTGCCACAGTGTTGTTTTTTCTGTTTGCATCTTCCAAACCAATGAAAATGTGAGAAACTATGTCATATTTAAGGGTGTTGCCCAAGCTGTCACACAATGGATACTACGTAACATCTGTCCAAGAACAAATTAAGGGACTTTCATTTGTGACACTATGCAGGACTCTATACTCTGAGGAAACTTCCAACTACAGAAAACCTAAAAATACTCAACTAAAAAAGAAATGTTTAAAATTGTTAAATGCACAAATCCAGAGAGAAGTTGGTGAAAGTTGAATCTAAAGGGATCTGTTGGTTCCTTGAGGTTTAGAACTTTCACCTTAAGAGCTTGCAAGAATGGGGAACAGGGTACAAAGTCTATGGACTGCAACCCACGGGAGAAGATTTTTATCTTCTCATAGTGGGAAGAATAAGGCCAAAGCCTTAGGGAAAGGGTAAACTGGAGAAAGAAAAATTACCCAGCTTGAAAAAGCCAAACTATGGAGATGAGAAAGCTTGGTGGCTGCCAGGGGATAAGGAGAGATGGACAAAGACAGAGCACAGGGTTCCTGGGCAGCCGAAGGCTTCTGTATGAGACTAAATAGTAGACACACATCCTTGTACAGCTGTCCAAACCCTCAGAGCAATGACACAGGAATGAGCCTTAACGTAAACTGTTCACTTTGGTGATAAAGACTTGGCGCAGCAAGTTCATCAGTGATGACAACTGTGCCACTGTCACGCGGGAAATGGAGAGTGGTGGGTGATCCTTTTTAAGTGTTGAGCACAGATAACTGTTTACCTAGAACTGATTTCAGCACAAAACCAACTTTTAAGAAAAAGCATTAAATATAGTTATTGGTGTAGACAAAATATAAAAAATCAAGAGCATTTATTTCCAATGATTTCTCACTAAAATAACTTCTAAAGAATATAGTCCAGGCAGAAAGAAAATGATTCTTGAATATCTATAATCTAAGAAATAATGGACTCAAAGAAAATGGAATATTTTAAAGTTTTTCTAAATATCAACTATATGAAATTTATAAATGTGGGATTAATAAAGATGAACTAACAACAATAGCAAGCATTCACTGTATAAAATATCTAATCTGTGGGCTTAATAAGACTAGAGTGAGAACATCTGAGAACAATAACAGAATGGGGGGCAAATCAGAATTAAAGTTTTGTAAGGGAAGTGAATTATATGGTAGGCAGACACAGATACTACTTAGCTTGGGGCTCTAAGTATGCATATTAAAATTGAGGGTAAACCAATATATTTAAAAACAGTCTTAGACAAATGAGAAGTAAAACTATTTAGGAAGAAAAAGAACAACAAAGGTGAACGCTTCTCCAGAACTTACCATGTACTGGACATTATTGTGCATGTTTACACATATCAATTTGTATAACCCCAGGAGCCCCATTTTACAGATGAGGAAACTGAGGCAGAGTGAGGTTAAATGACTTTTTACATAGCTAATAAGTCAGAGCCGAGACTGAACACAGACAGTTTGGCTGCAAAGTTCATGCTCTTGACCACTGTAATACACTTCTTTCTTGTTAAAGACAGTCAGTCAGTAAGTAAAACTCTTTCCATAAAGAAATTTACAAGCAAGATTTACTAAATATGAAATGAACAGACCATCCCAACCTAAAACAAATGGTTCCAAAGATTAGAAAAAGAGGAAACATTTCCCAATTCATTCTATCAAAGCTGTGTTAGAATTATATAGAAAAGAAAATAATTTATAAGTACAGATGAAAGGTTCAAAACAACAGATCAGAAAACCAGATCAGAAGTATGCAAGCAACACATTCTGATCAAGTTGGGTATATTTCAGGAATGCACCCAGAAGATTGGATAAAACTTAAAAGGTTTTATAATATCAAGGATTGGCAAAGATATGGAAAAAGAAAATATGTAAAAATCTGATGGGAGTATGAATTGAAACACTTTCTTTAGAAAACTTACAAAGGGAGAGGGAAGGGGGAAAAGGGATAAAAAAGAATTAAGATGTGTTATGTACACACACTAACTTCTCAAAATACATATAATTATATTGCATGACACACATACTAATAAAAAATAAAAAGATAAAAAAATTTGATATTATCTTGTAAGATATGAACATGCATCATCTTGGTTTGCATTATTTTGTTTACTATCATTTTCTTTGATACATTTTTTCTTTTTTCTGGCTTCTATTAAGTTAATAAAATTCTCTGTATTTTTTTGGTGGTTTGGAAGTTATACATAGTATTTATTTTCTTTTAATACATAAAATTTAAAATTTAACTACACAAGTCAACTTAAATTCTCTAAAAATCTCAATTTATTTTGTTTTTCTCTTCTTTAATGCATAAATATTAAATGATGACAAATTATGGTCAACAGTTGATTTACTAACTCATTTTTTTTTAATTACTGTCATAATAAAGCGTCATAAACTCAGGTGGTTAAAGCAACACAAATTTATTATCTCACAATTCTGTATCAAAAGTCTAGAGAGAGCACAGCTCAATGGGTCATTTGCTTAGAGTTTTACAAGGTCAAGTCAGGTCAAGTTGGAAGGGTAAGTCATCTTTTGGAGGGTCTTGAGATGAATCCACTCAGTACGCTCCCAGGTTGTTGGCCAAATTCAGGCTGTAGGACAGATGTCCATCTCCCACTGGCTAGCAGCATTGTCAGCATCTGCAGCCTCTTCTGTGGCTCTTCCTGTGGCCTCTCCACTTCAGAGCAGAGTTGGTGCAAAAATGCCACTGTGTGCTTGTAATCTCTGACCTCATTTGCCGCATTTTTTTTCTGTTCCCTGCTTGGGGAAATTCTCTATTTTTAAGGTGTCATATAACTAGATTAGGCATCTGGATAATCCAGGATACTCTTCCCCTCTACAACCTTGGTAATGTCAGTATGTTTCTCTCCAGCATGGAACATGATATACATCCACAATTCCCAAACACTAGGGCACGGATACCTTTGGAGGATCGTTCTGCTTACCACACTATCAGGATATGTTAGGGAATTGTAAAAATGTAAACAATCTTCCATTCCACTTGCTTTAACATAGCAAAATTTTATTTTTCACTCAGATGATGTCTGACTTTCCAGAGCAGTTGATCTACAAGGTAACTCAGTGGTTCATGTTGAAGACAATATAAAATCTGTCAGAACAGTGCTGCTCAAAGCTGAATGTACATACGAACACCTGGAGATCTTGTGAAACAGAAGATTCTAACTCCACAGAGCCGGGATGGAACATGAAATTCTCTGTGTCCTTAGAGACCAGGCGCTGTAGACGCTGCTGGCCCCAACATCCTTTTTGAAACAAGGCTTTAGAACATATAATTTTCTTGGGCACCAGAGCAAAGAAAAGGGCTCAGAGACCTCACAAGGGTCCTTGGTTCTTCCCCAGAGAGCACTGCTCATCACTCCCAGTCCCTGTCTGGCTTGTGCCCGTCATGTGGCCTATTTTCGAGGGCTGGAGAGTTCAATACTCCCAGACACTGTACTCATCCGTTCAAGAGAAGCAGAAATAGTAGCAAGGGCGGCAATGTAACAAGCAGGCACACATAGTCAGTCTTGCACCCTTTTAGGTGCACTGCTGTTTTCTTTTATGTCCGTGTGCCCTCGCGTCCACCTTTGACTTCCCCAAATGTATCTTGTAGTAATTATTTTAGTGAAAGCCTGTAGGCAGTAAACTCTCGTCAGAGTATACCAGGACATATTTTTATTTTGCTTATATGCATCCTCGAAAGTTGAAGGTACAAAATTATTTCCTATTAGTACTTTAAAGACTTTTACTAGTTATTTTCTAGACTGTTGTGGCTGAGAAGTTTCTGCCTTTAGTTTAATTCTCATTCTTTTGTAAGTAATCTGGATTTTTTCCTCTGGTATATTTTAATATTTCCTCCTTTTCCTTCTTGTTGGACTACCTTGCTGATGTTGGACTGTATGTCTGGGAATGTATTTTTATTTTGCCTGTTTAGCACCTTCATTGTAATTCTAGTCTGAGGTCTCTTTTCCTTCTTTTCTATATTTTAAATGACATCCCTTCCATTCTGTTTGGAAATTCCTATTAGATGTATGTAGGAACTTTTCATTCATTCTCTACGTCTCTTAAAGACTTTTTTATAATCTATATTCTGAAATTTGTGTCTGTACCTCAGGTAAAGTTTCTAATTACTATTTTCAATTTTTTTCTAATTCTCTCTTTGTTTTTTGGTCTGTAATTCATCGTATATATGAATATTTAAATTTTAATTACTATATTCCATTATTGAAACTTTCTAATATTTTCTTTCATTTATCCATATATTTATTACTTCATTTCTTCTTTATTTTTCATAGTTGTCAGTTCTCAGCATTTGTGGTAATTATGTTCTATCAAGTTGCAATGAACACTGAATTAATAAATACTAAACCACTTTGGTCCTAGAGAATTATGAGTCTTTAAAATGTTGGCAACATTTTAGTCAACTTATTAATAGATAATATTATTTGCTGTGTTTCTGTTCAAAAGATGATATCATTGATTTATGGCTAACAGCATAACTCACATGTAAGAGCATTATAATCCATGCCTGAAAGAAGTTTATCTAAAACATATATTTTTTCTACAAGGCATATCAAAGACTCCTTGAGCTTAGAAACACTAGGTAACACTTCAGTACTGTGCTCAGGGGCCATTTTAGGGAGTAACATCACCCCCAAAAGTCCAAAGATAAATGTGAGGAACTTGACACTAAATAGACTACAGAGAGACGTGCGGTTAACTAGAAGAGCTGAAGCAAGAAGGGAGAACCTCTCCATGTTCAGCTACAGCTGGGAATGAGCTCATTGGGCCACTCAGATTTTTCACTGCATTTCCCATATCTATGAACAACTACTAAAGCACCACAAGCATTGATGTGGGGATAATAAATTTTAGTGAGTAGGTAAATTCACAATCACCAAAACTCATGAATAAACCAATTGTAATGTCATTAAACACATTTTTTTTTTTTTTTTTTTTTTGGTACCAGGGATTGAACTCGGGTCCTTGTGCTTGCGAGGCAGGTGGCGGAACCACTGAGCTAAATCCCCGGCCCATCATTAAACAAATTTTAATGTCAAACTTTTGCATAATTTTATCTGGAGAGAATCTTAATTTTGTTGGCTTCCTTGGTATTATATTTCTTTCATATATTTTGGAATTTTTATTTGCAGGCTCATTTTCAGTGGAAAGATTTTTGTTTTTCTTTGTTTTTCTCTGTCCTTGCCTGTTCTAATAATTTTATGATTATCTACATGTGGTTCACACAGTCCCCAGTCCAGAATCAGATAGGATACTGGAATTTGGGGTTTTAATTCATAATGAGAAAATTGCAAGTCCAGTCCCAGAGCTAGCTTGTGGCTTGGTAGAGTTTCAGTTCATGATGTGATATCTACATCCACCAACCAGCCTTTCTTAGACCCACAATTACAGATGACACTTTCATCTCAAGCAACAAATTATTTTGTTGTTGTTCTCCTCTTCCCTCCTCCCCTTGCAGCTCCCTTCCTCCTCCCTCCCCCTCTCCTCCTCCTCTTTCTTCTCCTTCAATTCCCCAGCTCTCTTCAGAACAAAGAACACTGTCCAATCTCCTGACACTGAGTTCTCTACCTGACTTCTCTCCCTCTTCCTCTATTGAGTAAGTTTCGCCCTTGTCATCCCACAGGAGCTGAGCCACCCCCGGACTTGGAGCCTCAAAGCTGTATCAGCCCTGTCCACCATCTTGCTTTTAGACTCCATTTTTGGCTCATGGCATTTTTAGTTTTGTTTTGAATCTGGTTATGCCATTGGTTTTACCATTTTATATTTTGTCTGAGGTTGCTACTTGTTTAGAAAGGGGAGGATTAACAGATTGAATTGAAGTACTCTGAGCTTCTCCCTTATTCTTTTCTTTTATAGCTTATCTTATTCTACATTGGATTATAAGTATATTTTTATCTTTATTCTCTTCTTCTAATTGTGAAATTTGAGAATGGAATCATAGAAATTTTTGTACTTTATTTTTTTCCTAGGATAATGCCTTGTATATATTCAATAAAATTCAATTAAATCAAAACCAATGGACTTGAATTCAATTAAACAGGAATAAGGAAGTACATATCAGTTTGTTGTAAGAAACAACTTCTTGGCCACTAAAATTGTACAAAATAAACTCAGACAGAGAATTTTCCTGTCAAGAAAAAAATCTTACAGAAGCTAAAAGACTTCTTAACAGTGGTATTATAAAGCAGGGGTTTTCAAATTCTTTTCTTACTATTGTTATTGCAGAGCTACTTCCCAGCTGAAGAAATCTTACACGGGATGCTAATAAATAAAGCAGGTAAAAGCAGACTGTTCTGGATGCAATAGGAGTGATGCTCTTAGAATCCTGCTGCTTGGCCTTCAGCACCCAGGCACGATGCCATGGTGGTGACAAGGAAAGTAGGTCTGTAAGAATTGCCAGATTTGTCTAAATCACTTCCAGCATCTACACTGATTCAAAGTAAATAATGCCCAGCAATAAAACAGTTAAAAAGTTGTAAATGACACATTGTAAAATACATTACTATATCATTTAAAAGCTTCTATTTTGAGAAAGAAGAGTGTTCTTCTTTCTGTAATGACTATACTTGGGAAAAGGACGCCAGCGGATTGTAGAGTATGAGTGTGGCGTTCTAAAGCATGTTTACTCAGTGAGGAGACAATGGGAAGGGGACCAAGTAATGGCTCTTTACCCTTCCCTCTGTGATGACCATATTTCACTAAAAACTTCACAATGCATCAGCTATTCGAGCTAAATACTCCCCAAGAGCCACAATAGCTACTGCTTAGAGCAAGATCATAAAGAAAAATATAACCAGGCCTCAAAGATAACCTCTTTAAATTTCACAATTTCCTCTGAAAAGGAAGAGAATTTTTAAAATACAAAGAAAAATATATGAAGGCTAAAGTTTCTAGAATTATAGTACAATTCCTAGAATTATGGTACAATGGTCTTGGTTCATAATACCCAGCAAACAGGTCTGTGAGCAATATCTCAGAGGGCAGCCCTGAGGGTTCTGTTGTTTGGATTTCAATAAATCTTCGTGGTAATCAGAAGACTGAATGTTGCTTATCATTTCTAGGCTCACAGAAGCCAGGCAGGTATTTGCAAGTCAGTAACCTCTGCATGGCAGTCTGCCTAGTTTCATTCCACAGGGCGCTCTGCCAAGGGATGAACAGCAGTAGTGATTTCTTTCTAAATCATTGTCAAGTCCCTGCTTCAAGCATCTATCTGGCTCACTAGAGGCTGACATTCATCTTATGAAACTAAGACTTGAGAAAGAAGATTCTGAAGAGTACTGACAATAATTTACATCCACCTGACAGGCAGAGGGGCTCAGAGGGGAGTGAATTGTGATTTCAGCAAGAATTCTTGGATTTGTTTTTTCTGGTGAATTTAATTTGCACATTTAAAGTTCTCAATGGGTCATGTACTTCTAGCCTTGCAGAATTATAATTGTTACAGTAAACTTATTTGAAAATCTCTTTTCTTTAAAAGAATATATATTGAAAAAATACTTGAGCCTTAGTTTTTTTCTATCTCAGTTTTATTACTGGCTGAATAAGAGTCAAGATCATCTACACACCTTTCTTGTGTTATGTGAAATGATTACGGACTTTGACATTTACAAATCTGCCAGGATCGCTTTTTCACAGTGTGACCTATTTATCTCTTTAAATGTTGCAATTTTTTTGTCTGTAAAATTGGAATAACAGCCATTTTTCAAGGAGGTTGTGAGGACTGAATGAGTTATGGGGTGAAGAATCATTAGGCCCAAGCCTGGTGCATGGCAGATAGAGTACACCAGCTTCTAGTTCTAATGACCTATGGGCGATGAGCTTGCCAGGATCCGTTTGAAATATACAATTTGTCTTCACCTGCCTCTTTAATAAGGAGGATTATGGCCCAGACAGGTTAAAGCTGTTTGCAGGGTCATGGAGCTAGCAAGGAGATAGGGCTCATATCAGATTTTCTTAATCCAATATATCTCAACTCCATAGAAAATGATGGAATCATCTTTAACTTTCTTCATCAGTTTAGAATTTAACTGATGAAAAATTTTTATTTTCTTCAAAAGTCCATCTGATCAGTATGGTACCATTAATATTAAAATATACATCTGCTAAGGGTCTAGTGGAACATTCACCTTTGTGTCTCAATATGGCGACTGATGTTGGCTATGCAGGAAACACATTCTGGGTTGACCAAGTAGACATTTCTTTTGTGCTAAAAACCTTGGAAAGGTAGATGTGTGACATGACCCCATCAATCTACACCAAACAACACAGCTACCATGTCAAGCTTTTTGATTTCTTGTCAGTCAGCATCACGTGAGAGAGTGGAAGATACGACTTTTCAGCCCAGGAAAGCCAGCTCATACCTCTCATGGGCTATTTCCAACTCTTGCCACTGCTCTTTTGATGGTCCCTATAGGATGATGCTGGCTTAGGAAAAAGAAAACCGATTAACTTCAGGGAAAATATACCAGAAGGATGCCATCGAGCAGAAGCCATCACATAAATACATTGTATTTTGTGCCTTCCTCAATAATTTGGAACTCTTCATATTGGCTTGAGTCACAAATAAGAAGAAAATTTTCGATCGCTAAGAAATTTATTTCTTCTGGAAGATAATGTTTAATTTTAATTAATGTTGACATTGATGGGATACTCTGAGTTCTGTTTGGCTGGCTCCTGTCTCCCATATGGAAGAAAGAATCAAAATGTACTGAGTTATCTTTTTTGTATTTCCATTATTGCTGTGATTCCTATACAGGCATACTATAAAGTGAGTATTACTATTATTTCCATTTTATGATTGAGGAAACCAAGGCTACCTGAAGTTAAATAGCTTGCCTCCAACCACAAAGTCAGAAGGTAACAGAGCTCCTGAGCCTGTGTTCTTTCCACTGACCATGGTTCATACCAGGCCCCTCCTGTGAGATCCCAGGTTTGAAGTGAAGGATAGGAATTGAGAACACATTAAAAAGATGGGAGAAATGGAATGAGAAAGAGTCCCATAATAACACAACAGAAGAAGCATTAAGACAGAAAAGAACTGGGGCAGCAGTCGGGAGAGGGCCGAGGGAAGAAGAAGAGCAGAAGGCCCAGCCTGCCAGAGTCTGGATGGTGGGAGCCAGGGAACCTGGCCAGCTGCCTGGCAGCCCGCACTGCAGAGGTCTATAGTCCCAGATCCACAAACGAAGGAATCTGCGAATCATTAAAATGTTTATTTCTTTATGCCACAAATGATAAAACAGTTAGTCATAAAATACGAGGGATTTTTCCCTGAGTAACTGCTGTGAATACTTTCAACCATTATTCTACAGGCTCAGTGTTTAACTAGTGAAAAAGAAATGATGTGTTTGAACCAAAATCAACCTCCAGTTGTCCACATGGCATACTATGTACGTACATTTAAAGATTAATTTATTTGCAAGATGCTCAAAGCACTTTTAGTATTAGTGCTATCATAGGTTGGACAGCAGCTCTGTCTTCAGAAAAACAAAATTCACTTATCGTTTCTTTCATGTGAAAAATTGTTTTTCTTTGTTATTTTTATTCATTAATAATAATAATACCATGAGCCAAATCTGAGAAATCAGATGCTTTCACATTTTTTTCCCTAAAGTACATCATTTTTTTCCAGTTATGGCAATTCTTCTCAGGACAAAAAGGAGAAGAACACACACAAACCACAAAGTCCTATAGCTATTTTAGTTACCATTCTACATTTGTCCTAGCTTGTGACAAGTTAGACTTCTTACAGTAGGTATTCATTGGTCCCCTGGGATAGAATTCTGAGACTATACAGCAATTCCAATCAAATATTTGTCTGGTCAAGAAGAGCCAACTATAACAGCTGCAAAGACCTACAGGCCCACAGCCTAAGAACTGGGCATTGCATTGAAAGTCTGTTTTTCTTTATTTCAGCCAAAGGAAGGGGCACCATAAGTTTGTAGTTCAGCTGGAGATGAGGTCTGATGTTTTTGTTCCAGAATACCTGGAACTTGTCAGCGGGCAAAAGAATCGTAAGTTCCCTGTGAGGCCACAGAGTAAGGCTGGTATACAGAATTTTAAAGTGGCCTAATTATCACTTTTTAAAAAATAATGTATTCTCCTGGCAAGTGTGCTTTGTTAGAAGACAGGAGGAAGTTGAAGCAATGTAGTTCATTAGCTTGGTAGGGCTGCTGGAGCAAAGTACCACAGACTAGGGGGGTTAGATGCCCGCAACTTATTTTCATGTAGCTCGGGAGGCTGAACATCCAAGAGCAGGGCACCAGCAGTGCTGGCTCCTTCTCAGGTTCCTCTCCTTTTCCGGGGTGGCTGCCTGCTTCCTGTGTCTTCACACAGTCATGCATGTGTGCATTTGTGTCTGCTTCCTAATCTCCTTTTCTGACAACAGCACAGGTGATGTTGTAAAAGAGCCTATTCTAATGACCTTTAAATTAATTACCTTTGTAAAGTCCTTATCTCCAAATAGACTCACATTTGAAACTACTGGGAGCCCGAACACAATTCAGACTGTAACAGATAGGAAAGAGGAATAGTGTCAACATCACCAAATCCAACACCACCCTGAATGCTTTCTGGATATTTTTTCCTGTAATCCTTAGAAAAATCCATGAGGTAGGATTTTTCAATGCTTCCAAAACAAATACAAAGGTCATTGAATGACTATAAAAATGCTTTCTCCCAACCTGATTTTATTTAAAAATGCTACTAATACAGAAATATGAACTAATTGCCGAAAACTTAAAATACTATAGCGGTATATAGAATTAGAAACGAATATTCCCCCTCTCACACAGACATGCAGCACTCCCTATTCTAGATCAGGTAATCATGGTGGTCAGTTTGATGCATGTCCTTCAAGATCTGAGTTCCAGGTCACATATCCAGACACAATTCACTTTAGAGATTTCTAAAAGCTGAGATTATCACAGCTATCACTGCACAATTTGCTTTTTGTATGCTTAGCAAGACAACTTGGAAGAACTTCACAATTTGGTACAGATAGACCGCCCCCTCCCATTCTCTCTCTCTCTGTGTGTGTGTGTGTGTGTGTGTGGTGTTGGGGACTGAACAAGGACCTTGCACATGCTAGACAAATGCTCTGTCACTGAACTACATCTTTAGCCCTCCCTCTTTCTTTCTTTTTTTTAAACATTCAATGAATTTTATTGTTATTTTAAATTAAAGTCCTAAGTAAATATTTTCAATTGTTTCACAGTTTCAAGCATGGCAAATACCATGGACATGATCCACATAAACCTCTTTGGGGTGCTCAATAATTTTTAAGAGTATAAAAGAAGCCAGGAATCACGAGTATTTTCAGCTGAGAATGGCAGGGTGGGAAGGAACCTTAGAAACTATTAGGTACCTTCCTTCATATACAGGTTGTAAACTGATCCCCAAAGAAGTAGGACAGTTTACCTAATGTTCTGTGCTATAAACCATCTCAAAGTTTGGTGGCGAAATGTACCAGTCATTCACTTTGCTCTCATATCTGAAATTTGGACAGGATATCAGAGGATGACAGCTCTGTTGTATATGATGTCTGGGTTTTCAGCCGGGGCTACTCAAATATCAGAGAGCTGGAGCAACTTGAGCTTACCGGATCTCTCTACTCCTCCTCCTCTTCCTCTCCTTTTCTTTTTTTAATATTTATTTATTTATTTTTGTATATCCTTTTATTGGTACATTTTAGGTGTACAATATAATGACATTCATCATTGGAGATATGCACCTTTACATGCTCTCTTGGTTCTTATTTTTCCCCATTCCCCTGCCTTCACTTCAACCCCTCCATCCCTCCCTATTTACAAAGACTTTGTTTCCATTTTTTCATTTTCTCATATTAATTCCATTCCCTTCTTTCATTTCCCCTACTCCTCCCACTTCCCCTACCCCTATGCCCCTTTTCTTCCTATTTCACATTATCTATTATACCTTTCAGTCCTTATTTACACTTTCAGTTTCTCACACTAGAGAAACTATTTGGTATTTACACAGGTGTGTCCTATTTATTTCACTTAAGAGTATCATCTCAGTGTGCATCCATTTAGCTATAAATGTCTCTAATTTCTCTTTTTTATGGCTGAGTAGTACGCCATTTTCTTTTTAAAAAAACCACATCTTCTTTATCCAGTCTCCAGTTGATGGGTATTTGGGTGGTTTCCAAGATTTAGCTATTATAAACTATGCCTCTATAAACATAGGAGCGCATGTATTGCTGTGGTATGATTCTTTTAATTCTTTGGGGAAGGTCCCCAGCAGGGGAATAGTTGGGTCAAATGGGACCTCTAATCCTAGTTCTTTGAGGTATCTCCACACTTATTTCCACAGTGGTTGCACCAGTCTAGACTGCCACCAGCAATGGATCAGGGTTCCTTCCCTCATTCTTTTTAATGTGCATACAGTGTTCATGGTATAATTATACCACTACTGATTTAAGCAGTCTCTTGCATTTGTTTTCCAACTCACATACACACGGTATTCATGTTCTTTGTTTGTACATATTTTCAAAGGTATTTTTAAATAGGTAAGAACACTGAGATTGAAGAAGGTTAATGCATTTGTTTAAAGCATGTAGCTAGTAAGTGGTAGCCTCAAGCTAGGAGAGGCCACGTTTTTGTTGCTCTCAGTCCTCCTGTCCAACAGACTGAAGAGTAAAGAATGCATCTTCTGGAACACTGTCCCCCTGCTCCCACCCACGCCGCACCCTGCTTCTCAGAGGCTGCCCAGGTGTAAAGTGCATGTGGGACCTATGAAGGATGGGAGAGTGTGGTCCTGATTTTATTCTCTCAGTGCACAGGTGGGGTCCTACTATAATAAAGCTACCAGGAGAAGGCACATTCTAGCAGACTTTAAAATGAGAGTAATGTCTTTCTCAGAGATTGCAGTACAAGGAAAATTCTTATTTCTCAGCTGGACAGGAAGAGGAGGGCGTCCCATGGGTGGGTCTGTTGAGAACACAACACAAGTCGGTGGCAGGAGAACCACCCAGGACCCCAGGGGCTGTGGGCCTCTCAAAGGTGGAGGCTTCTGAACATTTGTCAGGAGGAAATGAACATTCTCCCCCTCAGAGCTTCTTCCGCACTTAGGAGACATCCTATTTGAGGTAAAACCCTTTCACTGCCTTTTCCATCTTTTGTCTGAGGTTGGCCAGCCTTGGGTCTGAGAAGAGAGAAGTACACAGAGAGGTGAGAGCCCATGCTGCCTTCCTCAGCCTTCCTTTCTCCCACACAAAGCCCACACCCCGGGGTGGGAGGCCAGAGTCACTCAGCCTCGTGAGCGTCATGAGGTGGATCTGAATAGAACGTAAGTGAATTCCCCTCTCACTTCTCAAGACACTCTTTCTCTCATTGTAGCTTGAAAAACCCTCATCTTTCAAGGCTCAGCTCAGCTCAGCTCGAAAGTCACCCTATGTAGGGTGTCAATCACTCATTCATCAGAGTTGCCAAACTTTATTCGTGTCACCATTATTGACTTGGTGATTTATTTATGCAGCCCCTAGGCCAAAATGAATACCCACCATTTCTATGTATTAAGTAGGTAGGTCCAAACACCTGAGTATGTATAGTATTTGTGTCTTAACAATTTAGTATGCATTTGAAAAAGCAATACACATAACCTCAGAAAGTAATGTCTTATTCCATTCATAAACAACAACTTTTACTTACTAGTGGGATGTGTGCATCTGTCGGGCATGACACAATCTCTCAGCCCTAGAATCAGATTGGACAGTGCCACCATAGTTTCCATCCCATGTTGATTACTTCACAGTTCTTACTCTATATTAAAGCGAACCCAACTCTATGGAGAAGAGATGTCATAGAAAAGAATATAGCATGGTCTTGTGGTTTGTACAGTGTTCAACAGAACATAACAAAAGACCCTTGATTTTCTTGAATATTTAAAACTGCTGTGTTTCCTGGCTCACAGTTTTAGAATCCTGGTGACAGACACTTGAGACTAGGTACTGGGTACACAGTGGTGACAGAATCAGATCCTTCCTAGCACTTTGTGCGCATAACCATGTTGATGCTTGACTGGATCATGGATGTGTGACTCTGGATCAGCTCACTGACTGCTTTAGGACAGTTCTGGGTGTGGGTGATGGACCTACTGAAGAGGAAAGACCCACCCTGTGTGTGGGTGGCACCATCCAATAGGCTTGTAGCCTGGGTGGAATAAAAGGGAAAGAAGGAAAAGCTTGCTGCCTCCTGCCTGCCACGCCATGAAATATTTTTCCTCTGGCCTGCTGCCCTGCTGTGGAGCCAGCCAATTATGGACTGAAACCTCTACAACTGGGAGCTAAATAAACCCATCCTCTAACTTGTGGGTATCAGGTATTTTGTTCCAGCAATGAGAAAGTAACTAAGACAATGGTGTATATCATATTTTATTTAGTTATGTGTTTGTGGATTTGTTTTCTCCATTAGTCTCTGATTTCCTTAAGGACAGGTAGCTTGTCTTTTTATTGATAGCTGCAGCTCCTGTCATTGGTAGGGCACAATAAGCTTTGGGACACAATCATTTATATGTTGGTTAAACAAATGATTAAACAAGAGAATGAGTTAATGAGCAAGCAAACAAACAAATGGCCCTGACAAGTGATATCATGTTTTATTTTTTAGCTACTAAAACAAGAACTAGATTGTAGGCTAGAAATGGCCCAATGTATGGGCTTGCTGACTTACTCTTGTAGTTATTGTTTATTACAGTATATACCTAAACTGTAAGGTATGCCACTGTTTTGAATGTTGTTCCAACATTTTTTTTTTCATATTATGACCAAGGGAGGCTTATGGCAGGGTTATCATTTTTTACATGACCCTTTATATAAACCAGCAAATGTTGCCTGATGTCATGTTGTCCAAAGGCCCTATGAGAAATATGGACATAAGAGCGGAATAGGCCTTTATCTTAGTATGTATGTGAACACCTTTATGGACTTTTACAGCTTCAGAGATGAGAATTTCTGGTCAAGAAGAATGTCAAGGTGTGGCTTCTGCTGCTTACAGTGGCCCTCTTCATTCTGAGTCTACTTTATTGCTAGCTATAAGTCCTTTCACTTCAGTATTTCTGGTCATTACACCAACACCGATGTCTATTGATCTGCATTCAGATTCAAATCCATTATAAATCAGATATACTTGTAAAGAATTGTACAATTTAAGAGCTAGAAGGGACCTTTGAGGTTACTCAGTTCAATGCTCTCACTGGGTACAAAACCTGACACAAAGTGAGTTATAAACTCGCCAGAACTGTGCTTTTCTTTCTGGCCATAACAGCTGCGGCCTTTGCCTCCTGTCAGCACAGTGCATAGTGACAGTGCTGGAGACCACGAGTGAGTTTTATCAAACTGAGGATGAGGTAAAGTGGCTTAGGAGAAGCTATCCTGTGTCTACAATTCCCAACTTTTCCCACCAGAGCCGCTGTAGTCCAGTTCGGCACGGGCACTCACCTGACCCACTGCAGCTCTCTCTCAGTTGGCATTTCTGTTTCACCCTGCCTTCCCGCCATTCCCCAGATGAGCTGCAGTTATACTTATCTTTTAAACTCTAGGTCAAATTCTGTTTTCCCTATCTAAAATTCTTCAGTAGATTCACTTTGTACTTAAAATACAGTCTAAACACTTCATAACCTCCTGAATGGCCTAGCTCTTGTCCATCTTTGATTTTATTTTTTATCTCCCAGTGCTCTCTCCCTTATCCAGTAGACTGGCGAATCTATCGTGTGTTATTGTGTTTTTCTTTTAAGACAGAAGATGCTAATGTAGAGTTGTGTTTTCTAGAGTAAAACCTCAGTATTTGGGTGGAATTGCAGCATTGGCACTTTGCGATAAATACGTGGGGTTTGGGTTGCAGTTTGGCACTCATCTCTAAGAGGTTCGTCCTCACTACTCTAGATGCTGTCTTCACTCTTCCTTTGCACTCACCGCACTGTTTTGCACCTCAGAGCCTTTGCACCATCCATTCCTTCTATGTTGATTGCTTTTCACGAATATCATGGATACTCACACTTTTGCTTTCTTCCCACCATTCCTATGGCATTGCTCAAGCGGCCTTCCCTGATTATCCAGATCTGAAGTGAATAATTCTCAGCATAGCACTGGCCACTACTTGACATATTTTTCTTTCAAACAACTTGCTTGCATGTGTATATATCTGTTTTTCTTTATTAGAATGAAAACTTGAGTAGTACTGGGCTTTGTTCACCAGTTTATCCAAAGCTGAGAACAGTTCTCTTGCTTCATAACTATTTTTGTTTAAAGAACAGCAAAACATTACAGTGGGGCAATATGAGGTGAGGAAAGAATTTAAGAATGCCAAAAGCTACTGCAAGCATCTCATGGCCGGGCATTATGTTCCTAATTATGGTCACTGTTTACTAAATATCGACTAATGTGAAGCTTCAGGAAGTGAAGAAAAAAGCTTATAAGTAATGGAACAGTCCTCTACATAATTTGGAAGTCAGTTTAAATGTCAAATTAAGTCAAGGGGATCAAATTTGAGGTTCAGTTTGAGTTAGCATGGAGAAGTGATCTGTGGAGACCTTTTGGGGGGCTTCTTGAATTCACTCAGCTGGGGTTAAATCTCCAAGATGAGATGTCCTGAGTGACTGGTCTGCTAGTCACACACACTGGTTTCCCAGCAGTGTCCTTGTCTTCCCTTCCAAAGGGGTGGGGTCTTGCTGCTTCTTTACAAAAGAGCAGACAGCTATAGTATGGGAAAGATGAACTATGTCCTTAGGAATGAAAATAGTCTTTGTGCAAGAAACCAGGCTGAGAACTATGTAAGCATTAGGGGAACTCTGACTTTCATGCACTGAGGTACTCTATCTGCGGAATGATTGGCAATACAGTTTTAAAAGTCTATGAGCTGATTAATCAGGAAAGCCAGAACAATTGGAAAAATGGGGAGATGCTTTTATTTCTCAGCTTGCCTTGGGGAATAAGAGCTGAAAGAAACACTGAGGCAGCATCTGTGCAGAAAGCAGGAAAGAGCTTCTGCGGAGGCCAAGGAGCTCAGCAGTGCCCCAGGAAACTGTCTCAGGGTGAAGAAGGTATGATTCTGAGGCTGAGCTAGGAGACTCAGGTTTTTCCAATCAAGCATCTAAGGGGGATATTTAACTGGATGGTCCTGAAGTTTGAAAAATTGGAATGTGATTATGAAAAGATCCCTTTTCAGGAGATTTTTGTTTTTTTGGCACTGTTGCTTCTGTCATGGCCAAAAGCGAGAAAAAAATCTTCAGATTATTTGAAGGCTCTAGGTTCTCATAAAAAATTTAATGTCAGTTTGATTCTACAAGCTGTAAAGACTTGGCTTGTGTAACTTGTTGGGTTAAGTAATATAGAGACCAAGCCTGCATCAGTCCATGAAAATGCTCAGCACAAAAGCCAGGAGGTCGTGGGCAGTTCTGAGCTCTAAGGATAGGAAAGGCAGAATATCAGCTCATGACGCTTCAGGCCTTCACCTAACACAGAATAGTCAGGACACTTTGTACTATTCTAAAAACTACCAAGAGAAGGACTTTAAGGAAAGACTATAATATCACAGCATGAAATCTTAAAAAAACTAATATTTAAGAAAAAGTCACCGTGAAAAGAATAGTAAAGAAAACCAGTGTTAAATTTCATTCTATTAAAAAATTGTTTCATATCATTTCTAAAACAAATGGTTGGTATAATTTTTTTGAAGAATTATCTCTACTTGATTTTTAAAATCAGTCAACAGTTGGAGTGAGGTTTGTGAGGGAAGGGAGCAATAGCCAAACAAGCTGTAATATCCAGGGTCTCGTATCCTAATAAAAAATAGAGAATGAACTAGGTGAAAATTTCCATTGAACAGTTACGCTTATTCCCAACAATCATAGCTCCTACTTCCTGGTACTCAAGTTAGGCATTGCAAATAGGTATGATCCTTTTCATTGATTTTAGTCTCGCTCATTTCATCTGGATTTGGGCCTTCGGTCCCCTCCGATGCTCATTTTCTCACCCCCACTTTGGTGTCTCTCAGTGTATCTGCTCGGGCTCAGACCCTGCTCACCACATTCTCTGCAGGATCAAACCTTCTCATCCCAGCTGGCTCTTCTGCTGCCCAGGATGGTTCTATTCTGCTTTGCCTGCCTCCTCCCGGCTTCCCCAGTGGCTGTTCCAGGCCTTCCTGCTCTCTGCCTGATGTCCAGTTTGCTTCTCTCTTCCAAGCAGGACATGTACAGCTTCTTCCTTGACCAAGATGACTCTTCTTCTTGTCACCTGCTGACTTCTCTGCGACTGTGGCAGGCATTGAGGGTGCCCTTTCCTCTTCATGTCAACTTCTCTACAAGCACGGAACCCTTTTAGGATTCTAGAAGTGAAGTCTCTCTGTTAAGCACTTTATAAAAACAGTGCTGTGGTTTGAATATTCCTTTACAGAACCACGGTGAAAGCTACTTGCCTTTTATGGTGTTAAGAGGTGGGCCTCTGCCCTCATAGGAGCAAAGCCATGGTTACAGAGCCAGCTGGTGAAGGCAAGAATGGGTTCCTGGTAAAAAGGATGAGTTTGGCTTCCTTTTTCTGTCCCATCCCTACTCTCTGCCCTCCCACCATGTCATAATGCAACACAGGGGCACTGCCCTGGTGCGGCCCATGCTCTTGGACCTCTTAGGCTCCAGAGCCATGTGTCAAATAGACTTCTCAGATTTGTAAATTACCCGGCCTGTAGTATTTGGTTATAGCAAAAGAGAAATGGACTGAGACAAGTACCATACATGTTTCCATTTCATCTTCACTTAATACATTTTTTACTGCCTCTAGCCTTAAGTTTGTTCCTGATGCACTGCAGAAATTGCTTTCCTATTGGTTTTCTTTTCAGTCTTGAACCACTTGGCAATATTTTTTCCCACTGAACATCTTAGGAATTCCCTCTTTTACGGTGCCTTTTGTGGCTTATCTGACTCTACATTCTTTTTCTATTTGAATGTAGAAATTCAACAAAAATTTTTATTCTCCAAAAACTCCTAATTGTATTATTTCTGATAATGACATTAACCAGTCTTCTAGAAGCCTGAACATTCATTCTGATTCAGCAAACAACTACTGTGTGCTTTACATGTGTTAGGCAACAGTTCCAGGCACTAGGATAAAAAAATAACCAAGATTAATGAGGTCCTTGCCTTCACAGAATTTATATTTTCAAGGAGGAAGACAGAAAATAGAATAATGAAATAAGACAACTTTTGCCAGAGAGAAGTGTTATCAAGAAAGTAAGGAGTGAATGAATATTTTGAGGGAGGGGGTTCGGCAGTAAGACAACTGAATTATGTAAGATGGTCAAGGAAACTACTTTGGGAGGGGAGATTTGAACTTAGACTGGAATAACAAAAAATACCAATTATGCAAATATTGAGGAAAGAACTTCTTGAACAAAAGGACCAAGAAGTGCCAAAGGTCTAATATGCATATACCTCTATGTTTCCTTTAGTCCTACTTTAACACACCACTAATTTCAAATACATGTCCAGCCATGCAGAGTGACAGTGATTTTGATCCCTCTTGAATCTGTTTGCTCCTGGTTTAAGCCTTCATTCCTTCTTGTTCTCCATTCTCTGTCCCAGGGCAGCCCTCACACACTATAGAATGACACTTCCTACAGTGAATCTCCACATCACACTCCCATTCCAAAGCCTCTGCTAACTCTCATTATTCATGGGAGCAGTATAAACTTGGAAGACTACATTCAAATCTCTTCGTCATATGCTGCTATGTGACTTGATCAAAAGATATGGTGAATATATAAACATATAAAAATGTATTACAGTAAAAGACAGATTGCCCTTAATCCTTCTCACAACACTCCCCCCCCCACACACTTTGAATACACTCATGCTATCATTCTTGCCACTTTCTGAAGCAACTATGGAAGTCCTCTTTTGTGAGTATCTTTGGCTGGACTCTCCTGGCTACCTCAGTGTCCTGAATTGATTCAGAATGTTTACCCTGCATGGTCACTTTGACTTTGGGAAAGAGCTAGGAGTTGCACAGTGCCAGACCCTGTGAACGAGGGGGATGAGGAGACACCATGTTTTTACAAGCCTGCCTTTCTGTCCCATGGCACTTGGCAGCAGCATTCACTGTATTTTTGATCGCATCTCATAAAACACTCATGAAAGAACCTCCAGAACTGCTTCAGAAAATGGCATAAGTATGTTCAAAGTGAGGAGGGATAATTTGAGAGTGTTAATGGCAACATGCTTTTACTGTAATAAATACTTTTAAAAATTTAACAATGACATATATTTTGATCACACCTCATATAACCTTATAATGCTTTTCGATTCTTGCATTTTGCTCTGCACAATTTACTGAAATTAGTGTCCAGAGCACACCTAAACATTCCTGCTTCCAAAGTTGCTTATTATGTCTCCACCATTCAGATTGATTCTCCCCTCACAGCTAATATGGGCCCTCTAGGTCCTGTTTCAAATCACCCTTTCCCTCTGAGACCCTTCAGATTTCTCGGTTTCGGTCTAGGAACAACTTTATTCCTTTGTGATGGCATTTGTCACATTTTGCCCTGGAACATGGTCATCATGCACACCTATCTTCCCTCTCCCCCTTACTGTATTACAGATGTGCTAAGACAGTGGCCACATGTTTCTGCCCTGGGCTAGTGTAGTGCCTTGAGCACAGTGGGCACTGGATAATACATGCTGAACAAATGACTGAATTTGTCAAATCTGAGTTTGATTAACTAATGTTTATTTCATGATATCCTGAGTGTTGTTCTCTTTTATCATTCCTCTTACTCATTTCTCATGAGACCTCTATATAAAAAGAGAAAATAAAGGGGAAATACAGAGTCCTTGTTTTGAAAGTCTAGTTAGTTTCAATCTGGCTAAATGATTAAAAGTTTATATTGAGGAACATTAAAACGACTGCATAATCAATACAATATGAGATAAATAACTCTTAGACAAATACTATTGATTAAATTCCTGCTCAGGATACATAAAATTTCATAATACTTTCCAAGGTTTAAAAATATACATTATTGCAATCAAAGAACCTCATACTTACAACATTACTGCATGTTCTATATCTGATATTTCTTCCTTCACAGCTCCTAGGTCACAAAAAGAAAAAAGAACTCTCATTACTACCCATGAAAGGCTCAAATTTTAAACTATTATAAGAAACAATTTTAAGTGGGTTCTTATAGTATATCTAAAGAAATTCCATATATAAATTCCTCTGTAAGGGTTACACTGAAACATTCATCCTGTTTCAAAAAATTTAAAAGAAGTATTACTATATGTTAAATTAAATAAATATTAGAGCAAGGCTTTCTGAAAAATATTTATGTTAAATGAATCCTGATTTCTTAATTATTTCTTAATTAATTATGTAAAACTGAAGAGATATTTCAGTGAAAAAAATCTTAAATTTTGAATATAGTAAAAATTGGACTTAATATTCAATATGTCTTCTAAGGATATGAAAGTTCACAATTCTTGAACAATTACTTTTATTTCTAAAATATATGTTCATTATAGAGGTTTTGAAAAAGACAGATTATCAAAAAGAAAACAAAGCCCCCTGTAGCTGTCTCAGGTAAAGATAATCAGTGTTATTTTGATTTACTTATCCCTTTCCCACATGGAGGTCCAGCAGACATCCACAGAGTTCTGGCTACATGCTGTGCAGTAAACTTACTTTGGAGAGTACAAAGACTAATGAATATGACTTGGTCTTTGCTATTAAGAAAATTAATCATAATTGTAATTCAGTATAAAAATACTACATGGTAATTGTGTTAGAGCTTGAGAATGTTGACCAAAAAATATCATCTGAAAACACAATCACACAATGGCTAATTTAGGCCTAAAGACTTGATTTTAATGGCTGGTCAGGCATTAGAATTACAGAAAAAAGAGAACAGACCAGAGAAAGATGGCTGTCAGCACCTAATCCAGCAAGACCCTGAACAAAAGATCAGTGAACTTTAAGTCCTTCATGTCCCATTGGAAAAGTTTCTCTATCTTGATAAGAGATGAGTCATGCTAACCTAGAGGAGTCTAAAAAATATTCCACTTCTGTGAGAAACATTCTTCATTATGCCATATCGTCCAAGCTGTTTGCCAAGAACAATCTGTATTTTCGTGGCTGTCAAGAGGCAAGTGCTGGACATGCTGATGGGAGCGTGTGGGTCCGTGTGATGGACGCTTCTATTCCTCGCTGTAAATCAATAACCCGGCGTCCTGACGTGAAACATCTGCCTCAGGGGCAGCTCCCTGTGAGCCTATCCCCCAAAGAAGAATCTGTTCTTTGAGTTATTGCTGAAAAATATCAAGTTTCTGAGTCTGAAAATATGAGTTAGGCTTCAGAGGCTGGTAAATGTACAAAGTATTGAATTCTGCAACTGTGAGGCCTTTGGTGGCATGCTGTAGAGACTCTGGTATTTGCTGAAGAGGACAGACCTGTCAGTTGTGAAGCTGCTGGAGGTTTGTCACTAGCACAGTGCAGTGGTTGAGAGCTCTCTTTGAAACCAAACTCCTTTGTTTGGACTCAGGACTCTACATCTCAGCTTGTATACCTCGGTCTTTTTTTTTTTACTTGCAAAATGGGACAATCTTTATTTCCTGAGATTATTATGAAGGTTAGGTCAATTAATAATTGTGAATTGCATCATACAGTGCCTGCACAGAGTAAGCATTATGTAAGCATCTGGTATGTCAGTTAAGTGCATAATAGATATAAAAATATAAATATCAAAATGAGTATAAGAAGATTTGGAGAAGAAACTCTAAGAAAGACATAGAGGCATAAAAAGATTTGGTATGTTTGTAAATATTTGAGCAGTTCTGTTTCTGTTGGAATTGGGGTTGACATGGGGAATCCAGTACAAATACCTTTCAGTTATGAATTTCATAATAGGCAAAGGGGAACCATGGAAGGTTTTAAACAGAAAAGATACCATGATTCTTGGTTTAAAAAAATGAAGCTGGTGTTAATCACTGAACAATGTTACTCTGTTTCCCACCTTCTTTCTATTTTTTTCTAAATTCATGTCCATGAAAAGATTAATGCAGAAATCCTGAATTATTAGTTTAAAGACCAGGGTTATAGCTTTTGCTCTTATCCACGAGCTTCTTGTCCTCCCACAGCACTAGTTCTCTTATCTGTCAAGTGGATACAGTTGTGATCCACAGCTGTAATATTGTCGGGAAGCTCTAGTCAATGACGAGTGATCATAGAGACATCGCTTACAAAGAAAGCAGAAAAATACCTCCTTCAGTAATTTAAATGAGTTTCCCCCAGATATTTTAAAATATAAATACTTCTGGAGATTCTACAAGTATCCTTGGAAATAGGAGATACAGAATATATAATGTAAAAGATTGATTTGAAAACTTCTTCTTTAGGAAAAACAAAACAAAACAAAAAAACAAGAAAAAATATTTGTTATATTTTCCAAAGTATACTCTCCAATTATCCAGCACATAATATTGATTTACAAATAATGTATGTTCCTAAACTATCTTCCCCTTACTATATCATATTATGTTTTAACTGACAGCTTAATTTGTCTGAAATCTGATATTAAAGTGGTAATGCTTAAGTTTGGCAGGGTGCTCATTATTGGAAGACATTATCAAACTGTGGATAATAACTGGAAATACTATTCTCTATATATACTCAGTGCCTGCTGTAAATCTTTGACCCACTGTTAGGATATTATCTCTAATCTTCCAAGAACTGCAAAGATTTCATATGCCCATTTAATAGATAAGAAAAAATGAGGACAAGAAAGAAAATGAGGCTCAAAGCTATACATACAGAAAAGAGAACACTAGGGATTTGGGATCTGGGTTTGATTAACTCCAATGTTTATAAAGCAATAAAAAAGAATAAGATTTGCTTGAGTGTAATGTACTAACATTAGACTGAAAATCTGGGAAGCTGAGCAAAGAGTTGGCCTAGGCTTCAACTGCATCTTATTGATACTATATCAATTTATCAGCTGCTTCTCAATTCTGGTAAATCTACTTCCAGTAAAGCAAAGCTAGTCACACACTGGAATATCTCCAAGAGAAACACACATCACTAAGACGTAATGTGAAAGGACTTCAGTGCAGAAAAACTCATCAAAAACATGAATCCATTACATTTGAAAATAAATTGTCCTTTAGTAGCAGAGTGTCTATTCCATTCCAAAGGTTTAACTGCTGCCAAGTGTGAATCTTTTCACCCAGGGCAGTTATAGGCCCAGGCACAAAAGCCACATCTGATAATTAATTAGTACTTTTGTCTCTCTTTCCTTCTTATTTTTAAAGTTTGTTAATGTGAAACAGCTGAGTGGGTTCTATCAATTTAAATAAATTAAAATCCACCTCTGGAGATGAAAAACATTAGAAACTGTAATCCCAGATAAGGGGTAAGTAAAGCTATAGACCATGGCACACAGGGCTGAAGTCCCAGGGTCTCCTCCATGCACACTGCAGGAGAGTCACAGGACTGTGCTGAGAGAGTCAAGTTCTGTATCAGTTACGGACTCAGAAGCTGGCTCAAGCCCAGAAGAACAAAATTCAAAAATTAGGAGATACTCCAATCTAGGTTTGTCCAGAAAATTCCTTATTTGTTTATTTCAATACTTCACTCCTAGCCAATCACTTCATTTGAACTTAATTTCTTTCCTCAAAAAATAAAAATCGTCTCAATAATAAGCTGTTATTTGTGAATTACTCAGACTTTAATTCACTTATAACGAGATTATTATAGACTTCAGGCATACTTTGTCTCTGGTTTACATATAACAAACCGTTGAGACTCTTCAAGTTTTTAAAACTCTGATTTTATCTTAATTACAATTATCGTAATTTAGTAATCTTAGAAGAAATGAATTGCTATGAAAACAAACTGTCTTTTCAGCCATTAGCAACTGGTTGACCTCTTCTTTCTTTATCCTCTCTGCTTATATTAAGTCCCTCAAAAAGGGAGGGGTATTTGATACATCTCTTTCACCTTAAAATTCCTCTATGCAGACAGATCCTCCCAGTGACATTGTCAGACTTGTACCTCGAGACAGAGAACACTTCCAAGATCTGGTAACTGGGCCCTGAAGGACAGCTGCACTGGCTTGAGGGTCCTGAAACCCAGGCTTTGCCTGCTACTTCCAAACAGCCAAGATGCTGCTAAGGAGAGTCAGGTTACTTTACTTCCCTGAATACCAACTGCCTCAAAATGTGGACTCACAGGCAAAGCGCTTTAAAATAGAACAAGCCAGTCTACTTACATATCTCTTCTTTCAGTTATTCAAAAGGAAACTATAGGCTGTTTTTAAGAGAATAGACATAAAACCATGTCAGCATTCATGACTGAGGGACCCTGAGCCACCCGGACTGTGGAGCTGGAATGACTATGGTCACACAATCCGCACAGATGTGTGGTCTCCTAGCTCTGGATCATTGTTCCTTCTTCACTCCAGCCAGTCCTGCAGCCCCCACTGGAGCTCTACACCAGGAGGTTTCTTTCCGAGAAGCCAGTTAAAATACTTCCACACTTTGGAGGTTTTTATGGAGCCCTCACAAGGATGACATTTTGGGAACATCTGAGAGACAGGTGCGTGTGTGCTGCCAGCCCCTTTTCATTTGCTGCAGACACTTCACTGTAAGAGGGTTCTTCAGGGACAACACTCGATACAAATGACTGAGCCATTAAAAAGAAAGTCATATAAACCTCCTGACCCTGTGTGCAAAGTCATCCTCAGAAGTTCACTGTCGTTATCCATGGTTCAAGCTGAGTGCAGAAAACCTGGCAGAAACCGGAGTTTGGGGGTGACAGATGGGGGATGCGGAATCATTGTCTGGCAAAGAAAGCAGAATCCAGCGATGTGCCACCCCCGTGTGGCTTCCACAGGAAGTCGTATTCTAATCCTTTCCTTAACTCTGTTTAATAACTTTTGTGCTTAAAAAGTCATTCCCTTCATGCTGTGTGTTTTTAACTTCATATTTAAAATAGTTAACAATTAATTGTGATTTATGCATGCTAAAAATCGTGTTTATGTGGAAACATTATTTGGAGGGAGCTTGGTCCCAACAAGAGGAGTCATCAATTCAGTACTGTGTCTTCTTTAAAATGATCTACAGACAACTATACCTGTATCCTATCTTTATTTTATAGTGTGTCTCTAGATAATTGGAAATCTTCTAGTATGAACCCTTAGTGAGCACTCTACTGATATGAATAGATTTGAATGATTTTTTAACAAACATTAAATGAATGCCAATTTTCCTTGGAAAATGATTTTGAGCCTACTTCTCTCCATTCTACCTTGTACTTCCAGACCACCTCCCCCAAATAACAAGTATGCTTGCAAAATTATCTGCAAGTAATGTGAAATCTAGTAACACTTGTCTATGAGAAACTCATCTTAAATAGTAAACGGTATCTTTGACCTTCTTTGTAGCTAAATGTAAGTTCTCTTTTTATTGGAAGTAATATTTCCTTCATCGGACAAAGCCACAAACATTCTACAAATAGAGCATCATCAATACACACAACCATCAGTAGAAAAGTAGCTTTACAACAAGAGGAGACAGAGCCCTGGGTGCTTTGGGACATTCAGAGTGTGCATAAAAGTATCTCTTTCCCTTACAGAAAGAGTGTTAGGATGAAGGGTCCTGGGGCCCCACTCAGCATGTCTGTTTGTTTTCCCCTACTTCTTCTGCATGTGACAAATCACATAGCTCAAACGGATTAGGGCTAAGGGGGAGATTTATTTTTTTCTGCAGATAGATGTACAAGCCAAACTATGATGACAACTTGATCGATGTAGCTTTTGAAAATGCTTTCTGTTGTAAAAATACAACAGACAGGGTCCACTGCCAGGCATCCTGCTTCAGGTGAGCACTGGGAGCAAACTCAGCCCAGGTCTCCTCAGCTCTGTGTAACCTGTGGGAGGCTCCCAGAGCCTAGGACCCCAAGCAGAGGCAGCCTCAAAGTTCAATTTTCAGCGCAACTTTAAACTGACTAGGGGATCATGGAGGCCCAGATTGAAAAACAGGGTCATAAATTGTGGACGAGACTTAAGAAGTGTTTCTTTGGCATAGATAGCATTGTTATGACCTAAGTTTTACATTTCAACACTTCTACTCTATAAGAATCTGTCATTATAAAAATGTACTGAATGCACTGCCAAATCGGAGACCCTGGCTTTTCTACACAGAGAGTTACTAAAGCCTAATGTGGAGACTAAATTTGATAAAAATGGAAATTATGTAGGTTCGGGAAAAACACTGTGAGACGACAACCCTTCTAGATGTCTGATCTCTTTTCAACCAGAGGGAATTAAAGGTTCTCTGGACTTTTACAGATTCTTGAACAACAGTTAAGAGGATGGAGAGCTGTTAAATTAAAATTTGGATCTACAGGAGAACATGATAGACTGAATTCTGGAGTTTGTCCCACAAATTTAAAATTGGTTTATTTGCTATTATGAGTGTTTGGTATGTTCTAAATTACAACTAAAAAAGTCACTGCCAAGTTTTTTCCAAACAAGTATGATTTTACATATCTCTGCCTGTTCTTCAAAGAAAGACATGCTACAACAAAGCATCGAGTATTCACAAATATGGGCTGGGGTTATGAAAATGAGGAATATACTTATGTAACCAAAAAAAGAAATTACAAGAACCATAACATTGTAAACCATAATGATCATGCCTGGCTTCTAAAGGTGCCAGAAGCTACTCTGAGAACACTGCTGAGAGCATAGAGAAGCACAACAGGGACTGCACAAGGAGAACCAGCCTGGGCTGTGCTTCCCGGTCCACAAGCTTTTGTATAGTATTTTCTGATTTACAGGTCACTAAACACCTTTACTGAGCATCCAGTCTAAACCTCTCTGAAGCAAGACACTGGGAAAGATACAAAAATGATGACATCCTCTACTCTTATCAAAGTTATAATTAATTTGGAAAAACTCTACATTCATTAGAATAGAACATACATTAAAATGCTGAGCCAACAACTAATGGTACAGTTTGGATATAACTAGAGAAGGAATCTGGTAAAGGGGGAGATAAATGCGAGGGAAATAGCTTATAGAAGATGAGCTGGGTAGGATATTCTACATGGGACACAGATGTCTCATGTATGTGACCAGGAAAAGAATTCAAGAATCAGCCCTCCCTTTCTACTCCTGCTGCTCATGCTTATGAGGATGGGTTCCTTGCCCTCTGTGAAGTTCCCGTAAAGTCATCCAAAACTGCCTGGCACCTACTATATGCAAGGCAAGAAGGCAAAAATCAAAGCAAGATGAAACTTGTGCCTATAGCACCAAGAGTCCCATAAGTTTAGTGCCTTACAACACAGCCAGACTCCATAAAAGTGACTCGAGAGGTACGAACAAAACATCTTATAAACACAGCCCAGTGAGGTGGAGGCGCTGTGAGAGGTGGCACTAAATAACGTCTCATCCCAACAGGAGAGGCAGAGGACCCAGGGCCCCGGCCCTGCAGAGGACTAGGACACAGCTCAGTGGTCACCAGATCCCTTTGTACTTTTAGAAAAATCTTATTTTCTCTCTTGATTTGCTTTCCTTCCTCAGAGTCTCTGTGTTTGATCTCAGCCATGGGGCCTGGAGTGCTGTTCGTACTGTAAGCATTTCATAAGAAAAAGGAGGGAGGGAAGAAGACAGGAAGGAGGGGAGGAGAGGAGGCCAAAGGAAGACGGGAAGAATACCAAAAGGGAAAATGCTACCAGGAGTTCCCTAAAAAACCTCTGGCCTCATATTTATTCTAATTTTTGACTCCTAAAACTGATTAAATTCTTTCTATAATACACTAAAGACAAAAAGTTTAAAATGAAACTAAATTGTTACAAAAGGGAAGAAATGTTTGGTTCTTTCCTGTGGACCATTTATTCTCACGCTTTTGCTCTGAGTTGTGTTCGTCCCTGCAGTGCATCTGCTCCCTCTGAACGGTGATGGGGGTGGCCAGGGATCGCTGTCTTTGGCCGGAGACCCGCTGGCAGGAAGGACATGCGCTTCATAACGCATGTGCATGTGCCACGAGGTTTGCAAATGATCTGCTGCTTGCTCAGTAGCCAAAAGCGGCAAAGAATGAGAATAAAAACAAATGTGTTTCAGCAACATCGAGTCCCACTCTCCCACCTTCCCATGAGGAAAATGTATACTATGAAACTCTAGGACTCTGACAGCCTTGCCTGATACAGCCCTTGAGTTGAGAATTTGTGAATAAACTTGGCTATAGACAAAATGTTCCCAGTCCTTCCACATCACCCAGGGTCCACTGCAAAATGTGGTCCTGGAAAATCACAACATTGTTCTTTAAAACCATGTATATTAAGAGCAGTTTTACCCCTTTCCTACCTACAATTTAGCCACAAAATGGGCTTTGACTGTGTACCTTGAAGAGAAACTGTCTTCCAGGGTTACACATTTCAGTTTTAGAGGAGAAGGGCACCCTGAATATTTATTCAACAAGTAGTTATTGAATCTTATTCTGTTCTAGGCACTACCTACTTGGCTTAATAGATGAGCCAACTAAACTCCAGAGAAATTAAAATTCAGTCCAATGTCACACTGCGAGAAAATACTGGGGCCAGGATTTAAAATTTATAGAGAAAAGGGGTAATCTACAAAGTAGGATATAAAACTTTTCTCAGGGGCATTGAAACTCACTGTGAGAAGTTCTGGTCCCCACCAGGAAAGGATACTCATTTGGCCAGGAGTTGATTCCAGCCCAAAGGTGGGCCTGGTTCTGCCGCTCTCTGCAGCTCCTGTAGTCATGGCCTCATTGTGCCTGAATCTGCTGTCCCAAGGGTTCCACAGTTACTCTTCCTGCCTCCAGGTGTGGCATCCTTCTCTGCTTGATTCTTAATCCCCCTTTTTGCTCTTAATATCCAACGTCTTTCTTTCTCTTTGACAATGGATAACACTTCTTTTCTATTTTCTACCAATGTGACCCACCCAGAGGAATAGCAGGATTCAGGTTACTGACCTTCCCTCTTGGGGCAGTGGGGAGTGGAGACGCTGATGGGAGGGAGTTGGCATGGAAGGTGGAGAGTTAGACTGTTTGGATGGGAGTTTGATGATTTTCAGGTGAGTCTCAGAGTGTCTGCACAAGCACCAAGCATCACCAAGTTCCCCTGGTCAGCGAGGAACAACTTGGAAACTTAAAAGTGTCATGTCTAGAGGCTTACTAATGGGGTGAAAGACATTCTCAGAAATCACTGAGCAACGTGTCACTTGGGTGGGCTTGATCTCGACTATGACTGGACAGTGAAGTAGAGACGACCCAGAATGCTCATTTTAGGACCTGGACAGTCACCACTTTTATATTTTACCATGTCAGCACCTACAACTTCCCTCCTACATGGAAGGCAGGATCTTTTCATAAAAACTCGCATGAAGAATTTTAATGTAAAGGAGTCTCTATCAGGAAATTCCTTATTTTCTTCGTTACCCCACTCTAAATTCCTAGGGATCTGGAGACAATCCTCATCATTCTGCCATTACCCCTTTCAACAGAGTAGTGGTTCTAACTCTGGATACACATTAAAAATTGTTTAAACAGCTTTTAAACAACTTCTGATGACAAGATTCTACCCAAGGAGATTTTTAAATTTAATTGGTTTTTGGTGGGGCCCAGGTATTGTATTTTAAAAAGCTTTCCAAGTGACCCTAAAGTGTAGCTGAGATTAGAACCACCTCCAAGACAGGACAGATACAATCCACATATCAATAGGCACAGAAAAAGCATTTGGCAAAATTCAACACCTTCCATAATAAAAACTCTCAAAAGACTAGGAACAGAAGGAAGTTTCCTCAACATAATAAAGAGTGTATGTGAAAACCTACTGCTAATGTCATACTCAATGTCTTTGCTCTAAGCACAGCAACAAGGCAAGGACAATCACTTTCACCACTTCTGCTGAACATAGAACCCAGGGCAATTGGGCAAGATGAAGCCAAAGGCATCCAAATGGGAGAGGAAGAAATACAATTATCAATTGCAGATGGCATGATCTTACATGTAAAAAACCCCAAAGACACCACAAAAAGTGCCAGAACTAATGAAACGACTTTATAAAATTGCAGAGAACAAAATTAACATAAAATTAGTTGTTTCTAACAACAGCAATTTACTATACAGAAAGTTAATTAAGAGAACATCTCTATATTATCAAAAATAAAATACATAGTAATAAACTTAACTAAGTTGACAAAAGATTTGCGCACTAAAAACTACAAAATACTGGTGAAAGAAATTAGAAATGAAATAAATAAACAGAAAAAGATTGTTAATGTAGTAGAAGACCATAGTGTTAAAATGTCCATGTTTCCCAAAGTTTATAAATCCACTGAAATTCCTCACAAAATCTCAAAATCTCAATGGCATTAAAAATGGAAATAGAAAAAAGTCCTAGAATTCATATGAAACCACAGAGGCATCACACTTCCTGATCTCAAAATATTTTGCAAAGCTACAATAATTACAACAGTATGGTACTGGCATAAAGAGAGACACACAGACCAGTGAACAGAATATGTCATCCAAATGTAAACTTACATGTATAAATCAACTGCTCTGATGGGAAACTAACCTTCTCCTCAACAAATGGTGTTGGGAAAACTGAATATTCACATGCAAAAGAATAAAAGTGGATTCTTATCTTTCACCATTTAAAAATCAATACATAATGAATTAAAGATAAACATACAACCTGAAAGTATAAAATTTCTATAAGAAAACATAGGGGAAAGGTTCATGACATTGGTTTTGGCAATAAGTTCATGGATATTAAAATAAAAAACAGGCAAAAATAGACATGTTGGAATATATCAAATTAAAAGTATCCTTCACAGTAAAGAAAACAATAAAGAGAGTAAAAAGGCAAGACACGGAATGGGAGAAAATATTTGCAAACCACATATCTGACAAGGGGCTAATATCTAAAATATATAAGGAATGTCTTCAATTTAGGAGCATAAAACCAAGCCATTTAAAAAATGGGAAATTTTTAGGGGCAGACATTTCTCTAAAGAAGACATATGAATGGACAATAGATGTATTAAAAGACACTCAAATCACTAATCAGAGAAATGCAATCAAAACACTAATGATATTACCTCATGTCCATATAGATGGGTTCTACCAAAACGACAAACAATAAATGTTAGTAAGGATGTGGAGAAAAGGGGACCCTTACATACTGGTCATAGGGTTACAAAATAGTGCGGCAGTATGGAGAACAGTATAGGGGCCCCTCAAAGTAATGAAAACAGAACTATTATATGACCTAGCAAACTTACTTCTGGGGATTTATTCATAAGAATTAAAACGAGAATCTCAAAGCTGTATCTGTGCTCCCCCACTCACTGCAGCATCACTTAAGAGACAAAATGTGAAAACAGTGGAAACATCCACTGATGGATGAATGGATTAAGAAAACATGATAGGGCTGGGGATTTAGCTCAGTGGTGCTGTGCCTGCTGCACAAGTGCAAGGTCATTAGTTCGATCCCTAGTACCGCAAAAAAGAAAGAAAGATAGAAAGAAAGAAAGAAAGATAGAAAAAGAAAACATGATAAGTACTTACAATAAAACATTATTTTGCCATCAAAAAGAAGGAAACCTGAGGCTTCAGGATTGATGTACCACCACTCCCAGCACAGAGGAGGGAGGCTTCTGGGCTGCCAGCAGCACCCCGACACAAATCAAAAGCAGAAGACATGTAAACAAGCCTCAAAAACAGACTTCCGGATCACCTAAAGCAACCCCAAAGGGAAACGAGATGGAACACTCTGATACTCAACCACCTGGACTCCCTCAACTGCCAACAAAAGAGGATCTGGAAAAAATGAAATCAAAAATAATTTCTCAGATAACAGCAGAGATTGTACCCATAGTGCAAGACATAATTAATAAATCTAGAGAGGACACAGATAAAACAATAGAGGATCTGAGGAACATGAAGGAATCCCAATATAGGAAAAAAATGGAATCCATAAAACAGATACAAACAGATTTCCAGAAGATTACAAACTCCACTGAAAGTCTACACAGCAAAATGAGCCAATGTGAGGACAGAATTTCAGATATAGAAGATAAGATTGCAATTAGCGACCAGGAAAAGAAAAATTGCTTTAAAATTGTAAGGGACCATGAGAAATCAATCCAGCAGTTGCTAGACAATGGAAAGAAGAATAACATAAGACTGATTGGAGTCAAAGAAGAAACAGGAGAGAGTGCAGATGACATACAAAAACTGTTCACAGAAGTGATGGCAGAAAACTTCCCAAGCAGGGGAAAAGAACTTGACATACAGATAAGTGAGGCCTGCAGGACTCCAACTAGCCTTGATCAAAACAAATCTACACATAGGTATATAATTGTTAAGATTCCAGAAACCCAACAGAAGAACAAACTTCTACAAGCAGTGAGAGAAAAGAAACAAATCACATACAAAGGAAAGCCCATCAGAATCACAGCAGACTTCTCAATGCAAACCCACAAGGTAAGAAGAGCTTGGAGCAACTTATTCCAAGCCCTGAAGGAAAACAACCTCCAACCAACCCAGATTAATGTACTCTGCAAAACTATCTTTCAAAATTGATGGAGAAATAAGATACTTTCATGACAAAGACCACCTTAGGAGCTTCATGAATACCAAACCAGCACTCCAAAAAATTTTAGACAATATCCTAGGAAAAGACAATGAAATCACAACCCCAGGAGGCCCAGCAGAATGAATCCATCTGGCATGACAAGAAATTAAACACAAAGGAGGAGAATCCAACAAAAAGAAAAAGTCATGACAATGATAAGTCAATATGTATCAGTTATAACCATCAATGTTAATGGTCTCAACTCACCAATCAAAACAAAGAGACTGGCAGAATGGGTCAAGAAGCAAGATCCAACAGTATACTGCATGCAAGAAACACAACTCAAAAAGAAACTCATAGAATGAAAAGTAAAGGGTGGAAAACAATACGCCATGCAACAGCAACCCGAGAAAAAGCAGGAGTAGCTATCATCTTTGCAGATCAAGTGGATTTCAAACCAACACTGATTAAGAGAGACAAAGAAGGATATTACATGCTTGTAAAGTGAACAATCCAACAGGAAGAGATGACAATCATAAATATCTATGTACCAAACACTACTGTGCCCAACTATATAAAACAAATACTAATGGACATGAAAAGTCTTATATGCCCTAATACAATAGTAGTGAGGGACCTCAATACCCCACTGTAACAAATAGATAGATCAACTAGACAAAAAACAAGCAACAAAATACTAGAACTCAATGAAACTCTTGAGCAAATGAACTTCACAGATGTTTACAGAGTGTTCCACCCCACAAAAATCAGAATACACATTCTTTTCAGCTGCACATGGGTCATTCTCCAAAATAGACCATATACTTGCTCATAGAACATATTTAGGTAAGTGGGAAGGAACTGAAGCTATCCCCTGTACATTATCAGACCATAGTGTGATGAAATTGGAGATCCATAGCAAAAGAAACTTGAAAAATTTCACAAACACATGGGAATAGAACAGCACACTTCTAAATAACCAATGGGTCACAGAGGAAATTAAAGAAAAAATCAGACAGTTCCTTCAATTAAAAGACAATGACAATACAACATATCAGAATCTATGGGACACAATGAAAGCAGTCTTAGGAGGGAAATTCATAGCAGTGAATACTCATATTAGGAAAACAGAGCGAGCCCAATTAAACAACCTGATGCTGAACCTCAAACTTCTAGAAAAAGAAGAGCAGGACAAACCCAAAGCCCACAGAAAGGAGGAAATTATAAAGATCAGGGCTGAAATCAATGCAATGGAGACTAAGAAAACAATACAAAAAAATCAATGAAGCTAAGCGTTGGTTCTTTGAAAGAATAAGCAAAAGTGACAAACCTTTAGCCAACCTTATCAGAAAAAGGAAAGAAAAGGCCCAAATCCATGCAATTAGAAATGAAAAGGGTGAAATTACAATGTACCCAGCAGAAATCCAGAGGCTCATCAATACCTACTTCCAGAACCTATACGCCAATAAGATGGAAAACACAGAAGAAATGGTGAGATTCCTACATATGTATGAATTACCAAAGTTGCATGGAGAAGACCTAAAAATTCTAAACAACTCAATATCAAACAATGAAATTGAAAATGTAATTAAAAACTTACCAACTAAGAAAAGCGCAAGTCCTGATGGCTTCACCACTGAGTTCTACAAGACATTTAGAGAGGAACTACTCCCGCTACTGTATAAACTCTTCAATGAAATTGAAAGGGAAGCAATAGTCCTGAATTCATTCCTGGAAGCAAGCATCATCTTGATCCCCAAAGCAGAGAAAGACCCAACTGAAAAAGACAACTATGGACCAATCTCACTAATGAACATAAATGCAAATAGAAGACCCCAAGAACTCCACCAAAAGTCTTGTAGATGTAATAACCAAATTCAGTAAAGTAGCTGGATACAAGGTCAACACACAAAAATCAATAGCTTTTCTGTACACAAACAACAGACTCACTGAGAGAGAAATAGGGCAAACAATTCCTTTCAAAATAGCATCCAAGAAACTGAAATACCTAGGAATCAATCTAAGAAAAGAAATCAAGGACCTCTTCTCTGAAAACTATGTCACTCTGAAAAGAGAGATTGAAGACGATATCAGAAAATGGAAAGACATCCCTTGCTCCTGGGTAGGAAGGATCAACATAGTGAAAATGGTCATACTTCCAAAACTGTTATATACATTCAATGCAATCCCAATTGAAATGCCAGCAGCATAATTCACAGACCTTGAGAAAACAATCCAAAAATTCATTTGGAACAAGAAGAGACCCAGAATAGCAGAAGCAATTCTAGGCAACAGAGATATGGCAGGGGGTATCACAAACTTCAACTTAAAACTATACTACAAAGCTACTATGATAAAAACAGCATGGTCCTGGCAAAGAAACAGACCTGAGGATCAGTGGAATAGACTAGAAGATGAAGAAACAACTCCAGACACACTCAGCCACCTCATCTTTGACAAAGGAGACAACCACCCTCACTGGAGGATAGATAGCCTGTTTAATAAATGGTGCTGGAAAAATTGGGTTTCAACTTGCCAAAGATTAAAACTAGACCTATATCTCTCACCATGCACTAAACTAAAATCGAAATGGATTAAAGGTCTAAATATTAAAACAGAAACACTGATCCAGCTGGAACAGAGGTAGAACTCTTGAAGATACTGGTATTGGAAAAGATTTTATGAACAAAACCTCAGTTGCCTGTGAACTAGCACAAACAATCAAAAGTAGAATCTCTTCTTACTAAAAAGCTTCTTCACAGCAAGAGAAGCCACCAGTAGAGTGAAGAGACAACCCACAATGTGGGAAAAAGTTTTCACATGCTGTACCTCAGACAAAGGTTTACTATCTAGAATCTATAAAGAACTTAAAAAAATGAGACCTCCCAAATTTAAAGACCCAATACCAAAATGGCCATCTGAAATGAACAGACATTTCTCAGACAAAGAAGTAGAAACAGCAAATAAACATATGAAAAAAATGTTCATCATCACTGGCCATTCAAGAGATGCTGGTGAAAACAACACTGAGATTCTACCTCATCCCAGGAAGAATGGCTGCTATGAAGAAATCAACCAATAACAAATGTGGGTGGGAGCGTGGAGAGAAAGGAACCCTTCTCCACTGCTGGTGGGAGTGTAGACTGGTGCAACCACTGTGGAATTCAGTATGGAGATACCTTAAAGAACTAGGACTGGAAGTCCCATTTGACCCAGCTATTCCCCTGCTAGGTATCTTCCCCAAAGAATTAAAAGAATCATACCATGGAAATATATTTGCACCCATGTTCATAGCAGCACAATTTGTAATAGCTAAAACTTGGAAACCAACCAAAGGCCCTTCAACTGGAGACTGGATAAAGAAAAGGTGTTTTTTTTTTGGTAAAATGGAGCACTACTCAGCCAAAAAAAAGGTACCAATAAAATAAAAATAAAGACAGATTAAAACCCACTTAACTAAAAAGAGAAGGTTATTTTTTTTTTGCTTAAGTTCTTTTATTGGTACATTTTAGGTATACAGTACATTTACATTTATCATTGGGTGCTTGCACCTGTTAATAATGTATCTTGGTTCTTATTTTTGCCCCATTACCTGTGTACCCTTCCCATCCTCCACCCTTCCCTATTTACATAGACTTTGTTTCCATTTTTTTCTTTTCTCATAATTTTTCCTTTCCCTTCTTTCCTTTCCCCTTCCCCTTCCACTTCCCTTACCCCTCTGGACCTTTACTTCTTATTTCAAATTATCAATTATTCATGTTAATCCTTATTTACAAGTTCAGTTTCTCACACTAGGAAAACTTTGGTATTCACACATGTGACCTATTTATTTCACTTAAGAGTATGGCCTCAATATGCATCCATTTAGTTATAAATGACTAGTTTCTCATTCTTTATGGCTGAGTAGTACTCCATTTTATAAAAAAACCCCACATCTACTTTATCCAATTTCCATTTGATGGCCACTTGGGCTGTTTCCAAGCTTTAGCTATTACGAACTGTGCCTCTATAAACATGAGTGCACATATATCATTGTGGTATAATTCTTTTAATTCTTTGGGGAAGATACTCAGCAGGGGAATAGCTGGGTCAAATGAGACCTCTAGTCCTAGTTCTCTGAGGTATCCCCATACTGACTTCCACAGTGGTTGCACCAGTCTGCACTCCCACCAACAATGGAGAAGGGTTCCTTTCTCTCCACACTCCCACCCACATTTGTTATTGGTTGATTTCTTCATAGCAGCCATTCTTCCTGGGATGAGGTGGAATCTCAGTGTTGTTTCCACCTACATCTCTTGAATGGCCAGTGATGATGAAAATCTTTTTATATGATTTTTTTCTGCTTTTACTTCTTTGTCTGAGAAATGTCTGCTCATTTCAGATGCCCGTATTTGAACTGGGTCTTTCAATTTAGGGGGTCTGATTTTTTTCATATCATTATATTCTACATAGTAGTACTTTGTCTGATGTAGAGCTGCTAAAATTTTGATTCCACATTGTAGGTTGTCTCTTAGCTCTGTTGTTGGTTTCTCTTGCAGTGCAGAAGCTTTTTATTTTTTTTCCCATTAAGTTTATTGGTACATTTCAGGTATAAAATACAGTTACATACATCATTGGGATCTTGTACCATTACATGAGTATCTTGATTCTTATGTTTTTTCCCTTCTTCTGCCTTCCCTTCACCCCCTCCACCCTTCCCTCTTTGCAAAGACTTTGCTTCCATTATTTTCCTTTTCTCACATTTTTTCTTTTCCCTTATTTCCTTTCCCCTTCCCCTCCCACTTCCCCTACTCCTTTAGACCTTTTCTTCCTATTATGCAATATCAATTATACATTGTTTTAATTGCAATATCAAAATTTAGAGGACACTGCCACAGATTTTACAGGATTTAAAAGGATATAGAAAGCATATTACAAAAATCTTTTTTGAAATAAATTTGACAACTTCTAAGAAGTACCTTGGAAGATAAATTAATGAAACTGACTCTGGAGGAAATATAAAATTTGAATAGCACCTATTAAAGAAAGTATATTCCTTGCTTGAAAACCTACCTATATGACAACAACAGGCTCGTATACATTTTAACTGATGAATTATATCAAACATTTAAAGCAGAAAAAAGAAGGAACATTTCTCCCCTCATTTTAGGAAATCAACATTGTGCCAATAATAAAACTGGATAAAGATAATAGAAGAAAAAGTATGAACATAGATAAATATTTGTTTAACAAAACAAACTATTAGAAGTCAGATCTGTCAGTAGGTAGAAAGTGGTTTTATTATAGGGATGTCAGTGTTGGTTCAGCATTGGAAGATCCACCCCCAGAAATCATCATTTTAACAGAGGAAAAGAAAAAGCCATATGATCCTGTCACTAGTTGCGGAAAAAGTATTGGACTAAATTCTACAGCTGTTCATGGTAAAAGCTATCAGGAGACTAGAAGTAGAACAGAACCTTCTCAACAGATTAAAGACATGTACTCCATACTTCCAGCAAGAACGCCTTATATGAATGGAGAAGATACAATGCTTTGTCCCTAAGGTGGGGAACAAGGGCAGATATGCCTACTCTTCATCTGTCCATTAAACTTTGAAACATAGGCCTAAACCAAAATACTCTGGCAATAGAATGACACAATGAGGATAGGATTGGCAAGGTAGAAGAAAAATGTTTATATGTAGATGAAATGATCATCTACAGAGGAAATATTAAGAAATCTCTAGGAGGCCCTAGAACTTAGATTTGAATTTAGCAGGATTAGAAAACACAAGGTATATATAAAAATTCAGGTCTATGTATACTTGCTATAAATGAAGAATTGGATGTTGAAATTTAAAAGTTATGTAGGAATACAAAGGACCTAGAAAAGTAAAAAGGAAAAGAAAAAAAAACAGTGTTGGAAGACGTTTAGTACCTAATTTTAAGACTTCCTCTAAAGCTACAGTAATCAAGGCGGTGTTGGTGTAAGAAAAGACATATAGATCATTGGAATAAAAGAGAATCTAGAAATACAACCACACATATATGGTCCACTGAGTTTTGAAAGATTATTTAACATTAACATTTTATAGACTATAAACTCAATTCAAGAGTTGAGGAAAAGATAGGGTTTTCAGCAAATGACACTAGAATGCCTGGTATCCATATATAAAAGTTAACCTTAACCCTTTATTTCCATACATAGGGGCTGGGGATTTAGCTCAGTGGTTTGGCCGCCTGCTGTGCAAGCGCAAGGACCCAAGTTCAATCCCCGGTACCAAAAAATAAAAAATAAAAAAAATTTAAAAAAATAAATAAGAAAAATAAAAATAAATAAATATTTCCATACATAAAAATAACTTGAAAGGATCTATGAACCTAAATATGAAAGACTAAAACTATAAAACTTTAAGAAGACATTATAAGGGAAAATGTTAATGAATTTAGGGTAGGCAACAATTTCCTAGGATACAAAAAACATGATGTATAAAAGGAAAAAATTGATGAGATTCCATCAAAATTTAGAACTTTAAATGACATCATTAAGAAAATGAAAAGTACTCCTTAAACAGACCATATTCATAATACATATAACCTATGACCAGAATATGTAAAGAACTCTTACAGCTCATTAATAGACAACCCAATTAAAAAGTAGACACAAGAAGACGATAAATAGCCAGTACAGCACAAGGAAAGATGTCCAACACTAGAATCAGAAAAATACTAATCAGTACAATAACAAGATTGAATCATACACTCATTAGGGAGATGAAGTTAAAAGTTTTAAAAGCCTTGTCATGACTTTTTCTTTTTGTTGGATTCTCCCGCTTTGCGTTTAATTTGTCACGCCCAATGAATTCATTCTGCTGGGCTTTCTGGGGTTGTGATCCTCATTGTCTTTTCCTAGGATATTGTCTAAAATTTTTTGGACTGTTGGTTTGGTATTCATAAAGTTCCTAAGGTTCTCTTTACCATGACAGTATCTTATTTCTCCATCAATTTTGAAAGACAGTTTTGTGGGGTACATCAATCTGGGTTGGAGGCTGTTTTCCTTTAGGGCTTGAAATATGTCACTCCAAGCTCTTCTTGCCTTGAGGGTTTGCATTGAGAAGTCTGCTGTGATTCTGATGGGCTTTCCTTAGTATGTGATTTGTTTCTTTTCTCTCACTGCTTGTAGAATTTTGTTCTTCTGTTGGGTTTCTGGAATCCTAACTATTATATACCTATGTGTAGATTTGTTTTTTGATCAAGGCTAGTTGGAGTCCTATAGGCCTCACTTATCTGTATGTCAAGTTCTTTTCCCTTGCTTGGGAAGTTTTCTGCCATCACTTCTGTGAAGAGGTTTTGTATGTCATCTGCACTCTCTCCTGTTTCTTCTTTGACTCCAATCAGTCTTATGTTATTCTTCTTTGCATCGTCTAGCAGCTGCTGGATTGCTTTCTCGTGGTCCCTTACAATTTTAAAGCAATTTTTGCTTTCCTGGTCACTAATTACAATCTTATCTTCTATGTCTGAAATTCTGTCCTCACATTGGTTCATTCTGCTGCATAGACTTTCAGCGGAGCTTTTAATCTCCTGGAAATCTGTTTGTATCTGTTTTATGGATTCCATTGTTTCCTATGTTGGGATTCCATCATGTTCCTCAGATCCTCTATTGTTTTATCTGTGTCCTCTCTAGATTTATAAATTATGTCTTGCACTATGGGTACAATCTCTGCTGTTATCTGAGAAATTATTTCTGATTTCATTTTTTCCAGATCCTCTTTGGTGGCAGTTGAGGGAGTCCAGGTGGTTGAGTATCAGAGTGTTCCATCTTGTTTCCTTTTGGGGTTGCTGTATGTGATCTGGAAGTCTGTTTTTGAGGCTTGTTTACATCTCTTCTCATTTCTGGTGGGGGATGCTGCTGGTGCCTGGTCAGCTCATCTCCTTTGTGTAGGAGTGGTGGAATGGAGGCAGGGGAGCCTCCTCCTAGGTGCTGATATTGGCTTACCTCCTCTGCCTTAGGAGTGTTGGAATGGCAGTGGGAGAGCCTCCTCCTGGGCACTGGGATGGGCTTACCTGCTCTGCCCAAGAGCGCTGGAATGATGGTGGGGGAGCTGCCTCCTGAGCACCGGGATTGGCTCATCTCCTCTGACCTAGGAGCAGTGGAATGGCAGTGGGGGAGCCTCCTCCTGGGTGCTGGGATTGGCTCACCTCCTCTGCCCAGAAGCTTTCTAATAAGATGAGATCCCAATTGTTCATTCTTTGTGCTAGTTCCCATGCTACTGAGGTTTTGTCCATAAAGTCTTTTCCTATGCCAATGTCTTCAAGAGTTCTAACTAACTTATCTTCCAGCAAGTTTAGTGTTTCTGTTTTAATATTTAGATCTATAATCCACTTCAATCTTAGTTTAGTGCATGGTGATAGATATGGGTCTAGTTTTAATCTTTGGCAGGTTGAAATCCAGTTTTTCCACCACCGTTTATTAAATAGCATTTATTTAAGAGGCTATCTTTCCTTCAGTGAGGGTGGTTGGCTCCTTTGTCAAAGATGAGGTGTATGAGTATGTCTGGAGTTGTTTCTGCATCTTCTAATCTATTCCACTGATCATTAGGTGTGTTTATTTTCCAGTACCATGATGTTTTTATCACAGTAGCTTTGTAGTATAGGTTCAAGTTGGGTATTGTGATACCCCCGCCATGTCTCTGTTGCCTAGAATTGCTTTTGCTCTTCTAGGTCTCTTCTGGTTCCAAATGAGTTTTTGGAATTGTTTCTCTAATTCTGTGCAGTATATTGTTGGAATTTCAATTGGCATTACATTAAATCTACATAGTAGCTTTGGAAGTGTGGCCATTTTCACTATATTGGTTATTCCCATGCAGGAACAAGGGATATCTTTCCATTTTCTTATATCCTCTTCAATTTCTTTTTTCAGAGAACTGTAGTTTTCAGTGTAGAGGTCTTTTGCTTCCTTTGTTAGATTGATTCCTAGATATTTCATTTTTTTGGATGCTATTGTAAAAGGAATTGTTTCCCTAATTTCTCTCTCAGTGAGTCTGTTATTTGTGTACAAGAAGGCTATTGTTTATTGAGTGTTGACCTTGTATCCAGCTACTCTACTGAATCCATCAATTAAGTCTGGATGTCTTTTGGTGGAGTTTTTTGGGTCTTCTACATAAAGTATCATATCATCAGCAAATAATGACAGCTTAACTTCTTCCTTTCCTATCTTTATTCCTTTTATTTCTTTCTCTTTTGTAATTGCTGTGGCTAATGTTTCCAAGGCTATATTGAATAGGAGTGGTGATAGTGGGCATCCTTGTCTTGTTCCTGATTTTAGCATGAAAGTTTTCAGGTTTTGACCATTTAGTATGATGTTGGCTGTTGGTTTTTCATAGCCTTAATCAGGTTGATATAAAGACCTTAAATTTCAATTTTCTGTAGGGTTTTTATCATGAATGGGTGTTGGATTTTGTCAAATGCTTTTTCTGCATCTATTGAAATGATCGTATGGTTTTTGTCCTTGGCTCTATTAATATAGTGTATTACATTCATTGATTGACATATGTTCAACCATCCTTGCATCCCTGGGATAAATCTGACTTGGTCAGGGTGTATGATCTTCCTGATAACTCTCTGTATTCTGTTTGCTGGTAACTTGTTGAGGATTTTTGCATCTGTGTTCATTAAGGAGATTGGTCTGTAGTTCGCTTTTTGGGTTGGGTCTCCCTTGTTTTGGAATCAAAGAAACACTTGGTTCCAGGAGTGAAGAATGTTAATTATTAACCACACACACACACACAAAAAAGGAAACCTGTCATATGTAACAAGATGGATGAACCTGAAGGACATTTTGTTAAGTGAAATAAGCCAGTCACAAAGGACAAACACTATGGTTCCAGTTCGATAAGGCCTCTAGAACAGTTGAACACACAGAAACAAAACAGGATGCATGGGCCATGGTGAAAGGGAATGGAGAGCTACTATCCAATGGGTATAACTTCAGGTCTGCAATATTTGCTATGCAATACTCTCAGTGCAGTTAACAATACTATATTATACACTTGTAAGTGTGTTGAGGGTAGGCCTCATGTTAAGATTTCTTGCTAGAATTTAAAGCAAAAGGAGAGGTCATACTAAAGAGGGAGCGAGAAGAGATTAGCTCTGAAACCTCTTCCAGCTCAGTTTAGGTCCAGTCTAAAGTACTTTCTCAATTCTGCAGAAGCATAATGGCTTCCACTAATCTTGGTACTTTGGCATTAAGATTAGGTTCCTTATGCTTTTATAGACATGTTCAGTATTCCTTTTTTTTTTTCTTCCTCATGAGGTACACATTAAAGAAATGCATACACATTTATCAAACTTTTAATTGTCCTTTGTGTGCTAAACATTGTGAAGGTAAAAGAAGAGAAATATTTATAACTTAATTAAGAAAATAAAGGACTGGTGCTACCAGAATAAAATAGGAATAAATATAAAAATAACAAAATCCTCCAATTCTACAGATGTGTTACTTATAAAATAAGAAAACCCTCTTATTTCTTAAAATACCTTGTAATATAATCAGCAGAAACTCAGTGGTAAATTCATAATTTAGTAAGCTCCTAAGGGTGGACTGTTGCCCCTTAGGATTTCTATCCTTAGTAATACCCAGAAATTTACCTAATAAATAGAAAAAGTTCAATAAATATTTGTTGAATGAATAAATTAAATTGAAGGAAAATAAAAACTTCAGAAGGCTATTGAGAAAACCAAATAAGTTTTTTAAATACACAGGAACCCCCCCCCCCTAAAATTTACAGATTCCTACTAAAACACATTACCAACCATCTTTGATGGTTTATGGGACAAACCAGACCATAAATTGGTCCTAAACATTTAGTCTGGCCTGAGTGCATTCTCTTCCTGAAAGGAGATTAGATCTTGGAATAGTACACCTTCTAAGATACATGGCCTGGAATTAGAAGTCCTGGTAATACATTTAGGCTAGGCTTTGACCCAAAAAGTAAAAAGAAAGCAACCTCAAACTCTTAAACTTAAGTCCCCAAATGTGCAGTCTTCCCAACACAAAGTAAAGGCCACCTCATATAAATGACACAAGCAGTCAGACCTGCTTCAAACTTGTATATCTTCCTTTCAAACCAAAACAGAAACATTTCCAAGGAAAACATGTCTGATAACACACAACACTAGATGAAGAACTACAGATGAATCTTTCTTTGGGGTCCATTTGAGCTAAATGTTTTTAAATCCTGTAAAACAAGTCCTGTGAATTTCAGTGGATATTGTAAAAGAGATGAGATACCTTGAAAAGAAGATCTGTGTTTAAGAAGCCAAATGTTACTGTCAAAATTTTTCTTTTGATATTTATTATTATATGGTATAGAAATTAGTTGTTAACTAAATCCTGCATGAGTGTAAGTATCAACATTTTCATGGTCGAACATATGTGCTCAGAGTTAGAATTCAAAAGATTTAGCTTACTTTCCCAAGTACAATTACAATGCAATGAGAAATTTAGGATGCTCGTCCCTATTTCTGTGGAATAAGACTCCTGGGGGCTATTTTTCTGTGTTTATGTTAACACCATTCTGGGAGGTACATATCTTTGTAATAATACCATAATCTTACTGTTTTTAGCACTCCCAACAGTATGCTGATTTTTAACTCTTGTTTATCTGATAATTTTATTCAACTCAAAGATTCAATTCAAAATTTGTTAACTTTTAAAAAATGCTGTCTGTGTTTATAAGTAGACTTTTTTTGGTTGTTGAATAAAGCAGCCAAGTTCATCATTTAATTGGTTAGGATTTAATAAAATATTCATACTTTTAATGTATTAATCTATTATTCATCCTTAGATGAATCTTAATTTGGCATTTTATAAAGTTAAAAAAAGTCTTAAAAGATGTTCAAGTCTTCTTAAGCTACCAGGGTAAAGGTTAACATATTTAAAAGTATCTAGCTATCTGACTCACTGCCACCCGAGTGTGCTGCAGTTTCCCTCTTGACCTTGGTCTTGGCATCCGCCTAACACAGTGGTAGGGATGAGGTTACTCACAGCATTAAGTGCTTCATGCATCTGGAACTCTTTATGAGCAAAGCCAAATTAACTGGCTGCAGACAAACCTAGAGCTCTCAGAGCAACAGTTGTATCATCTGAGTTACTCAACAAAACAGAAAATAACCTTACAGAAATTCATAAAGGTTGTAGAAGATATTTTTATAGTCTCTTCTGGTGTTGCTTACACCAGGGTTGCAGGTAAAGGCAATTATCAGTGGAAAATCCAGCACTGACTACTTTCTGGAAGCCTTAGAAATAGGACAGGGGAGGAGCCCAGGAAAGAATTTTGCTCTGCTTAGTGCCACTGATTTTTTTCTGTTACTTTCAAAAGATAACTCAGACTATTCTCTACTCAGAAGGTTAAACAAGCCTCCTTAAAGCTCTCAATCTGTCACAGAACACAGTTAATTCCAGAAGTTGAGAGGTTGTCATCTATTCCATAAATGCAATTGAGCTCCCTGGGAACTCCTATGGTACTGGGACTGGAACAATTATTAACTGATAAACTTAAAAAATCAGACCTGAAAGTGACCTGAGAGATCACATGACCACAACTACAAAATTGGCCTGGGAGGCTAATTCTCAGGTGAATGGGCTTTACTTGGTCTGTATTTGAATGCTTACCATTAGACTACTACATACATTGTATTTACCACTGGGGCCTCTAGGTAAGTATACATTCATAGCCTCTGATCTTTCCCCAAACTGTAACGTAACTGAATTGAATTCAGATGTCTAAATCTGGAATGGAGAGATGAGAGAGGATCCGTTAATTTAATTACCCACTGAAGACAAATAAGAAGGCCAGAGAAGACCCTCCATGGTAGACTGCAACAATGGCTCCAATCTTTTACCTTCCCTGTACCTCACACTTTTCCATGTAACATTTGCACTGACTCTTGGGTTACTTTTGCGATGGGACACCAGCACACATAACACAGAGGCTCAGCTGGGATGCGGACTGGCTCTCTCGCACCTTTGGTAGTCTCCAAAGCTGGCCTGGATTTGCCTGATGGAAGATGAGGCATATTCAGGGCATAACCAAGCTGCCTGAGTTGGCCCCAATGACAGCAGCTTAGATCAGCCAACAGTTTGTCAACCTCAGCTGTGCAACCAAGTCCATCCAGGGTGGCCAGAACTACCTAGCCCAGCAATAATCCCTCATCGGATACAGTGAAATTTGGTAGTTATCACACAGCATTTCTGCAGCTCCGGACAAATGATTCACCAACTAGAGCTTCCATTACCACCGAGGAGCTAAGGAGAGTAAAGAAATAGATTCCAGCTGGTACTAGGATAGATGGTACTGTCTGCTGAGAAAAGAACAAGTAAAATTTTAAGTCAAATTGATTTTAGGTCTTGAGGCTGAACACAGACTTCAGAACATACCTGTTTCAAAAGTACAAGTGTCAAATACGTGCTAAATCCAGCCTAGGAATATATTCAGGTCCATATGTAAGCTCTGATTTAATTATAGTTAAATATTAATAAGAAACTATTAGAATGTATTTTATTATATTTTGTTTCATATGTATATGTGTTTAATATTTCTTACTGTTTAGAGTTATGTACTTTGATGAAAATTAAATTTTAAGTTTTTTGTCCAACAATATAACTAAAAATTTTGAAGCTAGGTCTCTCCATTAACTCTGACTGCTGAAAGCTTAGCATTTTGAAACATGAGGCTATAAACCTAGGAATTGCTGTTAATCATGAAAGAAGATCTTGATTCCAAGACAAATAGCAAGAAAGCAAATAGCTTCTTGGCGCTTGACAACTTAAAAAATGGTGATTAATGGCTCCCAGTGTCGAGGAGGAGGCTTCCAGGCCACCGTACCACACCCTCCCCCAGCGCAGAGGAGGTGAGCCACTCCCAGCTTCCACGAAGAGGCTTCTGGGGCACCTTACCACCCGCCTCAGTTTACAGGAGGTGCCACTCCCAGCCCCCAGGAGGAGGCTTCCGGGCTGCTATACCACCCCCCTCAGCACACAGGAGGTGAGGCGCACGGGTGCCATCAACACCCCTCCCCGTCAAAAATGAGAAGAGATGTAAACAAGCCTCAAAAACAGACTTCTAGATCACATACAGCAACCCCAAAGGGAAACGAGATGGAACACTCTTGATACTCAACCACCTGGACTCCCTCAACTGCCACCAAAGAGGATCTGGAAAAAATGAAATCAGAAATAATTTCTCAGATAACAGCAGAGATTGTACCCATAGTGCAAGACATAATTAATAAATCTAGAGAGGACACAGATAAAACAATAGAGGATCTGAGGAACATGATGGAATCCCAACATAGGAAACAATGGAATCCATAAAACAGATACAAACAGATTTCCAGGAGATTAAAAGCTCCGCTGAAAGTCTATGCAGCAGAATGAACCAATGTGAGGACAGAATTTCAGACATAGAAGATAAGATTGTAATTAGTGACCAGGAAAGCAAAAATTGCTTTAAAATTGTAAGGGACCACGAGAAAGCAATCCAGCAGCTGCTAGACGATGCAAAGAAGAGTAACATAAGACTGATTGGAGTCAAAGAAGAAACAGGAGAGAGTGCAGATGACATACAAAACCTCTTCACAGAAGTGATGGCAGAAAACTTCCCAAGCAAGGGAAAAGAACTTGACATACAGATAAGTGAGGCCTATAGGACTCCAACTAGCCTTGATCAAAAAACAAATCTACACATAGGTATATAATAGTTAGGATTCCAGAAACCCAACAGAAGAACAAAATTCTACAAGCAGTGAGAGAAAAGAAACAAATCACATACTAAGGAAAGCCCATCAGAATCACAGCAGACTTCTCAATGCAAACCCTCAAGGCAAGAAGAGCTTGGAGTGACATATTTCAAGCCCTAAAGGAAAACAGCCTCCAACCCAGATTGATGTACCCCACAAAACTGTCTTTCAAAATTGATGGAGAAATAAGATACTGTCATGGTAAAGAGAACCTTAGGAACTTTATGAATACCAAACCAACAGTCCAAAAAATTTTAGACAATATCCTAGGAAAAGACAATGAGGATCACAACCCCAGAAAGCCCAGCAGAATGAATTCATTGGGCGTGACAAATTAAACGCAAAGCGGGAGAATCCAACAAAAAGAAAAAGTCATGACAAGGCTTTTAAAACTTTTAACTTCATCTCCCTAATGAGTGTATGATTCAATCTTGTTATTGTACTGATTAGTATTTTTCTGATTCTAGTGTTGGACATCTTTCCTTGTGCTGTACTGGCTATTTATCGTCTTCTTGTGTCTACTTTTTAATTGGGTTGTCTATTAATGAGCTGTAAGAGTTCTTTACATATTCTGGTCATAGGTTATATGTATTATGAATATGGTCTGTTTAAGGAGTACTTTTCATTTTCTTAATGATGTCATTTAAAGTTCTAAATTTTGATGGAATCTCATCAATTTTTTCCTTTTATACATCATGTTTTTTGTATCCTAGGAAATTGTTGCCTACCCTAAATTCATTAACATTTTCCCTTATAATGTCTTCTTAAAGTTTTATAGTTTTAGTCTTTCATATTTAGGTTCATAGATCCTTTCAAGTTATTTTTATGTATGGAAATATTTATTTATTTTTATTTTTCTTATTTATTTTTTTAAATTTTTTTTATTTTTTATTTTTTGGTACCGGGGATTGAACTTGGGTCCTTGCGCTTGCACAGCAGGCGGCCAAACCACTGAGCTAAATCCCCAGCCCCTATGTATGGAAATAAAGGGTTAAGGTTAACTTTTATATATGGATACCAGGCATTCTAGTGTCATTTGCTGAAAACCCTATCTTTTCCTCAACTCTTGAATTGAGTTTATAGTCTATAAAATGTTAATGTTAAATAATCTTTCAAAACTCAGTGGACCATATATGTGTGGTTGTATTTCTAGATTCTCTTTTATTCCAATGATCTATATGTCTTTTCTTACACCAACACCGCCTTGATTACTGTAGCTTTAGAGGAAGTCTTAAAATTAGGTACTAAACGTCTTCCAACACTGTTTTTTTTTCTTTTCCTTTTTACTTTTCTAGGTCCTTTGTATTCCTACATAACTTTTAAATTTCAACATCCAATTCTTCATTTATAGCAAGTATACATAGACCTGAATTTTTATATATACCTTGTGTTTTCTAATCCTGCTAAATTCAAATCTAAGTTCTAGGGCCTCCTAGAGATTTCTTAATATTTCCTCTGTAGATGATCATTTCATCTACATATAAACATTTTTCTTCTACCTTGCCAATCCTATCCTCATTGTGTCATTCTATTGCCAGAGTATTTTGGTTTAGGCCTATGTTTCAAAGTTTAATGGACAGATGAAGAGTAGGCATATCTGCCCTTGTTCCCCACCTTAGGGACAAAGCATTGTATCTTCTCCATTCATATAAGGCGTTCTTGCTGGAAGTATGGAGTACATGTCTTTAATCTGTTGAGAAGGTTCTGTTCTACTTCTAGTCTCCTGATAGCTTTTACCATGAACAGCTGTAGAATTTAGTCCAATACTTTTTCCGCAACTAGTGACAGGATCATATGGCTTTTTCTTTTCCTCTGTTAAAATGATGATTTCTGGGGGTGGATCTTCCAATGCTGAACCAACACTGACATCCCTATAATAAAACCACTTTCTACCTACTGACAGATCTGACTTCTAATAGTTTGTTTTGTTAAACAAATATTTATCTATGTTCATACTTTTTCTTCTATTATCTTTATCCAGTTTTATTATTGGCACAATGTTGATTTCCTAAAATGAGGGGAGAAATGTTCCTTCTTTTTTCTGCTTTAAATGTTTGATATAATTCATCAGTTAAAATGTATACGAGCCTGTTGTTGTCATATAGGTAGGTTTTCAAGCAAGGAATATACTTTCTTTAATAGGTGCTATTCAAATTTTATATTTCCTCCAGAGTCAGTTTCATTAATTTATCTTCCAAGGTACTTCTTAGAAGTTGTCAAATTTATTTCAAAAAAGATTTTTGTAATATGCTTTCTATATCCTTTTAAATCCTGTAAAATCTGTGGCAGTGTCCTCTAAATTTTGATATTGCAATTAAAACAATGTATAATTGATATTGCATAATAGGAAGAAAAGGTCTAAAGGAGTAGGGGAAGTGGGAGGGGAAGGGGAAAGGAAATAAGGGAAAAGAAAAAATGTGAGAAAAGGAAAATAATGGAAGCAAAGTCTTTGCAAAGAGGGAAGGGTGGAGGGGGTGAAGGGAGGGCAGGGGAAGGGGAAAAAATAAGAACCAAGATACATCCTGTGAAGGTACAAGACCCCAATGATGAATGTATCCGTATTTTATACCCAAAATGTACCAATAAATTTAATGGAAAAAAATGGTGATTAAGTTTCCTTCTAAGATCCTGAGCAGATTCATCCCAAGCAGATAGATTCAAACTACACAGGGAAGGAATCAGAATTTGCCCACGTGAGTTTGATTCTCATTAGTTATAAAATGGAATTGTACCACACATGAAAAAAAAATGCAGAGGTTAAATCCCATTTATAAAACTTGTGAAGTGACATAGAGTGGCAGAAAGAGAAAGCCAAAGAGGCACAGAAACATTTGGGAATCTCTGATTCCAAACATAATAATCTCACCATGAGGAAAACTGTATTTTGATTGTGAAGGGGACTCTTGGGAGGCCCAAGCAGTGTCCACCCAAGGCCCTGCCAGAGCAACTCCCTGCCACAGCAGATTTCAGATTTGTTTTGAAATGATACATATCTTCTATCACAGCCCACCACATGCATGCATGCACACCCACACCCACACACCCACACCCACACACCCACACCCACACACACACCCCTATCTTTGTGTGTATATCCATGTCTCATTTTGAAAAACACAACATACACAAAGTTGTTAAAGTACAGCAGAAACTATCCAAGCTGCTTTATAATAGCTTCTTTGGTGGCTAAACTATCAAATGCTTTCCCAGAATGAATGAATGTGTACTTTCAGTGGGAGAGAAGTTTTTCTAAATGCCAGCAGCACAGTGTCTCTGAGTACCCAACTGCGTGACACTCAAATGGCACTGTCACAGGAGCATTTTCTTAGTCACTGGATCTTTAGATCCCTTGGAGGTGAAGTTTATGCAGAATTAATGCAATCCCAGAGACTGACTCAGTCTCCATTTGTTCCTTTGCAAATCAGTAGTCATTAAGTTATAACAAGCTAGGGAAGGCCTATTGCCAGCTGCTGTTCCCAGAAAGTGTACCTGGACTGAAGGGCTGGATCAGCCTCGACCAGACTGGCACAGTTCAACTAACTGTGGCAACACCAACCCACTCAGGAGCAGCCAGAATATATGATTAGGCATGTAGAAACAGTGCTTTTGTGACTCAGATTGCTCCAGGGTTCCTGATGGTGACAAGTTGGGATTTGCTAAAGAATGATTAGATTTTTTTTAGAGTATGAAATATGTCCTTGTGTATAATTTTTTATTTCTTTGTTGTTTTGTAGTTCAGGGAATCAAACCCAGGGCCTCCACATACAAGGCAAGTGCTCTCCCACTGAGGTATCCGCCCAGCCCTCTGTGTCTGTACCCTGCACCAGTCTACATGAATCACTAGCTATCTAGAAATCATGACACATATTAATATTTTTATATTCATGCTAAACTCGGAAATATCTATTTGGAGGTGCTTTTTCTCTTCAAATTCCTAAAGGAACGTATTTCCTTCCTTCTAGCATAGCATGGTATGAGTTTATTGAGTATATTGTTCTAATACTTAAATGTCAAATAGGGATGTATCTTCTACATGTCTATAATTTAAGAATTTACATTCTGCTTTTCTAATATATTGTAAAGTACTGGACATACATTCTAAATAGAGGACAGCTGATTTCTTCTGTGGTATTTTAATCAAGTCAACAACGGGAGCCTTACTTTACTAGAGGGCAAAATTGGTATTTATCAATTTTACATAGCATCAATATTTGATTATTTTCTAAATGACAGAATTTTACTTGTGATTTAAATTTATTTTTAAGTGGCTTTTTTTCTCTCACTCAGCAGAAGATTCTAATACAATGTAGCAGTCACACATTCACACTACGGAGACAATATGAAAATCCCCATACATTTCTTGGGAGTTTGCTGTGATACACGTGTTGGCTCCTACCCACAGAATATGTGAGTTTGCTAATTTGGGAACTAGATAGCAGGAACATTCCAGATTTGTGCATTTTAGCTTTACTGATGTACGATTATTATCAGTTACATTATCATTATGTAGTATCATGTATTGCAGATTCAATTTTGTTTTTGTTTTTTTTAGTATGTTTCAGATTAATGAAACAGGGGAATCGTGAGGAAAAAAGTTTTATTCTCTCCTTATCATTTCTAGAGTCTGTTTGATATGAAGTGGTATCAAAAGAGGGCAAACTTGCTTGTTTGTCTTCAATTCAATGCGGACCCAAATACTGCAATGTCCAAGTACCAGAGCTGCTCTGGTGTCTTTCAAGGTGTGCCTGTGGCTAGGTTTCTAGGGTACAATATTTCGAGTGAGACCTGTTTGGAGCCAAAACAATCTCTAGTTCTCAGCAGACTCAATGAAGAACCATTTATTAAGCTCCTAAATCTGCTTGACTCTTTGGATCCTATGTGGAGAAACATAAACGAGTAAGGCTTAGACCCTGATTTCAAGACATACTCACTGTTAGTAAAGTAAGCTGATATCTTCCTGAACCTGTAACTCACGACTTTCTGCTGTTTGTTTATAAAAAGTCTAGGAGAATCAGCAGATGCATATTTTTTCTTATTCTATTTCATGTTTTATAATATACAGTGATTTCAATCAAACTCCTTTTTGCTGCCTTTAACACTTTTCACTGTTAAATAAAATCTTTCATTAAAAAATATTACTATGGTGCTTTGTATTTTATAGTTTGGAGACAAATCTAGTCACAGACCACACAGCTCAAAATGCAGTTTTGAATTATTATTACTGTTACCAAAGATTTCAGGTCCTTTTGCTTCTGCTTAGAAGCCGTTCACCACCCCTTCCTCATCTTCCCCCTCCTCACGTTCACATCACAGTCGCCCTGAGCTTCTGTTCTTCCAGATTTCTTCACTGAAATTTGCTACTCATTGTCCTGAATAACCCTAGGAAACTTTCAGCTACTAGGACATCTATAAAACTAAACCAACAGACCATTCATTTACAAAGTACTTGGCAACACTGGAATAAAACACACATTCAATATGCTGGGAATGATGATAGTGTTTTTATCTCTGTCACCTTCATTGCCAAGGTGATACAAAAGGTCCCACACGTTATGAGGCCCATGATTCTAGAACAATTTCAAATAATGAATTTTCCAGATCAGCATAGAAACAACTAAAATTGGAAAATAAGATGAATTCTATGTTGTTTACACATAGGGAGAGTATAGCTGGAGGTGGATGTCAGACAAGGACCTTTGCATTTAGTTCCTTGCACCTTCCTTCTTTGCTAGATGTGTGAGCCACACAAGTGTGCACCCCACCATCCCACCTGCACACCTACCTGCTGCTGAGGCAGCGGCGCAGCGAGTAGGAGGCGCCGCCCCCGCAGGTGCGCGAGCACTCGCTCCATGGCCCCCACACATCCCACGGCCCCTCGCGGTCCTCCTCCGAGCGCGCCATCCTCGGGCTCTGCAAGACAGGAGAGGGAGTCAGGCCCTGAGTCCCTCAGCTTCTCTCCAGCGTGCTGATGCTGGGGACCAGGTGGTCTGATTTGGGAACCCTGCGCTATGGCTGAGGAGAGGGCAATACTGGAACACATGGAAGAGTCAGAGGTAGGGACCTGAGGTAAGGAAGCTCCATTGCCTTGGAAGTCTCCAACTTTGCCCTGGGCTCATGAATCTGCTCTCTGTGCCTTTGTAAGATGAAGCTGCTCTCACAGGTATGTCGCTCTGAGGAACTTGATGTGTGCATGAAGCACTGCGTTCCAAAATCTACCATCCTTCACATGAGTAACACTGTTTATGGAGCACTTTCAGTCCTGGTTTTCAGATATATTCGTGGGAGTTACTGTAGGAAATGATTTTAGCAATGGGTGGATCACTTCTTGACAGATTTGCTTATTATTTAGAGGCTTCCTAAAGATATTTTGCATACCGTGAAAGGATAATTGTTGAATAAGGTCTCAATGTTGCATGTCACATTCCTTATGGAGAGGGAAAACAGGTAACACTTATGCTGCAATTCATAAAATGATCTCTGGTGCTGTCCACTGAGACCATAATGTTGAGTGAAATAAATCAGACAACACGAGCTTAAATACAAATAGCAAAATAAAAGAACAGGAAATAGGGCGATAGATCTTTCTCATATGGGAAGGGGATGCAGAGATGGAGGGAGTGGGAGGCAGGCGAGCAGAAGAGAATGAAAAAGAATTAAGATATTAGGTCCATGCACAAACCCCCACAAGGATCTAATCATGTACTGCACACGTGGACTAATAAAGTTTTTAAAAAAACCTATCTGAGTTAGGTATGGACTCAACAGTTTTTTGGGTTTTTTTTAGTATGTGTCCTTGAGTTGCATAATTTCCCACTGCATGCTGCAATTACCCCTTCTAAAAGTGGGGTGATATTATGACCATGACACTCCACACCTGCTCCCTGTGAGGAGAATCATCACAATGAATTTAGCCTGAGCATTGTCGGTCATCAGACAGCACTAAGTTTTTACTGTGCAGTAATGAGATCCCTTATAAATCAGTTGGTGTGGTGACCAGTTTTTCAGTTGACTACTCTTTGGAACTTTTCTATTCCTTTGGCAGTACTGGGGATTGAACTCGGGGCCTTCACACTGAGCTACGTTCTTGGCCTCTTTTATTTTTTATTTTTAGTCAGAGTCTGACTAAATTGCTAAGTTGCCCAGGCTGGGACTTGGATGTGCAATCCCCTTGCCTCAGCCTCCCAGATTATTAGAATTACAGGTGTCCACTACTGTGCCTGGCTCGTGGAACCTTTAAACCTATCCCATAGAGTCAGAAACCTGGCCTCAGAGTCATATGTAAATTATGTTCTAACTAGTACATGCTTTATTTAGACTCTTAAATCATTTGAAAGGGAAGTGGGAGATCTCAGTGGTTACCAGCAGGACCTTTGGATCTATTCAGATTTAGAGGGTTGTGATACTGGCTCCAGAGTTTCCTAGCTATATAAATGCTGTCTTCTCATCATAAAATAGGGATCATAAATATGCCTACATCACCAAATCATTATGAGAATTTTAAGTGTCAATATATAACGGGTAGAAACAACCTAGATGCCCATGGATAGATGAATATATATAAATGCAATGCATGTCTATGGCAGGATATTACTACTCAATCTTGACAAGGAGACCACAGCCCATACTACAACATGGATGAAGCCTGAAACGTTCTGTTGAGTGGGCCAGGCATAAGAGGCTGCACACTGCATGCTCATCAACCTGAGGCACTGGAAAGTTCTACTGATGGACAGAAGGCAGAGTGGCTGTTACCAGGGCCAAGCAATGGACAGGAGCTAGTGTTTAAAGTACACAGAGCTTTGGTCTGGGAAGAGGAAACCATGCTGGAGCTGGGTGGTGGCGATGGCTGCACAACAGTGAGTGTTCTGATCCCACCCAAATGCCACTGAAGGCCGGTACATGGAGCAGTGCCCCATGACCAGATCGTCATGCCCTGCAAAAGTGTGCTGATAAGAAGTCAATATTAAGGTGCTAGATCCATGTTACGCGTACTTTGCTACAACAGACATACATACATACATTTAAAAAGGCATGAAGGGCTAAGTAACAAACACCATTAAGCACTTGTTACTGCTATCATTAAACACTATTTATTTCCTATTAGCATCACATACGGCCTCTGAAATTACAGGGAATACACTGGTGAGGCACAAGGTCTTTTCTGTTGAGCTTGCTGCACTCTCCAAGCGACAAATCCGACTCCCACAGTAGGACTTCCAGTCGCCAGCTGTAGCGCAGTTGCCTGGTGTCGTGCTCTGCCAGGGGTTTCATCTCCTATAAACTGTGGCCTAGCACTGGTAACGGAAACACACTGGTAACTAAAATCTGTCCTGTGTAAAGCAAGTATTCATTGTGCTCCAAACTGGGTTTTTAGGATTAATAAAATCAATCTCTAACTGCTGCAATATAGAATACTCTGATTTGAGAGGTAAATAGGCAGAGAGAGAAGGACCCTGTACTATTGATGTACACATACACAGGTCTTTTCTCTATGTGCCCATTAAATTCATTCCCATACTTGCAGAAGTTGCTTCTCCCAACACCTTTGGTGCTTGCTCCATGTGACTGGAGGATAAGAATATTGAGAAGGTCAGTGAAGTATTGTCCTGATGCACTTACCATTTGTGAGACACACATGCATTTGTATGATGCATTTCTCCCAATTTTATCCAAATTCAATATGACTCAGGTGAAAACTGTATCATAGAGCCAAGGTTCATGCAGTAGTTGAAATGTGTGAGATGGAGATTACTGACTCTGATTCTGTCCAATTATTAAAACTGAAAACAAGGACCCTGCCTGCAGCATTCACCTGAGAACTGCATTTCCTGTGAGATAATAACACCAGAATGCCATATCTTTGTGGTAACTTTCCCGAGGCTGCTCTCTATGTAAGACTTATAGGGAACAACATATGGTCATGATTTTTTTTCTACAGAAACAAATTGTTTTAACTTTGTTCTCAAGTTGCTTGATATTTTTCATGTGCCTTGTCTGAAGAGGCATTGAACGTCCCTAAGGTGACATTTCATTGACTGAGCATGTTACCTCATCCCAAATTACAAGTTTCAGTACAGTCAGACATAGAAAGAACCCACATTTCTCTGAAAGAGATCTCACACTAACTCAGAAAAAAGGCATGGGCTTATTTCTCACAGTGGAACCAATTCCAAGTTTTCTGTTAGCAAGTGGAATAAACATAATTTATTTCAACTGAATCCATGCTTAATGTTAGAGAAAGTGAATTTCTTCCTCTTTAACTATGCCAGAATTTTACGTCTACAAACAGAAATGACATTTTAGCAATGCCTTTCACATTATTTAAAATCTAGAAGTATTTGTTTATTGCAGTCTTTAAGGCAGTCTTCAACATAAACAACTTTCGTGTCTGGCCCTGTTCGAACTCATTTTTATTTCACTCTTACTTTTGAATGTGTGGCCCTTTTGATGTTATAGCAACATTTTTTAAAAATAAAAACTTGGAATTGTATCCATTATGGGAAATGGAGACTTGAAGAAAAATAAGGACTAGGTAACCAGCTGCCTAAAAGCAATATTGATTACTTCAAAACCAAAAACCTAAGCCTTTCTATACAGCTAATCCAGTATTTTTCAATTTTATTTCTATCACATAAATGTAATATTTTAATTTCAATTTTAATGTTTCCAAAAGAAAGTCATGGTTGGTATTAAACATAGTGATCAAGAAATTATGCCTGATCCCGCAGAAAAAAATTTCAGCAGCGATGTCAGTTGAGGTTATAGTTTTTAACTATTGTTATCCATGACTCAGAACTAAAGAACAGTCATTACATTCTTTATGTATGCCAATATTTCACTGGTAGGACGTTATCACAAAAAGTCAAAATGCATCTGATATTGAACTTGAGGGAAAAAGTCATTATAAAGCACTTTCTTCTTTCACTTTAGAGTTACTGGATGGGTAAGAGTGAACAATTGGCACCCATTTTGAGCTAGCATTTGAGAAATGCACCAAACATTGAGAAAAGTACAACATACTTGGTTGTATGTCCCTGTGAAAACTGAGGATGTGCTTTGAGTTACTCAGTTTACCAAAACAGTCTAGCCATTTCTGGATCTTTGGTGCCACGTACTGACCTGAAATATAGCCTTTGGTGAAGACCCTGCTCTCAGCTGTGTCCTTGTTGGAGAGCTTAGCAATCAGTTCCCCAACATTATTGACTTTGCTCTAGGCATCAAGAGGCTGTAAGGACATATGATTATCTCCATAGATGCAGAAATCTGATAAAAAGCCATCTATGAAAAACCAACAGCCAGTATCATACTAAATGGTTAAAAACTGAAATCCTTCACACTAAAATCAGGAACAAGACAAGGATATCCACTATCACCACTCCTGTTCAATATAGTTTTGGAAACATTAGCCATGGCAATTAGACAAGAGAAGGAAATAAAAGGAATAAAGATAGGAAATGAAGAAGTCAAATTGTCATTATTTGCAGATGACATGATACTCTATATAGAAGACCATAAGAACGCCACCAAAAGTCTTCTAGACTTAATAACCAAATTCAGTAGAGTAACTGGATATGAGGTCAACACACAAAAATCAATAGCTTTCCTCTACATGAATGACAGACTCACTGAGAGAGAAATAGGGCAAACAATTCCTTTCACAATAGCATCCAAAAAACTGAAATACCTAGGAATCAACCTAACAAAAGAAATTAAAGACCTCTTCTCTGAAAACTATAGGACTCTGAAAAGAGAGATTGAAGACGATATCAGAAAATGGAAAGACATCCCATGCTCCTGGGTAGGAAGGATCAACATAGTGAAAATGGCCATACTTCTAAAACTGCTATGTAGATTCAATGCAATCCCAATTGAAATCCCAGAAGCATACTTCACAGACCTTGAGAAAACAATCCAAAAATTCATTTGGAACAAGAAGAGACCCAGAATAGCAAAAGCAATTCTAGGTAATAGAGACATGGCAGGGGGGTATCACAATCCCCAACTTGAAACTATTCTACAAAGCTACTGTGATAAAAACAGCATAGTACTGGCAAAGAAACAGACTTGAGGACCAGTGCAACAGATTAGAAGATGCAGAAACAACGGCAGACACACTCAGCCATCTCATCTTCGATAAAGGAGCCAAACACCCTCACTGGAGGAAAGATAGCCTCTTTAATAAATGGTGCTGGAAAAATTGGGTTTCAACTTGCCAAAGATTAAAACAAGACCTATATCTCTCGCCATGCACTAAACTAAAATCAAAATGGATTAAAGATCTAAATATTAAAATAGAAACACTGAACTGGCTGGAACAGAGGTTGGGTAGAACTGTTGAAGACATTGGTGTAGGAAAATATTTTATAAACAAAACTTCACTTGCCCATGAACTAGTGCAATCAACAAGTGGGATCTTCTCTTATTAAAGAGCTTCTGTGCAGCATGAGAAACCACCAGCAGTGTGAAGAGACAACCCACAATGTGGGAAAAAATCTTCTCCTGCTCTTCCTCAGATAAAGGCCTACTATCTCAAATCTATAAAGAACTTAAAAAGATCAGACCTCCCAAATTTAAAGACCCAATCTGAAAATGGGCATCTGAAATGAACAGACATTTCTCAGACAAAGAAATAGAAACAGCAAATAAACATATGAAAAAATGTTCAACATCACTGGTCATTCGAGAGATGCAGATGAAAACAACACTGAGATTCCACCTCACCCCAGAAAGAATGGCTGCTGTCACAAAATCAACCAATAAAAAATGCTGGTGGGGCTGTAGGGAAAGAGGAACCCTCCTGCACTGCTGGTGGGAGTGTAGACCGGTGCAACCCCTGTGGAAATCAGTATGGAAATACGTCAAAGAACTAGGACTTGAAGTCCCATTTGACCCAGCTATTCCCCTGCTGGGTATCTTCCCCAAAGAATTAAAAGAATCACACCACACTGATATATGTGCGCCCATGTTCATAGCAGCACAATTTGTAAAAGCTAAAACTTGGAAGCAGCCCAAATGCCCATCACAACTGGAGACTGGATAAAGAAAATGTGGTTTTTGAAAAATAAAATGGAGTACTACTCAGGCATAAAAAATGAGAAATTAGAGACATTTATAGCTAAATGGATGCACATTGAGGTGATACTCTTTTTTTACTTTTTTTTTTTTTGGTACTGGGGATGGAACTCAGGTCCTTCCGCTTACGAGGTAGGCAGTGAAACCACTGAGCTAGATCCCCAGCCCTTAAGGAGATACTCTTAAGTGAAATAAATAGGACACACATGTGTAAATACCGAGTAGTTTCTCTAGTGTGAGAAACTGAAAGTTTAAATAAGGACTAAAAGGTATAATAGATAATGTGAAATAGGAAGAAAACGGACAAAGGGGAAGAGGAGGTGGGAGGGGTAGGGGAAAGGAAAGAAGGGAATGGAATTAATATGAGAAAATGAAAAAATGGAAACAAAGTCTTTGTAAATAGGGAGGGATGGAGGTGTTGAAGGGAGGGCAGGGGAATGGGGAAAATTAAGAACCAAGAGAGGTTATGTAAAGGTGCAAATTTTCAATGATGAATGTCATTATATTGTATACCTAAAATGTACCAATGATTAAAATGAAAAATTGATAATGTGAAATAGGAAGAAAAGGTCCAAAGCGGTAAAGGAAGTAGGAGGGGTAGGGGAAAGGAAAGAAGGGAGGGGAAAAATTATGAGAAATGGAAAAAATGGAAACAAAGTCTTTGTAAATAGGGAAGGGTGGAGGGAGTGAGGGGAGGGCTGGGAATGGTGAAAAAATAAGAACCAAGGTACATAATGTAAAGGTACAAGTTCCCAATGAGAAATGTAAATGTATTGCATACATAAAATGTACCAATAAAAGAATTTAAGGGGGAAAAAAAAAGGCTCTACTGTCAGATGTGCCAGCTTCACGGAATGCAGATCGTGGCTGCACATTATTATGCACCTCCTGTGCACATTAGAAGAGCTTCCCTACATCCATTAGCGTAAGAATGGTGTCCTTTTCTCACCATTACTGAATTATCTAAGTATAGTTTTCATCTGATGGTTTTGTGGATGCTTCTAGTACCAATTGCACCAACAAAGTGTCAGGTGAACAGCTCAATGAGGGACAAGTATTGAAATGTTCTGAGCAATTACATGAAGTAACATTTTCCCTGCATTTCACTGTCCAACAGACACTTAACCTTAGAATGACTTCTTCATCTTAATCACTTCATCTAGAAATTTCTTGTATTGAAGCCTGGACAGGTTATCAAAGACTTACAGTATTGGAGGATGAAGCACAAGTTAGCAATGAAGGTGTCTAGAATTATATTTGCTCAGAGCCACACTTATACAGAGTACTTGCAAAATATTTTTTCCAAATATTGTAAGAGGTCAAGTTATACAGATTTAAATGAAAATGAAAGTAGGTGCTGAGGAAATGGTTGATAGGTGCTTGTAATACTGAAGTCATATAACTGCTAAAATCATACTATAAGCAAAGTATTTTTAAGACATCAACAGATCTTCAAAAGTTACAAAATGGGTTACACAGTGAAGCCAAGAGTGGTGATTTTAATTGTAAGATCAGCTCGAAGGTGCGGGGGCCTCTGGTTTTCCTCTTCTCCCACACAGCAGTTTTCCTAAAGTATCTGGAGCTGTGCATGTGGCTGTACACAACAGTGTCACACACCTCTAAATCTAAAAAGAGGGGCAACTCCTCCAGGGTGAGAGAACTGTTTCTTCTCAGTGAGCCCACGCAAAGTGGAGAACTCTACACAAAGATGTGCCCTGTCCGTGTGTGTATGGAGCATTGGAAACATGTCTGCAGATTCCATTTTTAGCTCTCCTACTTGCATTGGGTCTCCATAAATCTTATCTAATCCTTGGCTTCTTTAACAGCTTGGAATACTGGTTCTGCTGCCAACGGTACGTGGTAGGGGTTGTGATTCTCTGCTCCTGAGAGCTTACAGACATTAAACAGTAACTGGGCTCTTGTAAAAGTCCATTAGCTTTTTGATGTACTTTCTTAAAGAGCAGGGCATATGGATACTGGGGCATGCGCCTTCCCAGATGATATTCACTGCTGGCTTTGTGTAGGAAATTCAGATCATCTGGTTCTTATCACTGCTCCACTGTTGGAGGATATGATGAACTGCCAGAGACACAGAGCATGGTCTCTCAGAGGCTGCTGCACAAAGCCTGTCCCTTGCTACTGAAGAGAGAAGTCAATTCTGTAACGGGTGTAAAAGCTATACAGGCCAGGGAACTTTGTGTACCTGTCTTCCTTTGCTCTCTCACTGATCTGTGCACACATTCAAGCACACCTTTCCCACATTTCTGTTAGGACACCTGATTGCACCTCTGTCTGGAGGGTCAGTGGTGAGGAGGAAAGCTGGGATTTATGAAGTACCTTGTGCCAAGAAATACACCAGGACTTTCACACATTATTGCATTTAATCCTCACAATGAGCCAAGTCAGGTGAGAATATTTTTTGGAAACAAGAAAACTGAACTCAGAAAGGCTGAACAATTTGTATCATGGCAGAAGAAGGAGCATGGCTAGGAGTCAGACAGGCTTGATTCATACACAGGCAAACTTGACTAAGGCTCCTCGCCAGATCCCTTTGAGCCAGTTTCTTCATCTGTAAAATGTGAACACTGATATTCCTCTAGTAGGCAGATTGCGAAGATTAACAGAAAGCCCATTTGTTAAGAACCCAGTGTAATTCTAGCATTGTTGTGCTAATTAACTTATTTCTCACTTCATGCCACAAACACACACATCCTCCCCCAAGTCTGATAAAGCCAGGTTTTTTATCCATATTTATATCCATATGTAATCTTTTGCTACCTAGCTTCAAATTTTGACCTTCTTTCTCTTTTGAACAGCATTTATCATTACATGAATTTACTATAAAATGAAAAGGACTAATGGTCTTGCTTTTTTTTTTAAAAAAGATTATTTTTGTCCCCTGCATTCTTCTTCAACCCAAGAGTAGTAACTTGGAGATGGAGTTAAGACAGTTTTGCTTCTTTTTAGGAAACAAAAACCTGACTCTGCTCAATGTCAAGTGTTCCAGTAAGATTTTCACTTCAAAACTATGGTAACTTGATTTTTTTTTTTTTTTTTTTGTATTCTATCCAAGGACAAGACTGGATTGCATTCATCTGCTGAGAAACTTCAGGGTATTTTGGAAAGCTCTATCAAAATGCAATTTCACAGCCAGCTGAATTAAAATCAATAATTGATGATATGGACAAAGATTAGTACTCAGGAAACCTGCAACCAGCCATTAAGGATTTTGCATCAGCTTCTCTCAAGGGAAGGCACAGACTGAAATATTCTGTTGCTGTTCTGTTTTACCCTAAGTAAATGGAAACACTGTAACTGCTTGGTCATAGTACTGATAGAATAATAGTTTTATGCATTCTTTTTTCTGATAGAGATTTCAAACTCTAAGTTTGGATATATATAAAAAACAACACACACTCACGTAATCTGAAGAATTTTAAGAGATTTTTTTGCAGGACATGGCCTGTCAGCCTGTTTTTCTTTTTCCACTATAATAATTTGTTTTATAATAATAACAACAATAACACCCAACCCTAAGTGTAGGCAGTGCTCAATTAGGAGTACAAGGCTGAAATAATTTCCTTTCTTTCACAAAGGAAAAGAAGATGGTCAGAGAACTATATTCTGTAGAAACTGCAGTCATGTAAAAAACTCATTATTCCTGTTTGTGATGACAGTTAATGCCTTCTTGGCCCTGAGCTTCAGGCATATTTTGATACTGTTGTAGAGTTTCACCTCAGGTGTGAAACATTAGCCATTTCTAAAAAAGCTATTCTTCTGGTGATAGCGGCTGCTGCTGCTGTTCTTCCCTATACTTAAAAAAGAAAAGAAATCTCCAGTGGAAAATAATGTGTAGGCCCAACACCAAGCAAAACAGCGAAGAGTCACCTCCCGGGGGCATACACGCCCTCCACTCCCCGAAAGAGGCATGTTTGAAACTCCCCCTGTAACAAAATTCTTTCTCTGCTCTTTTTGTGAATTCCTGACTTCCTGGTGAGCCAAGGAGAAGTCTCAGTTTCCATTCCATCTAATCTAAGTCGTGCTCTGTCCAAACTGTGAGTCCAATCAGCCACAGGGATTTTCTGCAGCATTGGCAAATTTTGCTGAAATGAATTTACAAAACATCTGTAGAACCAAAGAAACATCGCAGGCTCTGGAAAGCACATGTCGGGGATGGAATCATGGAGAAAGAATTTCTATTAAGAAGACGATCTCAGTTTATGATTTGTTGAGGAAACTAGAAAGTAAATAAATTAATATGGTTTAGGATTTGATGGACAAAAGGTCCAAGTTAAAATTGATAGGCGAAATGATTAATTAACTCCATACCATTATCAAACAACTAAGCTTTGGGTTTTAGCAGAGCTTTCTCATTTCTTCTTGGGCTCACCATTGTGCCATCCACGTTAAAAAAAATTTTTTTTCAGGGGGGGAACAGTTTCAAATGAAGCTCTGTGAGATTCAAGATGTTGCTTAGGTTTTATTCTGATAGTTGTGACCAGATACTTTCTCAAGTACCATGCATGTTTTATGGGATGGAGGTTTAGAACTGAAATCTAAAATATTCTTCCCGACTCAGTATTATGTTTTCTTCTTCTTTACACTCTTGTTTTTACTTTTAGTCACACTATATTCTTACTTAGAAAATGTACAAGGATAAGCTCTTAGTGTCACAATAACTCTGCCTAACTTGTGATTTCATGATGTTCCATCCATGATCATCAATTTGGAACTAATTAATATAGAATACATTAAACGAGACTGTGGCTCTTGAGGATTATTGTTCTGCATAACAATCACCTTCTCAATTAGACTATAAATCCTCTCAGGGCAAGGGTTATGCTTTTTATTTCTGAATTACTTGTAGTTAGAATTGAATTAATTATAGATGTCATTTGAAGAAAATCTAAAAGATTTTGACAAATAGGTAGTCAATGAGGAAATGCTCTGGAAATATACTTTGCTTTAATCTTCATTTGCTTATTTGCCATTTTCCCTCAGAAACGTGGGGCACAAGACAAGCACAGGGAGAAGGAGAGAGTGGACTCATGCTGGAAATATCTAGTTACTTAAATTCAGAGTGGTTTCAAGTGTAGGGATTGTTTTCTGTTCTCCTGCTTAAATCATGTCCTGCCACCCCTCTCTTGCATCTTAGACAGTGAATCACATAAAACTCTGCACCTGTAACTAAGATGAATTCATTTTCAAAAGCAATATTTTTCTCAATTCCATGTCTTTGTACCTTCAATAGATAGCATTTCCCTCTAGTTTTATCTTGTAACTGTTTCTACAGGTAGAGGTCTGGATATTGGAATAGTTTTGCAAATTTGGTAGTTTGGCAGTCTACCTAGGGTACTAGTAATGATTCTCATGAATGCAAAGTGAACTATCAGAGTAGTTCAGGGATTCAGAAGGTGCTCTGGGGCCAGGAAGAGTAGAGATGGCAACCAGCAAGTTGCTCATTGCCTTGAAATGCTTGCTTCCCATTGGCAACAGCTCCTTATTTGGCTCTCTGTCTACCAGTAACTGTGAGCGTCTATCAGCTTCAGAACTCACTACACTGCAGTCCACTGCAGCTCGGCTTTTGGAGAGGCCTGATCCTTCTCCATGAATATGAAGTTCAATTCTGCACACTGTGTTCATTTCTGGTCACTTCTCTGTGTCCAGTTTGGAGAAGAACACTTTTTAGAGGATTTATAATTTAACAGGAAAGATTAACAATAAAATATTTGACTGCTCAATGCCCTTTATTTAATGAGATGCCAGCTGTTGTTAATTCCCTTTCTGAAACACTTCTCTCTTCCATTCTCACCCCACCCAGTCTTACTTTCACACCCTCCAGCCTGGCTCTACATTGATAAAATTCACTTTGGATTTGCGTGGCCTCTAGCCTCACCTCCTCTGTCTGTCCCCTATGCTGATGCCAGTGATCTCGCTAGAAGACAGAGCCAAACCATTCACTCTTTGCTAAGAGACTCTCTGTGGATCCATTGTCTAGCTGGTGGGATCCAGGAATGGATTCCAGGTGGGCTATGAATGCTCAGAAACTCTATACAACATTTTTGGGCTGCGTGTATTATTATTACACTTCTGGAAAAAGGATTCATAGCTTTCATCAGGTTCCCCCAAAAGGTTAGGAACCACTGGGTACAGGAGAAAGTCCAGACTATTAGAGGGACATACAAGATCCTTTCTAACCAGAGCCCAAATCAGCATCCTCGATTTCTTCCTGCTGGTCTTGATCATACACACCCTAGATGCGCCAGTACCAGGGCTCCACTTCCAGGGCACGCAAGGTGGACCTTGGGCCAGGCAAGGATCTTTGGTGTTCTGTTTACTATCTCGCTATTGCCTAGACTCCTCTCCTCTTTTGTCTTCCTCACATCTTTATTTTCTCTGACTTGTATGCTGCTATTGCTTTGAGACGCAGCTGTTATGGCATCTTCAAGTGAGGCTTTCTGTAATCTCCAAGTAGAATCCACCACTGCCTCTCTTGTGTGCTTGGAGCACATTGCTGGGACTTGGTGTACAAGGTGGGTTAGGCATTTGTCAGGCACTGCATCACACATACTTGGTTACACATCGATCCCCGAGAGTGGCTGCTATGGTTCTTAAGGGCCACAACAAAGATAAATGTGCTTTTGTGTCCCCAGTGCTTTGTGGAACACTGGATATGTAATCAGTTTTGATGAATATTCACTGGGTGAAGAAGGAACTCAAGGCAGGCTAGGACAAGTTGTAGTTGAATGCTTAATTCACACTGGCTGTTAGCTCTTGCTCGTGTTCACGTATGCCCAGGTTCTCTAGTGTGAATTATATGCAGAAACTGCAGATAAGCAAGAGAATGGAAGAGCACAAAAATAAATCTGACCCATGGCGGGGGGAAGATGGTCACTTTCGGCTTATTCACGTGTCTTTTTATGCCAACTCTCAATTTACCCAAAATGTTTAAAGTCGAAAGATGGTTAACCTGCCTCATCTTGCCTTACTCTAGTCTAATCCAAGTCCTAGATGCTGGTCTTCTAAAGTGCCCTCCCACTGAGTACACAACAGCCTGGAGCCACCAGCCATGCAGTCCTGGGCCCAGGAGGGCGACTCCAGTGGGACGGTGGGAAGGGTGAGGAGTTCCGACTTAATGAAAGGCACAGGCTGCTACCCATAAAAGAAATGGGTAATATTTATCAAATTGTGCCCTACCTAGTAAGTGCAAAAATGTATGTGGTATAATTGTAGAAATATGCAAAGTTAGCAGAATTAGAAAAAAATAATTTTTGATAAGAATTTTAAAGTATGAGTTCTGGACTGGGGGCAATAGAGTTCATATAAAAATAAATCTAAAAATTCGAATAGTAGAACTCTGATGTTAAAAGTTCAGAGAGCCAAGTATCAAGATGACCCTTGAAGGAGAGGGTATTTTCTACCTTTGATGAGCAGCACACAGGGCTTCCCACAGAGCTCAATGCTCAGTGGATATTTAGTGCTTCACTAGTTTTTCATAAGCAGTTTTAATTTTAAAATATTTCAGAGAATGGACATGGATAATATTGGTGGCAAAACCTATTAAGCAAGAGCACAGGGTGGGCAACAGGATTTGGTCATTGTGGTATTTTTACTTTATCTGGACTTTGCCATTATATTTTAGGCAGTTTGTGTATTTCAGTTTCCCAACCTCTATAAGAAGGATATTTGGTCCGATAATTGCTAAGATACCTCCAGCCACAAAAATGCCTAGGATTTTTAAGTTAGCCTGTTTCATTTAAGCATATTTACAAATCAACTTTCTAAGCTATAAAATAGAACCTGGGTATGAGCATATTTGCTTGGTTAACTCACATGGTTGCTATAAAGATTTTTTTTTTTAAGTAAAAGTGCTAACATGAGAGGTGTTGAGCAGTACAATTGCTGAATGAAATTCAAGTACAAATGGTCCTATTGTTTCAGCTCTAGCTGTTATTAAAAAGTAATTCTTGAAAGAGAAAAATCTCTATTTGGGACTCCTTTTCATTACTTATACAATTATATGCATCCAGAACCCACAGAAACTCCCAAGGAATTTCTGAATAATAAAAAAATGCTAAAGTATACTCTATACTTTTTATTAATAAATATATACTATTTTATTCTTTGAAGGTCAATAAATACTTGTAAGTAAAGGTCTCTCAAGTGATGGGCTAAAAGTCAGCTTTACTTGATGATTTTCAGTTTCTGTATTGACTTAAATCCCATCCAATTGTTAGGAAACAGTGTCTCATGATATTTCTCCTTTAATGGCTATTGTAACAATTTTTGTGGTGCTCTTTGTTTTGTATCAGAACGGAAACTATTAATGTGGTTCTCTAGTGCATAACTCACAGTGGTTGTTTTAATATATATTTAGAATTACAGATATATTTCTCCACATATTAGGTTCATTATCAGCAACAATTGAGAGTCAGTTATTATTGTATAGTAGATTTTGTTGTACCTACAGCCATCTGGCTGTGCATTCTCTGCTTAAATTGGTATTTATTCCACAAGCATGACTGTTCACAACTTTTTCTTTTATCTTATGCAAAGTAGAGTTTAGTATAAGTTCCTATAAATAATATAATTTTAAATCACTGCAAAAAAGACTTCGGCTCTCTGAAAGGATGTCTTTCTTATCCCACTCTGATTTGTCATATTATACTCTGTAAACAGTACAGATCTACAACGTGAAGATGGGAAATAATAATAATGGTGACTAGAGACAAATATACCAGTCATCTCTTCTTGTCTTTCCAGTCAAGTTTAACAGAAATATTTATGCTTCTGAGTTGGCTAAATTCCTTGTACTGTTTACATTTTAAAATCATAAGTGAAAGTGTCATTCAATATTGTATATGTGGGAAGTAATAATATCTTCCATCTTTTGTAAATGAAATGACAATATCAAGGAGCCACTCATTGACTAATTTATTGAATGTTTATTAGCATGTGAAACATAATATGATATTTGTGATTCTTATGAGCCCTCTCTGACTCTCAATGATTGAAAAGTAGAAGCAACTACTTCAAGAATTTATAAGTTGAATTTTTATTTTCAATAATATGCAAGCAATTTGAGGCTGTCACCTTTATGTTTTCAGTAAGAAGAGTTCTTTTTCCTTCAGCAACATTTAATATTATTTAATGGGGGATAATATTTATGTGCATTGCATTAGCCGTGCTCAGTATAGAGTGCTAGATTAATGTCTGCAGTAGTGTCATGGTCACTAATATGCCCCAGGAACATATTAAAATGGATCTTGGCCACAGACAATATCGAGATAGCTGAGATGCACCGCAGGGATCTCTTTAAAGCCTGCTGTACAATAAGCAGAGAGAGGGAAGGTGCTAAATCACGGTTTACTACCCCTTTGCTTCATGCCTTGCTGTCTGTGGTGCTGGGCCTCAGAAATCAATTTCACACATGGCTGCTATCAGCATTCTTTGAGCTATTAAGACGAAAGCACTTTCTCTTCTTTTTATTAAAACTAAATTCACTTTTATCTCCTCACTCCTGCTCTGTGCTCCCCGCCTTTCCTTTCACGTCCTTGTCAGTGCTGTGAGGCTGACTCCTCCTTGCTTTCCTTTCACTTCGGAACCTATGGAAAGGGGGATCCACATCCATGGCATCCACTTCCTCAATACCCCCAGATTCCTTAGTGCTTTGCAGTCTGGCTTCTGCCTGGTACTTGACTGCCGTGGCTTCCCTGAAATTCATCCAGAGCCTGTAACTCATGGCATCCATGACTGCCCGCACATCCTCCTGGGACTGTGCTCCCCGCTCCTCCTGCGGGAAGATCTTGTCTTTCCTCCCTGCCCGCTCTGGCGGTGCCAGAACTCCAAGGTCTGCCTGGGCCCTGTTCTCCTGTTGACCTCATCCTTTCCCTCATTTCCTGTCTCCTCTTTGCAGGTGACTTACACGTCTACCTCTCCTCCAATCTGCAGATGCTGTTCCACTCCTCTGAAGCCTTGTTAGCACTTTAATTCAACATTTTCCAAACCAAGTCTATGTTTGGGGCTCCAGTTTTTTAGCAGTTCTCCCCTAGCACAACTGTGAACATGTAAACATGGGATGAAACATTTCTCCTCATCAGCCCCCTTCATCCTCTACCTTACCCTACCCTAGAATCTGTCCGTCCACGCATGCACACATGCACACACACACACACTCACACACCCCCCCCTGTATTATCTATTCTGTATCCCGTCTGAAGTCTACCCTCTTTCTGTTTCCTTTTTTCCATCCCTTCTGCTAGTGCCCTGATAGGGACTCTACTGTTGTCACCGGCTCTCCAAACCTGCTCCAGCCCTGGCCAGGTCAGTCCCCTGCAGCACGGCTCTGTGTGCCCGGACACCAAGCAAGGCAGCCTGGTACCCTGATCCTGTGATGAGCCTCGTGTTCCAGCAGAGTGACCGGGCTGTGAGAGGACTGACAGCTGGAGCCATAGGAGACTTTAAGTAGGGCATGATGCGATCCAGCTTTTATAGTTTTTCAAGATATTTCCATTTAATTATTGGAGCCTTATAATAATTCTACGAGGCATTTTAGAAAAAGGGGAGAATAAAGAGTGGCTTTCAAAGAAAAAGTGAGAAATTCATCTTACAACCATTTCCCCCAAAGGTAAGATGAATTTAGAATCTCTCTTTGCCTACTTAAGTGGAACAGGGATAGGTGAGAGTTCATGATGCTGACAGGAGTTCAAGTTACTGTCTTGGGAAAGCAGGGGAAGGCAGATGCTGTGGTTTATGCCTAGCTGTCCCCCTAAGCCTCATGTGAGCACAGTTAGGACCTTCAGAAAGTGGCTGGATTACAGGGCCCACAGCTGAGTGCTGTCAGGAGGCAGGACCTGGTCGGAAAAGGAGGACCACAGTGAGTGAGTGACACAGGAGGTTATAACTCCTTCTCAGCTCCACCCCTGACTCTCTGCTTTCTGTCCACCACACTGTGAGCAGCTCTCCTCCACTACGTCCTTTGCCATGCCTACTACCAACGGAAATCTCCACAACCTGTGAGCCAGACTATTCCTTTCCTCTTTTAAGTTGTAGGTGTCTGGAATTGTGTCCCAGTGACAAAGTAAGTGATTAAGACAGAAAACCAAATATTTACGGTGATAAAATGTCCATTCAGAAAAAGGAAAATAAAGAATAGATTAGACATCTAGTAGATGCAAAATACGGGATATGCTCAGAGTATCTGTCTTATTTTATTTTGTCTCCTAAAATTGGGCTCAGAAAGGTTCCAATTTCTATCTTATACAAAATGATTCAGTGTGTTCATGGTTCCTATATTCTAATAAAAGGTTCAGTTGTTCAACAGAAGGTAGACCTCACTACAGATTCCATTACACCCTACTGACTGGCAGATTCTGGAGCTTGTGAAGGCCTGCCACATAATAGGAATGATCACCTTCACAGAATGACTCTCAGGGACAGACTCACAGTTCATCATTCATGTCATGTAGATGAGCTATGGGAACCCATATTATCCCCCACCCTTTTTTTTTTTTTTAGGAAAGGAGGGTTCTTATGTATTGCATGGGTTTTTTCGTGGCAGTGATGGAGTAGTTATACACCATCTTCAAAGATGAGCTAAATCCTAACTCATAAGAAGTTTTCAGAACTTTTAAATACTCAAGGAGAGCAGTGGTTATCAATTTTGGGTACAGATCCACATTTCTCAGGAACTTAAATTAATTGCCAATTTCTGGGCCTCTCCTCAGACCGAGTGTATCAAAATCTCTTGGTGGGGGACAGTTGCTGGTAGCTGCCCATGTGTTTTTAAATTCTGAGTTCTCAAGGTGTTTTTGACCAGGGTTGAGAATCTTGAATGAGAAAGGCATTTGTGAGTGAATTCACAGGATAGCTCTCTAAGCCAACTACCTTCATCTTTATTCTGTCTATACTACTTGACTTCTATGCACTCCACCCCCACTCCAAATTAAGAAGGAATCCCAGTTTTTCTTCTCAGTTCCTTTCTTTGAGGTTGCATGGGAAGCTGTAGTTACTTGGCAAAACTGTCAGGTTTTTTTGAATCCAGGAAAAGAGAAGAAATTGGTTTCTGGGAATGAGGTAGAGTAATTTCAGTCTTGTAGGGAAAGAGTAATAATAATTGCAATGTTTATTGGACACTTGTTACATGTGTGAGGTGCTACGCTATGTATGTTGCATGAGTCATTTTATTAATCTTCATAAACATTCTTTGAGGTAGATGCTAGTGTTGATGTATGTTTAACAGGCAAGAAAACTGAGCACTGAAAATATCAGAAGTTTACATTGGTGGAGCTAAGATGGCAGAGGGCTCCAACCTTGGTAAGGGATGGAACAAGCGAGGGTAAACTCCATGTATAAACTCTCCCCAGTACCTCAGATCAGGAGGGGGCGACAAACCTAGGCAGGCTGCATCAGAGGACAGCAAGTTGGGGAAGGAGGACATGGGCTCCACAGTCATATTTCTGCAACCGAATCTTGAGCCTAGATTTACTCCCATCAGTTAGATACTGGAGAGATACTGATACAGCATTCCATCAACTCTAAGATGCCAGAAATTGAAGTTACATAATTATTTCATGTACATTATGAGTTACCCCATGACCTGCTATCAATTATAAAATGCATTCAAGTTTCTAAAGTTAGAAAAAAATTGTGTATCTTAGTCGATGAAATACGGTACAGGCTGTGAACTCTCATGAACTTCGCTCTGAAACTGTGGAAATCACTCAGCACGCTGGGGAACCTCCTGCCAAAAGAGGCCAGAAACACAGTTCAAACAACATGGAAAATAATCCGTACTGCATATTTTAATATGATCTGTTTGCTATAAGAACCGAGCACCCATAGACAAGAGGTTGAGAAATTCATGCCACATTTTACATTTTGCTACTCAGTTTTCTTATCTGCAAAGTGGGTTGTGTTGAGGCTTATTTAATGTACAAAAACAGATACACAGTGGTTGGCAATTGGGAGGAGAATGAAAATCACGTATTTCCCCTCTGTTATGTCTGAAGAGATTTTACACTATTGCAATCAGTTTAAGAGAGGAGGAAGTAAAATAAAAGTGATAAACGTCCAAAATTATTTTGAAAAGGGACCATATGATTTAAGACTCAAATGTCTGTTTGATGCTGTGCCAGAGAAAAATCTACATTGTGAGATGAAGCCAACCTATAATCCATTTTTAATTAAAGCTGCACAAAGAGCTATGTGCAAAATGGAGAATATTTGCTTATAATTAGGAGAAAAAGAAATTATATACACAAAGGTTTCCAGTTCCTGGTTAAAAATCTGGCTCCTTGGCAATTGAATTTGTAAGGAATTTATGTGACATTTAACTCACACTTCTTTAATAATACTTGTCTTATTTTTTAAAATTGTTTCTAGCATAAACTGATTTGTTAATTTCATATATATTTGAAATTTCTAAATTCATCATTCTATACTAACATTTCCACAATGGAAATGTAATCTGATCAGATAAGCTTGACTTTTGACCCTACATGCCCTGTCTGTTACTAGAGTTCTGCTGTCTTCACAGGGAGCCCCTATGTGCACCCCATGCCAGACGATGCAGAGCTGTTTGCTTGTGTCCCACAGAGAGACCCTAATTGTGACAGGAGTCTGAGAGTTGGACAGGGCACTGTTTGACGAGAAAACAGATAAATGAGCACTCTTGGGAGAATACTGAAGTCTTAGATGCCAATAATCACAGAAAGGTACTAAAGGAATCCTGCTCTGGGCCTTGTGGCACCCGAGGGTCATAAAGCTTTCAGAAGGCATATGGCTGCTCCTCTAAAATCCTCTGTTTATTGTGAAAGGTTCACTGAGAGCAGATAAAGGGTTAAGTCTAATAGTGTGGTGACACCTTCAGAAGGGCTGGGCCTGAATTCACACTTTGCTGAGTGACAGAAAGTTCCTAACTTCCTAGGATACAGACCTCTTTGTTTCTCCTACAAGCTACCCATGATTTGTCAAAACTAATCCCTGATACTAGGTCACAGTTTTTAACAGGATGTGTTGAGTAAAAGTCTTCATTCTCTCACACCTGCATTCAGCAAACGTTTATTGAGCACCATTCAGTACTAGGCCCTGGGCTTCTGCGGGCAGTGGGACCTAAGGAGCCCTCCAGAGGTCGGTGCTCAGCAGCCTGTGTGGCCTGAAGGTGCAGGGACCCACAGGAGCCCTGCCTACCAGCAGCCCTGCAGCTTTGCAGCCAGGGTCCTCTTTTTTGTCACTGTTCCTTTTCCTTCCCTGCTTCCTGGCTTCTCTCTCTCTCTGAAGGGCAATGCTTTTGTAACTTCTGTCCTCCTTTTTCCAGGGCTCTCCACACATGTGGCCAAGTTCTTTATAAAACGAGAACTAGAGTCCAAGCTCTCCACATAGTCTTCGAGGCCCTCAGGACCTGGTTGTGCTCAAGCTGTCTGGAATTTCCTCTCAGCTCCTGAACTCCCTTCCAATCCAGTCCCTTCTTCTGGGCCTGTGGCCCAGGCAGGCCTGTCTACCTGGGATACTTCTCTTCCCTCTTCCCTCTGCCTGGTGAACTTCCGTCAAGTTGTCTCTGCCTAGGACAAAACCTAAGCCAGTGCTGGTAAACCTTTTAGAGCTTTCAATGGCACAAACAGCTGCTGCTGCGGCATGCGTGCCATAGATTCAGCTCCCCTGGCTTGGCACATTGCTGACAGCAAATGCCGCAGCCCTCCTCTTCTTCGTCTCCTTCCTGGTGCTGTTGGTGGACCCCACATCCTCCTCAAAGCCTCGATCTGTGCTATCTGTTAAAACTTCCTTTAGCCCCAGTGAGCTTCCTGGGCTTTGTTCATCTTTGTGTCCCAAGGAGGGAGACTGGGGTAAAGCAGGCCAGTCCGTGACAGTGTTTGCTCACACAGAGAATAAAGACAAAAATAAGGACCCACTCAGTATTCTAGAAGCTACATGTGTTTATTTTTTTCTTCTGAAATTATGTGTCTGGAACTTTTGACTTTTTCAAATGACCTTTAATTTCTTGCAAGACTGAAAGAAAGTGGTGGAGCTGGGACAGGAGAGATTTCCATGTGTGCTGGGATCTGCATGCTGCTGCTACCAGCTCACTGCCCATGGGATGATACACAGCGGCTCAGTGCCTCAGTCTCCCTATCTTCTGGAGGGAAAATGTCTGTAACTGCTCCACAGGGTTGTTGAGAATGAGAATTACAGAATACATGCTAAGCGTGTCTTACATGGAAGAAAGCGCCCTCTTTAGTATTAGCTATTAGTTATTTCACTTATGAAACTGCGGCGATAGTTTATTTTGTTAACATTCTCAGGAAACAAAATGAAAAATTAGAAACTTTGTAGCTATTTTTCATATCTTCTACCTACCTTATTTGCGTTTGAAATGGTAGTGGTCTATGAAATGCAAAGGTCTGGGAATCACTTCTATATCTAGAATTCTAAAATGGCCAAAGATCCCCAGATGAGTTTCTTAAGAATCTGGAGCCAAAATGGTACCACTGTAAGGAGCCACAGCACTGCCAAGCTGCAGTTAGCAAACCTTTGAGGGGAATTTGCTGATGTTAGCTTTCTATATGTGGCGATTAAGCTCTTATTCTCTTGAATGTGGGGCCAGTTTAAAGGTTTTGCTGCTTACGCATAGCTCTAAGATTGAAAAGACAGGTGTTTATGTATCAAATAAACATAGAGACAGAATAATATACTCATTAAGCTTAAATTTCAGTTTTACTAAAAAATAGGATTTCAGCAAAAAAGGCGTAACTCAAAAAGTGATCTTAAATATAAATCTTTAGAGAGTTAGAGTTTTTCTAACACATTCTTTCTAGAATCATTATAAATAATGAATTAATGTGTCTATTTCTTTAGCCAGAGACCCCTTACATCAGCAATAGTTAAATATACAGTTTAAAGAAAATAATATCATGTCAGTAACATAAAACCAATGGAACATACTGGCCAATTAATTCCTGTCTGCCCTGCCCCGTCCCAAATCCCTTCTAATTATACTACATAGGAAGACCTATCTTTATACCCTTTCTACAGTGTCCCCTACCCATCACAGGGTGGGATATTCAGCCGAGTCTCAATGCATGTGCTATTTTGCATTGAGAAAGGGAAAGGAGCTTATACTTCTTGGGCACCTACTATATGCAAGGTCCCTCCTGAAGTCATTTGCACATGTACATCATCACATTGTTCAGTTTTCATTGATAAGGAAGCAAGAGAAACAGTGCTTTATTCCCATGACACAGGACTAGGGAGAGAAAGAAGCTGTACAGACTTTAGTCCCCTGTTCTTGCTATCTCATCTTGATTTTTCTAAAGCAGCAATAATCCTTGAGTTTTTATCTCAAGATTGTTTTCTAGCAGCTTCATTCTGCACTCTAGTTCTGGCTGCATGCGGCATTACAACATTTCAACTCCTTTCTACCGCAGCCAGCTGATAGCTCTTATCTACAGGTCCTTAGGAGCCACACAGTACAATAAAAACAGAAGGCACTCAATGGAAGGAGTTAGATTCCATGACCAGAATTCCATCTACTAGATGTGCTTGGTAAATATGATTCAAATCTCTCTGCAAACATTTGTACTTTAAATTTAATGATCTTAAGGGGCCAGGGATTTAGCTCAGTGGTTCCACCACCTGTCTTGCAAGTGCAAGGTCCTGAGTTCTATTCCTGCTACCAAAAAAAAAAGAAAAAAAATTTAATGATCTTAAAATGAAAGGTCTTGAATAGACAATTAATTCATTTATTCAAACAATAACTTGCATTGAACACTGTGTCTATCAAACTCTACCTGCTGCTAGGGACACAAAGACATTCAAAGACAAAATAATACCAAGCTCCTACCTTCAAAAACATCCCAGTCAGTTGAGCTCACATTCTATATACTTTAAAGATTCCTTTTAATTCTAAAACTCTCTGGATACACAGCCTAGTAATCTAAAGGCTATTAAGCCAACCATAACAGTGAAAAACAAACAAACAAAAAAACCCAAGCATGATTCTTATCTCAGATCAGCTACAAGCCCCAGATGAATATTAAAGTGTATGGCACATCAGGGAAATTATATTAGGTCAATGACCAATGGTTATGTAACAATTCTAATGAAAGATCAGACAATTAAAAAAAAAACAACTTTCCTTCCAAATCCCACTTCAGCACCTAAACAGTAGGAGATCTTATTATTTCCATTCCCCTTTTTCATATTTGGGTCTATTGATGAAGTACAATATTTGAACAATATGTGCACAGACTTCAAATGGTGACAGATTACAGCCAGGAAAGTAGGCTGGGAAATTGGACACCAGACCATACCTTGCTATGAGAACAAAGTAAAGTGGATTTATTTTATTGGACAGTTTGAATTTATGAAAGGTTGCTCACAATTTCCTGCCTCATTTCTTTGGTGCTGTTGAGATTTCTGTCAGGATATCTTAGGTTATCACACTGCGTCACCCCAACATTTATGCCAATAGACTGGGTTGACTTAGTGAAAGTCTCAGACAAAAAGTGAAGGGGAAAATACCCAAAGCTTTAGTTGGAGAATGGCAGAAGCTTTGGAAAAAAATCTGAAAAAGCAATGAAGATGAAAATGGAAACTTCGTGAAAATTAATGTAGTGTAGAATTGGCAAACATACCACTTATTTCTTTAAACAAATAGAAGAAAGAACCCGCTTATGAGGTGCACCCAGATAATTCACAGGTGGTGAAACTATTAGAGTCCTGCAATTTCTTGCCTCAGAAGTGGAATAAATCTATATTATATAATACCTCACATGCATGCCTCACATGCATGATTTTTTTGCTATTCCCTTTCTCTCAACTGTCTTCCTTTTGATGCACAAGGATATTTTGGTTTTATTATAATTATTTTAATAAGAATTTTAGGTAAAACTCTAGTGAGAATGGGAGATGTAACATATTACAGTAACTACCCTTTAGAAATATAATTCCAAATGCAATAAGCTTCTTGTTTGCAGTTTGGAAATTGCAAAGTTAGCACTATTTTGTGAAAACCTGAGATTATAGCCTGGTAACAAGGTGCCTCAATGACAACCAAGCAAGTGACATTGCCCAAGATCAGTGATGGCGAGCTTTTTAGAGCTTTTAATGATGTGAACACCTTGCTGTGGCACATGTGCCACACGTTTGCCACCACTGCCCTAGATGTTAGTCACATGCAATGCTATTTCTCACAATGGTAACAATTTGTTGAAACACACTTTAACCCTAAAAAATTAATCTTAACTAAATTAGTTCCCTAAAAATCTTCACTGGGTAATAGAAACTATTTTAGTATATTTTGTTGGAAAAGTTGATATTCTCAAATAGAGAAATTATAAAAATAAATTTTAATGTATGAGGTAAAGAAGTGACTGATAATAAAATACTTTCATAATCTGTAGGAAGCCCTGATTTTCATTCACACACATGATAAGGTTAAATAGGAAGTGCCTAAGTTACAGAAGGTTTATTTTAAAGCTGAACCAGCTTATGCGACAATAGAAAATAATAATGTTAACTACATAACTATTGCCGTGGAAGAGGTGTTTTAAAATTAAAAAATGACCATGGCAACAAAATGTCTAACAAACGATCGAGCTGCTCCTTGCACAGACTGTATGTGACTCAGTCTGCCTGTCATGGCCTTGCCTGTCTCCTCTGGGGCTTGCTTTTGCATCCAGTAGGCAGCTGGCAACAGATCTGTGTCCCTTGGAGCTTGGCTTTGTGTTGGGCAGACCCACAGCCCAGCACAGTCACATGACATGTTTGGTGTCTCTGAATCTACCCGACACTGTGGCGCCAAGTGGGGAACTTGCACCCCCAGCCCCTGAGCCTGTGATGGAGGGGACACAGCGCGGCTGTGCAGATGGAAGCTGAAGCCTCCGGCACACGGACAAGCAGGAGTCCTGTCAGTCCAGTCACACTGGGAAGCTGAGGCTTGTTCGATGCCTCTTAAGCACTGTCACCGTCTGGGTGTGAGTGGAGTCCCAGACCCACTGGGACTGGGTGCTTGGGTCTGAGGTGGTGGCAAGAAGAGGGGGTGGGTGGTCACCAGGGAGGCTTCTGGAAAGCCCTAGGTCCCTGCCCTCAGAAGAGACCATGGGATGCCAGGCTCTCCGTGCCAGGTTCAAGATATAACCTTTTTAGACAGGCGTGGTGGGGCATGCTTATAGTACAAGTACTTGGGAGGCTGAGGCAGGAAGATCGCCATGTGTTTGAAGCCAGCCTGGGCTACATAGTGAGTTCAAGGCCAGCCTGGACTACACAGCAAGACCCTGTCTCAAAAACAAACAAACAACAACAAGAAGACCTGGCCTGGCCAGCTCCCTGCACACTCTCCCCATTCCTATCTGTCCTGTGAAGTAACAGCTGAGGGTGACTCTAGCCACAGAGCTGTCCCAAGCCATTTGGACTCTTAGCCTCCAAACTGTGAGCTGAACACACTGCTTCTCTCGCCAAGTTAACTGCCTCACATACCTTGTGATTCTGACAAATTGCTGATAAGTAGAGGCACCATCATGAAAAATATGTTTAAGATAGTTTGAGACCCAATATGCTCAAAATATGAGTTTAACTGTTGGCAGGAATGCAGATTTATGCAGCCATCGGGGAAAACAGTACAGAGAGTTCTCCAAAACTAAACAGAACTGGTCCATGAGCCAGCCATGCCACGGGTACGCACCAAGTAGCAAGCACACTGCAGGGACACCTGCATACTGCACTGATTGCAGCGCAGTTCACAGGAGCCAAGAGATGGGTCCATCCTACACGCCTGTCAACAGATAAACAGATCGAGAGAATCTGCTATGGTAAATATACACAATGGAGTATTATACAGCCATAAATAAGAACAAAATTATGTCATTTACAGGAAAATGGATGGAACTGGAGATCATCATGTTAAGCAGGTAAGCCAGACTCAGAAGGCAAATATCTCATATTTTCCCTAATATGTGAAATCTAGAAAATTAACAAATAAAGCAAAGATGTCATGAAAGCAGAAGATGTTACTAGATAAGAGAAAGGAAATGCAGGGAGGGAGGTCTAAGGCAGGGCAATGAAGGGAAGGGTATGACCAAAATGTGTTATGTTCATGTGTAAAGATACAATTTTTAAAAATTGAAATGGGGCTAATAAAACTCTTGCCCATGCAGATTGTTGCAAAAATTAACTGAGATTGTACTTCTAAATATCTTAGTGCAGTATGTGACACTTGTCAGTGCTTAATAAGCATGGACTTTTAAAAATGTGTGTTTTAGTTTATATACCGCTGTACAAAGTGTTTCCTCATCTGTCTGCCTGCCCTTGAAATCTGTTTTCTCTCTCCCATCTTGTCCACCCAATTTTCCTGCCTCCTGTCCTTGGAGCAGCCCCGGTGGGGCCTTGTTTTCTGCTCCCCAGGGTCTCAGCTGCAGGTTTCACTTCCCCTGGGGCCTATGTTGCTTTGTCCTGGGCCTGGCCACTCCAGAGATCTACCCCAGCCCTGGCCTTTCAGTCTCTTTACTCCTGTCTTACGTCTCTTCCATTTGCTGGTTCTGTCGGGAAACTGGCCCATCTTCCTGCTTCCCTGCAGTGCTGACACACACCCCAATATCCACTACATGAGAGGTATGCAGTAAATTGCAAACTGCAAAGACTAAACCACCATTAGAGGATGCGGCGTCTTCTTATTGTTTCCATACAATAAGTGGAAAGCTTCATTATTGCTCAGAAGTAAGTGCTAGCGCGCACAGCACCTAATTTGAAGCATGTATTATTCTAAAAGTTTTTGGTATAACAATACATTCCCATGCATTTTAGTATTTTCACACAACAAACATCATTTCTTGCTCATGGTTAACTAAACATTCACAGTGCCAGTCTGTGAGAGCAGTGGGAGTGGCGGGGTTCTATGTGGCCACCCAGGGACCTCAGCCTTCCACTCCATGGCTTCCACTCCTGAGACCTAAAAGTCCTGTGCCTGAGTGTCTGCACCCAGCAAGGTGAAGAGAGAGCAGCTGATGCCCCAGCCTTGTGTGGGAGGGTGAGGCCCACGGGTGCTGGGTGGTATCTCCATCCACCCAGCCAGTCAGTGACACGGCCACATCTAACCCAGGGAAGGCTGGGAAATCTAGTTTATCTATGTGCCTCATAATAGAAATAAATGAGTTTTGGTGAATCCATAACATCATCTCCGCTAAAATGAGAGCTTATAAATACTTTTTAAGTTTTACAAAACTATACCTCATGTAAATATCATGCTCTCCCTAAGGACAAGTTTTGTGAAAGGAAAAATACTTGAGGACTTAATGGAAACAAACATGTGAAACATGCAAAATGATTCCTTATAATTGATAACAGCAAAAGAGATTACTGTTCACCATGTGGCTTGTATTTATTAGTGTTTTTGACTTGGTCTTACCTAAACTAGAAATAATGAAAAAATGTTCCACATTGAAAATGAATGTTCACCTTTTCCATTCCGATGTATACTCAACTCTCTTTTTATATTTTCTTACTGAATCACTCTTATTTATCTACGTATTCATTCATTCAGTAACATTTATTGGGATCTAATTATGAAGCATTCTGATAGAGACAAGAGGAGCCAGTTCTTTCCTCTACATCCTCCACAGCCTTGTGGGGTGGACAGAAATGTAAGTTAAATATGAGCGTTGCAATGACAGAGATAAATGCAGAACAGCATAAAAAGTATTTCAAAATACATTCAAATATTTTAGGAATTATAATTAGTTATGATGCCTTCTGAGAAGCAGTTATAAGAATTGACTATACGTGTAGGTATACATTAGTGGAATTTGGGGTGGGAATAGTCAAACACAGAAATTATGATACTTTTTTCTAAGAAAGATTGTAATTAGCTATTAATATAAGATATATATCGATGATAAAAGTGGAAAACATTAGTGAATATAGGAAAAGAGTCAAACTGATTTATAAATCTTAACATCTTAGAAATAAAACAAATGAAAAGACAGAAGTCATCACTGGCTGCAGACTAAAACTACAGTCATCGGTCATCTTCCTGACATGGCTAGAAAATTTAACTAATTTTCTTCCACACCGGGACCTGGGAGGGGAAGCTGAACAGTTAAGCTTTATTCAATGCATATTTAAATCCTGAAGTTCTGGAATTGGGGAGATTTAGTCATGTACTTTTGAGCTCATGGAAAGAAGGGGTTGATAGCAGCAGCTCCCCAGTTAGCAGGCGGGCTCCCCACAGCTGTGCTGGCCTGTTCAATTAGGCTCTTACGTCACCTCTGTTGTGCCAGTCCTAAGCGCTCATGAGCCAGCACTGCCAATCAAGCCAGAATGCAACCACATGCTATGGTTTTTATGATGCAGACAGAAAATGACATGAACTTGTCTCATTCTGGTGAAAACACAAAGCTTGAAGCCAGCTCTCTAGAAGAAAATTCGTAACAATGGCAGGACTGTAAAACATGCTTTAGACACATTTTCCTGTGATTATCTCAACACACAAAACAGCAGGTTATTCATGGTGATTCAAGGAATGCTCTCACTTGGGATGAGTCTGTGGTCCTCGTGCTACCAAGAGGTCACCTCTGGGTCATTCTCTAAGCAGTAGAATACATGTACTGAGAAAAGGGCAGAATGAAACTTACATAATTGAATCTCAGAAAGTGTCATCCCTGGAACCTGAAAGATATACAAATTACAAGCCGAACTGTCTCTTGACCAAAGAAGCTGGACTACAAGAATGAAGTAAAAAACCAAACAAACATGGAAAATGTAAAGAATGAGAGGGCCATGAAACAGTCTCCATAAGTCCTTTTCTGTTTAGTTCACCAGCCCTTGTGATAAAGGCACTCCATAGGTGCTGCACAAAACGGAGAAATTCATGAGATGCTGTATTTTTCCTGGATTCTTTTTTTTTTTTTTTTAATAAAGGAAGATAGTTTATTTGGAAAGGGGCAGATAAAGAGAAGACAGACAGCTACTCTAAAAGAGTAGGGGGCATTGGAAGGCAAGTACCTACCCGGATCCTGATTAAGCCATAACAACACTAGATAAAGTGTCATCATAAGAAAATTCTTGTGCAAAATGCACTAAAATAAACTGAGCTTTAAAAAATTAATAATTTATGTATTTCACCAATAAAAAAATCCAACAACTCTGACCTTAATTTTGATATTGGGCTATAAGAATAAACTTTGTGCCTCTCCTAAATTAAAGCAATAGCCTACACCACAGTGTGCTAAAATATTTCTTTCCACTGTATTTGTACCTGTTGGTGAAGGAGCCTCAACTTGTATTAGTAATCCTCTAAAGGTACAAACACCTGTATTCACTTATTCATTCTCTCCCTCTCAAAAGTCTTCAATATTCTTAGACTCTTTCAAGGAAAAACTTTCCTGGTATAACAGAATTCTTCTGTAGTTCACTAGTGACCACTATTGGACATTTTTTCCCTCAACTTTTATGAAGCAATAGAACTGCTTAACATGAAACTAATAACAGTGCCAGGAAGTGGTCTTGAACAGAAAGAAGTGCTCAAATCAGGAGCCTAAGAAAGCAAGAAACATGACAAGAACTTCACAAAATATAAAGACAATATTTTTTAAATAAATGCCACACTATGTTCTATAAATTTATGAGAAAAATCCTTAAGCTTGACTTACTGACAATGTAGGTATATATGAGAATAAGGAGTGTAGAGGGAACAGTTATAGAGAAGTACTTACGTATACACACAGTTATGCAGACACAGACAGACAGACACACATACACAGATTGCTAGAGCAGCACATAGTTTGCTGTAAATAAGGGCTGTAACATTTATTCCACAGCCTAATGGTGCTTCTCACCATCCAAGATAGATCCACTTAGATAATAGTGGAAGCACGTGCCAGAGGAACCAAAGGGAATGGGCTCTTGTGTTTGACTAGTTTCCATGTATAAATTAGTGGAGAGAAGAAAAAGAAATTCAACAGAAAGACACATGTACTTTATTATAATTCCTAGTGTTACTCTTGCAACTCTCACAATAGCAGGCAAAAGAGTTTAAAACCACTTAAAAGAAACAAAAAAGCAAATGCGAATTTGATTAAATGCCTTTCTGACAAGAAGTGATTTGACTTCAAGTGTAGATGGACACATGGTCAATGGCTGGTCATGGTTTTTATCAGATTTCTCTGGAGCTGAACAACTGAGACAAAGCAAGGAGAATAAAAAGGGGAGAAGGATGGAAAGATTGGGAAAGTCAAGTTATGTGGCTTAATTTGACTTAAACATCAAGACGAAATCCATCGATCAGTTTTATCATCCAACTGTGTCCAGAGTTTTAAAAAGTCTACAAAGTATGCCCTGTACATGAAAATATAGGTGGTCACTTAAAACGGATATAAAAACCCAGGGGTAATGTTCTCTTGGGAATAATGTCCTGAAGGAAAAGATTCTGACCAAACCGAGACTCAACAACACACAATATTTGTCCATACTCAAGAACCAAGTCCTGATACAAATGGCTTAGCTGTCAGTGATGTGAAGCCTATTTTGATGAGGTAAAAAACTGACAGATAAGATGTTTTCCAAATAAGTGAAAGAGTCCTTTAGAAGTTGCTTTAATTAATTATGCATAGACAGAGTCTTGTAATATGTAAAAGAAGTACAGGAAAAACAAGCCCTCTAATTCAATTTCTCTCTCAGGCCCAAAGGTTGAGCTGATGATGTCATACTTCTGATATTAAGTCAACTACAGGTCAGGCTAAAATTCACTTTCTCTTAAACCAGCAATTAATTTTGGCTACAAAGCTAATGCAGGCAGTGAATGACCGAGCCTAGCAAGTATCTATGGTATTGTACATATCTTAAGTGGCCAAGATGACGCAGAAGTGTCAGATCTGACAAACAGCAGGGACCACCTCTCACCACTGTGCCCATCATTTTAAACAGTTTAAACCCTGGTACGAAGCAGTCTCCATCACCTGACCTTTGGCTCAAATATAAGCTTGTTTCCTTGGCTGTAAATGAGGTAAATCGCTTTATTTACAGGATTATTGTTAAGGGTTCACTGTAACACTTTTCAAACAGCTGAAGCCTAGCGTTCGCAGTGCTCAGACACACAACACAGGATGGGGCTGTGATGCTGTCACTGCTCTGCACCGGGAGCTATCTAGGCACTCCACAGCCTTCCTTCTTCTCCAGCGTAACTCCCAGGTTCATGTTTTACTTCAAACAGCATAAAACAGCCTGGGTTTGGTTTTATTTTAGCATTGTAATACAATTGCTATAATTTAAACATGGGTAAAGCCCTTCTGAAATAAGCAAACACTCCTTTTTCCACATAAGTCTAATTATATGCTCAAATACATATATAACCATTTAAGACACCAAAGAGGAATATAATGCATTTACCAAATGGGTAGCGAAAGTACCTATTTCTGAATGGGAGTGTATTACTAAAGCATAATAAGATCATACTTCTACATAAAAATATAAAAAATAATGTGTACTAGTAATTTACCTTATGATGTAGTTTGATGGGAAAATGACACACACTTTAAGAAAATCACAAAGAAGAAAAGAAGACAAACTAGTGATACATGTAACTAAGATGTCCATATGGAAAAAATGAGACGCCTTTTATAAACTGCTTCCTCCAAAGTCATAAAGCACACCTAAACATTCTGTTCTTTATATTCCTCAGAGTAGCTAAAACTGATTGTCTATTCATGCTTAAAATTTAGTTTGCCTTTAAACTTCTATGAAAATTAAAAGTTTATTTATAACTACAAAGCAATACTATAATTTTTAGCTATAAAGGTGAAAATTATGAAGACATGGAAATGTATAAAATATTTAATTAATGCCTAATCACTCTATCCCATGGATCTTTCTGGAATTTTTCAATTTGCACAAAATGGCTAGATTCCCTTCTTCAAAATTACAGTGTCGATCAAATATGTGAAAAATCAAAGCAGAATAACATATTCCTTCCTCATTGGAAAAGTAATAAACCTATATAGTAGTTGTGCTTTTACCCTGTGCTTGCCTGGTTACCTTCTGAGGAAGTTCCGGCGTGCCATAAGTGTGACCAGGAGACCTATATTCACAATTGTTTGGAATCAGTGTGTGCACATTTTGGAATAAAATCTTCAGATGAGGTTTATGAAACTGCCTGCCCAGAACACTCTGGTTTAAAAAATGTGCATTGCTATTAATATTTTGAGTGTAGATTTTTTTTGGATAGTAAATGTTCATTTTCTTCCCATGAAACCAAGTATGAGTCACAATAGAACATTTACTTTGAGTCAAAAATGCAGTGTGCACTGGTGTTCAAGAGCAGAGCATCTTATCACTCTGACTGGAAATCAGCCACACAGAATGTCATTGTTTTTTCCTTCTTCAAAAGTAGATCTGAGATCAAAGACTGTAATCCTCAATTCGTAAATACTAGCATTAAGTTGTATCCATAAATGACTCGCAGTAATTATGAGCTATAATCTGAGCTAGCTGCAGAGAAGGCTCTTGGCGCCTTTTCTCTGGGTTTGTAGCACATGAGCCTAGGAGAATAATTTATGAAGAGCCTCCAGATCCCAGGAACGAAGTGAGTGAGCTGATTTCGGGATGTCTGTTATCTGAATTCCAGGCACACACACAACCACTCCCTCCGTCCTCAGCTCCAAACTCTCTACAACACATCCCAAAGTTCACATCCCAGGGTCAGCAGTATTATATACCTGTAACTAATCCCAGAAAGCCTTGCAGAATTAATTTTGTTTGGGAAGTTGGGGATACAGTTCTGGAAGGAGTTGTTTTTTGTTAACCATGTAAACGACGCTACCTGGAGTTCACACACACACATACACACACACACACACCACCCTAGCAGTACCCAGACGAAATGGCAAGAGCAGCATATTGAAAGGAAAAGACATTTACCAGGAGCAGCAGGGCCAGGAGGAGGAGCGGTGTGCCAGGGGGTGCCCGGCGGCAGCGTTCCATGTTTGGCTCCTCGCCGGAATCAGCGGATACAGCGCTCCGAGCTCCTCTCTGCCTGCTGTCACTTCCAGTGCTGGTGCTCACACTCGCCCTGCCTAGGCTCCCATCGCGCCTCACATTTCCTGGCCGGTGGGTGGGTGGATGGGTGGGGGGCAGGCTCGCTGGAATCGCTCTGGAGCAGGCAGCCAGCCAATCAGGCTCCTGCTAATCAGACATGCCCAATAACAAAGCCAGGGGGTTGGAGAGAGTGCAACGGTGTGAGAAGGGGCTGGGCGGAAAAGAGAGCGGAGCTGGCAGCAGAGCGAGAACACGGCCGGAGATGCAGAAGTGCAAAAGATGAGCCAGAGCCTTGTGCTCGTAACTAACCTGTGCAGCTCCGCGTGAGCTGTGTTTGTGTTTGGCATTTGCCTGTGCGGATGTCTGCTTCGTGAAGCACAGCAGCTCCTGTCTCCTGTGACTGAGTATTGTTGCATTCAGGAGAGCAACTTAATCCCCGTCAACACAGAACATATGCCGCAAAGGGAGAGAACCACAGTCAGCAACGGATTTAATGAGTCCTTTACACATTCTGCACAGTTGCTTTTTTCCTCTTTCATAAAGTTCCTCTTTATTTGTCCCTTTGACTTGGACAAGAAATGCTGTAGAACTTTTTGTAGGTACCTCATTAAAACTAATGGTGGCATAAGTTATTTTGTGCATTAAGGGCTTGATGTAGGAAAAAAAAAAAAGAAAAAGCATGCTGCTTCTTTGTAATGAGACAATCTGAAACATCCAGGGTTGACTAATTCTAAAGACACAATTAGAAATTTAGATCCCCTAGTTTGGAAAAGAAACCCTTAACAAAGCCTTGAGGATGAGTGGGACTGCAATTTAGGGCTGAGGAGTTGCTTGCTTTTGACACTTTGCCAACTCTCACCTCTGCTTTAGCAGGGCAAGGGAAAGAAAGGATGAATTAAATTCTCAGTTAATCCCCATACCTTTAACCAACATCTTAGCTTCCTTTTGTCCTGACCCACGTCCTTTCTCAGAGCTGGTATAATGCAGAAAAGAATGAACACGGTCTCTTCTCCTTTCCATCCAGTACTGCAAGTGCATTGGACAGGTTGATCTCAGAGGTCCAGCCCAACCACAGAGGAAGTGCTATGAGCTCACAGTGATGACAAGGTGGCTACAGTAAAGAGAATGTCAGGAAGCTTCCGAAGCCGTTTAATTCATAAGCAAGCAAGGCTTGCCTCTATCAGAGGAGGATTTTATTAGTCTTGGAAAAGTGTTAAGTATCAAACAGGGACACATTTCCTTCTTATCTGCTAAGGAAATCTTTGAATTTTGAAAGAACAGCAAACTTGACCTCACATCTTCATAGGTGAGTCACCATAAAGTTTCTTTCTTTGCAGGTCTGACAGCTCAGAAATAGATGTGATGGAGTCAGAAGGTACTTAGAGTGCATTTCATTACTAAAAAACCTTGACAAGAGGTCTGAAACATACAATATGGAAAGCCTGATCAAGTCCTAATAGGCATGTGAATACAGGCAGGTCTGCCAATATGCATACCTCTGGTGTTGCTTTTCAAAAGGTGAAGAAAAGCAGGTTGTTCAACTTTGATTACTTACTTCATATGGTATATCAATTAAAGGGAGATGACCCTTAAAAACTCCACTTTAAACCTGCTATGAAAGTCAAGGGGATAGAAGACTCCCCCTTTCTCTTCAATACCAAATACATGGAAGTAGGAAAATGGACAGTGCAAATTCACAAAAAGAGGTCCTATTATTTTCCTAGAAAGATTCGCTTTGAAAATATCTTAAAAACTAGCCAATGTTCACAAGCTAAGGAGTGTGAATAAGTTGATGTGAAAATATTGGACTGTCATCTGAAATACTTCTCACATTAAAAAAAAAATCTGATTGATTGGAATAAAACTTTCAGTTTTAAAGCTATGTTATTTCTTTCTCTTTTACACACTGGAGCTTTCTCCCCCCACCCCCGCAACAGGGTCATTAGCTAAAAATGTCCAACTACTTCTACAAAATGGAACATTTTACATAGCACAAGTACTCGGTCTTTACATACATAAACATCACTCATTAGGTAGATTCAAAGGGGAGAACAAGGAGGGGAGAAGGAACAGTAGCAACAGTGCTGATGGCACAATACTGACTGTGGAAGGGAAAAAACTGGCACAGTCAGAAGAGTAACTGACAGCTACTGATATGCTAGTTTAGTCTAGACTCTGTTCTTTGGAAAAATGTTGTTTTTGGAGTTTTGATAGGCATGCCCATGTATGGCACGATAGTCCTGCCAATGAAGTCCCCAAATAATAAATAAGCCAAAGCCCTGATCATTTGTTAAATGCCTAGAAGATGCTCTTCCTATTGTCTCCTGCTTCTGGTTTCCAAGCTCCTGCCATCTTTTCCTGTTGACAGTCAAGAAAAACTAGAAAAGATAGCCCTCTGGTTGAGAATCAACACAGTGCAGGGAACACTCTGAGTTTATTATAATTTTGGAAGTAGAAGAACAAAATCAAGTTGGGTTAGGGTAATGGGGAAAGTTTTGGGAATGAGCTAATTC